>NC_135331.1:15423829-15735753 GCF_023851605.1 Tamandua tetradactyla
TGATCACAGGGCCATAACATAGAATAATAGAAATGACAGATTGAGAGTGAGTTTGCCTGCCCAAGAAAGGACTGATACCATGATGATTTCCGTGATTCTGCTTCCCTACCACATTCAAGCTAATGCCCCAGATTCATAGCATACTGGGAACTAAGTGGGATTTAATCATTTTTGGCCTCAGTTTACCACCAGAGAGCATGGTGGGTTTATTTTAGCATGGCAGATTTATTTTAGCATGGTGGGTTTATTTTAGCATGTCCTTGTGGTACAAAGTCTGTAACAGGGAGAGGAAGTTGTGGTGGGCCCTTGCCCTCTGTGAATGGAAGCAACTACCTTCCATCATCTGGATCTCAGTTTGTCCATCTGTACAATGGGGTGATAGGGCTGGAAGCTTTCCAAATTCCCTTTTAGCTCTGACATCCAATTTACTTGACTTCATTCTATTCAACCATCAGCCACAGAGCAGCTGCCCGAGGCCAGGCAGGCTGTCAGGGTCTGGGGACACAGCAGGCAACAGTGGCAGCTGCTCCAGCTACTTCTGAGGCAGACGGTGGGCATGGAGTGAAAGATCCACCTGTGCCCCCACCCAGAGGGGTGGACAAGCCCCTTCACCTCTCTGGGTCAGCAAGGACATTCTCAAAGTGGCCAGCTGATGTTTTGAATCGGCAAACCCTGGAGCACCTGTTAACTCCAATCCTTGGATCCTGGCCCAGACCTGCTGAGTCAGAATCTCCAGGGGTGGGCGGAATATGCATTTTAATAAGGACCCCGAGGTGATTCTTATGACACTGACGTCACAGATGTTAAAGCATCTCACCGTTTTTGAGTCAGGGCTCCATGCACGTTTGCTGACTTTAATGGAAAATCCTTGATTTCAATCACGTTTGACTCCGTGTGAGCGTTTTACCTTCCCACTGCTTTTTCTTTGTTCGTATATATACTTGTATATGTGTGTGTACATGTATGTACATGTACATTTGTATATAGGCACATAGACATACATTAACATACACATATATACATTTATATATTTGTTAAAAGTATTTACTGAAGGCTTGTTATGTGCTAGAAATTTTACATGTATTACCACTTTTCCTTCTCACAAGCACCTTCTGAGCTAAGTACTATCTTTGAGTTTGTACTGTGAGGTTACAGAAGAGGTTCACCACCTCTTTCTGTAAATAAAGTGTTACTGGAACACAGCCGCACTCATTAGTTTGCATGTTGTCTACGGCTACTTTCGTGCAACAAGAGCAGAATTGTTTAGTTGCAACATAGACTGTGTGGCCTTCAAAGTTGCAAATATTTACTCTCTGGTCTTTTATAGAAAAAGATGGTTGATTTCTGGTTTTGAGGGTCAAAGTTGATTTTACCCACTTGTCTGGTACGTTGGCAGGGCTGGCTGCAGGCTGGCTCACCTACCAGTGTCACCCAGATGACCTGCAGGCAGCCTTTCCCCAGTGAGCATAAATTCTGGATTGAAGTTCACTTATTTTTTGAATCCTTTGTAAACTTTATTTTTTTCCCCAAGAGTGAAATAGAAGAACGGAATTCCAGTTAATTGAAGATTCTGGATAGCTAGAACTTTGGTTAATTGTTTTTTATTTTTCATGGTGTTAATGCAATATACTTTTATAGCTTATTTTTGTTTCACTCTTGTTTTTAATTCTGCTAAAAGGAGTCTAAGTTTTCTCTGTAGTTTAAGTTCCACAATGGTAGTGGCCATGTGCCTGTTTCCAAGAGCACCTAAATCGGAACTCGGAAATAGCCGAGCTTCAATAAATGGCATTGCACTTACATAGCTGCAAGTGAACATATCTTCTGGGAATCCAGCATAAGAAGGGATCAATTCCAAAGGTCAGCTCCAAGTGTCTAATTGCTGCTTTAAGGTTACTCATTGTCGCAGACTGTAGCGATGGAAGGTATCTGTTAGTTTGACCCATAGGGTATTTCCTAACAGTCTTGACCTGTTGGCCACTAGGGCTGATGTTCCCACGTCACGTCCTGATGCCTCAGTGGCCAGGGCCTTGGGGAGAATAGAGCCTTTATTAGCCTGTTCCCACATCTATCACATTTCCATCAAATCTGTTCCCTCCACCCCCAGACCCTTCAATGTTGGATATCAATGGTTTCATTGTAGTGGTAAGCGCTCTAAAAATTCCTTTCCTTCACCTTCCTTTTCTCCTTCAGCTCTGGGAGTGGAAGTTTCTTTGTGTGTGTATTCTTTGACGAGTCCATTTCTACATCATCTATTTCAATTGAGTACCTGGTATGAATTGGTCCCTGTGCCCAAAGTGGCATTCGGCTTGAATCTGCTTACTGAATTCTCATCACAACCCTACATGTTACTTCAATGAGTAGGACCTTATTGTCCAGAGTCAGACAGCCTCAGGGTCTTTGCTGATTTTGCCACTGACTCTGTGACTTTGGGTAAGTTATTTCATCTTAGATGCTCAATTTTCTCTAAAAAGGGGATAATATTACTGAGCTCCGAGATTTGTTGTGAGAATTGAGTGAGCTAATGGCACATAGTAAAAAATCCACAGGTATTTCCTATTGTTATCACTCATCATCCTTTTCCCCTCAATGGCAGAAAAGGCCACTGGGACTCAGGAAGGATGAGTCATGAGCTCAAGTTTGCCCAGTGAGCAAGAGCAGAGCCAGAATCTTAGCATAGCTTAGTCTGACTTTCTCTGACTTGTCTGTGTTCTTCCTGTGATGTTCCACCATCATGCTGGTGCTGGGCCTCTAGCTGTATCCAGAGCACAGAACCCTAGATGCAACTTCATTCCAGTTTTCTTTTTCATTTTGTTTTCTGGTGGGGAGCTTCTCTTTCTTTTGCAGACCTTTGTGTTCTTGGTTGATTCTTCTACATGGAGATCTCACACTTGCACACCAGCAAACTAAACAGGGTTCATATCTGCAAACAAGAAAACACTGCACAGACTTCCTCAACTTGGAAAGAGTGCAAACAGCAAAACAGACAAACAGTCCTTGGCTAATGTTGCCCAAGACTTGGAAGACCAAGATGCCTCCTGAAGATCCAGGACAGACTGGCCAAGCATCATTCCTGTCCACAAGAGGCGCCCACATAAGAGGTTTCAGCTTTGCCTGGGGACCTCTTGGGAATCTCCACATATGTGTGTTGCAGGTAGGAACTGGGAAAATCCCAGCTCACAAAATTTGGCAGTTGTGCTTTTTGGACATGTGCAAAATGCCTTACCATGGTTAACAGCATCAGTTGTGAATAACTGGGGACCAACCTTATCTGGGATTGCCTGCAGTGGTAGGGGAAATATTGAATGCAACAGCCGTGGACTCCATTTGGAAAATGTAGTTTTTCCCTCTTTGAATTCAAATCAAGTGCACATTGAAGGGACTATCACAGACGAGGATGAAACCACCATTTCAAATCCCCCCTAGCTGAGAACTTAGGCTCCTAACCCCAACTCCATGCATTCCATCTCATCCATTGCCTTGTTAATCCTCACAACAAACTGTTGAATTGGTACCCCATTATAAAGACGAGAAAAGCAAAGTCCAAGGACACATTGCCTTAAAAAATGCCTTCCTAAGTGCTTTGCACCTTGGTAATATTAAGTATTATGGTCAGTATTAGAGGAAGAGGCTCATTTCTTGATTGCTCAGTAGCTACTGATGTTCTAATCACAGCATGATGTGCCAAGAGTCTAGCAGGCTTGAGTTTGACACCAGCTTAGCTGTGTGACTTGGAACAGTTGCTTAACTTCTCTGATCCTTGATTTCCTCTTCTGTAAAATGCCATTAAAAACAATTCCTGACTCCTAGGATTATTGTTGGGAGGTTTGAGATTTATGTAACTTGCTTAGCTCCATACCTATAGGAAGGTGCCAATAGAATATATTTATTCTTAGTGCTAAGAAAATATAGTCATTAGGGTTATGAGAAAATCATCATAATAACTATAATTAACAATAGCAATTCCAATTTATGAATAACCTCATATTTATCATACCTTACAGTTTGTATATACTTGGAACTACTGGCAGGTAGAGTACCTCTTTTCCCCTTTGATGACTGTCTTAATTTCCTGTGGCTGTCATAATAAATACCACAAAGAGCGTCTTTAAACAACAGAAACTTATTCTCTCACAGTTCTGGAGATGGGAAGTCAGAAATCAAGTTGTCAGCAGGTTTGGCTCCTTCTGGACTCTCTCTTAGATTCCTGTGATTGCCAGCAGTTCTCGGCATTCCTTGTCTTATGGATGCCCAGGGTCTCCTGGCTTGTGAGGGGGCAGAACACAACTTTGCCCCCAGGTCTGTTTTATCTACAAGCTCTGGCCCTCCTCACACCTCCCAGTACACTTACCTGTCCCCAGCAAGCTTGGGAGACTGGTGCATCTATTTCATCTCATCTGAAAAACATAACTACATAGTAGCTCCTGACTCTCTTTCTCCGTAACCTACTCATCAGTATCAAAGATCCACATGCCAGGCTCTCCAGGTCAAGGAAACCTTGTTTCTGGTCCTTGTTCCAGGAGAAAGAAATAACTCTAGGAACCCAGAATCATTTCATTTCTGTGTTGGGGATCCAGTAATGAAAATTCATACTGAGTCTCTGGAATAACATTCACCATATTTCTCTTATGAAATGCTTTATAAATTTGTTGAAGATTAAAAGATAATTCTCTTTCTGGAGATAATTCCAATTTGCTTGGCTTGATGTCCAAGTTTTCAATGTCGATAGAGTGTTTAGAACAAAGGATGTTCAAAGCCATGCGTCTGTTCCCTTGAAGGAGATACCAAGTAGTAACTTCTTGATTTTACTCCCCTCTACAATGGTTTAAATAACACAAGGAAATCTACTCTTACAAACTTCAAACAGCTGCTCCCAAAATACAGGCTGAAAAAAATTCCCATCATCCTGTAGTGCAGCCACAACAAACAATAGTTTATGGGAAGCCACAATAGATTTGAGAGACATGGCCACATTCTTTAGTGTCTAATGCCAACTGACAATCAGCAGGAGAACCACAATAAACAGGCACTTGCTGGCATGGCAGAAAAGTCACAAACCATATGGTGAAGCAGTCACTGCTCTTGGCCAACGAACCACCTACACGAAATACCTCCAGTCCCCTTGACCTCACAGACTGATGGCCAGGCCCAGCCATGCGTAGGTCACCATTGGCCCTGCTAGACCCCCACCATCCCTCCAATATCCTGATGTGTTAGAAACTTGTTTATAGATGGTCTTCGTTGGCCACCAGCATCTCAGTCATTGTCTCACTGCTCCCTCCTGATGATCCATAAGCTCTGTTCTACAGCTAGTGCCAAGAGAGGCTCTTTGGAAAACTGGTTCTGTAGTCAAAGGAGATGGAAACACAGTCAATTGCTTCATCTATATGGGTTTTCTCAGTCATCAGGACCCCAGGTGCCAGCTAATTTCCTGGTCTGCCAAGCTCAGCACATCACTTCCATCAGGAAGGAGGGAAACAGAAGGATGCTCCCTTCCTTATAAGATAACTTCCCAGAAAAAAATGAAAGACTTTCATTTATTGGCTAAAATGTAGTCCCATGGCTTCTCTTGGCTAGAAGGTGGCTGAGAGAAGTAGGCTTTTAGCTGGAAACAGAATTCAACTGTCAAAAGTCAGAGTTCTGATTCTAGGGAGGAGGAGGAGAAGGGTGGGGTGGGCATCTCGCACCCTGTCCTCCTGCCACAGCTCATGTCTCACTAAACACTGGACACAGTAATGGCCAACATTTAACATTTATTTACAATTTTTATGTAGCAAGCACACTAGTATACCTCATTTGTTATCTCATTAGTCCTCAAATCAACCCTGTGAAATTACTATTCCCATTTTACAGAAGAGGAAACTGAGTCTAAGAGAGATTAAATGACTTGTCCAAAGACAGAAATCGTTGCAGAAAAAAATGCAATGTAAAATTGGTTTTGTAAAACAAACAAAAATCATGCTCTTAACTTCTTGAAAAATATTAGAACCTTTTATAAACCAATACCTGTGCACTAGGTTTCTCCTTTGTCTTTCCCTTATTATTTGCCTGGCAAACTCCTACTCACCCTTCAAGACCTATCATAAATGTCCCTCCTGTGATGTCTCCTTTAAACCCTCCAACCATGGTAATGGTACAATGCTGTCATTCATTATTTCAATAATCATTATTAGCATCTCTTATGAGTTAATCATCCTGGTAGGGGATACAAGAGAGGGCAAAACACTTGTCTCTCCTCAGAGTTTGTATCCTTAGATTGTCCAGAACAGCGCTGACCAATGGAACTTTCTGCAGTAATGGAAATGTTCCATATCTGCCCCAGTCAACATGGTGGCCATTAGCCACATATGCCTATTGAGCATTTACAATGTGACAAGTGAGACTGAAAAACTGAAATTTTTAATTTTATTTAATGTTGATTACTTTAAATTGAAATAAAAAAACAGCGCTTGATTCAGCTGTTGGAGGATTTTTATGCATATCTGCAACCACTTTGGTGTGTGGATCTTTTCAACCATAAATTTTATGAATTCTAAATATAGATCAAGAAATTTCAATGAAAGTTTAGCATCCAATGGAGTTGTAACTAGTAGGATAAAATACACCCCAAATCTGGAAGAATTAGGATAAAAAATGTAAAATATTGCATTTACAATTTTTAATCTTGATCACATGGTGAGATGTTACTATTTTGGACATACTGGTTTATATGAAATATAAAAACTAATTTTACCTGCTTCCTTTTCCCTTTTTAATGTAACTACTAGACAATTTTAAATTACATCTATGGCTTGCATTCTATTCCTACTGGGCAGCCCTGAGCTAGACTGAAGTAAATCACTGAGGAAAGACCATGTTACAAGTCTGTCCTTTCTGCTGAAGCAGAGATATCATTTCTTAAACATCTCTGGGCTTAGCATGAACCTAGCATTTAATGACCACTGGGTGAATGAAGGGATATCTCTGCATAACCTAAATGGCATACTTTTCCTTTAGTGAGCTTTGTCACAGTTGCTGAAATCTCCCCTCTCCTGTGAGATGATTCCCTAGAGGTTTTCGCATTTTGCCAGAGATCCCACAGTTTGCAACCTGGAATATTTTTCTTACATTAAGCCTTAGGGCAAGAGCTTAGAGTTGACACCAAGGGAGTCAAGAATACTCTAATTTGCTTTGTTCCCTCCTTCATTCACTCATTCCTGCAAGTATTCATTCAACAAATCATCATTGAACTGCTATGACGTGCTCGCCCCTGTTTTAGGCGACGTGGCTACAGTGATGAACGAGCCAGCCCTACCCTCCCGAGGCTTACCTTCTAACGGGAGGGCCAACAAATATCGAGAAACGTGCTGACCCTTTAATTGTGAAATCTGTCTGCTGGATTTCCTGCCCCCTGATCTTTCAGTTCTTTTACCACTCACGGAGACTGTTTTACTTTTGTTGTGTTTTTTTTTTTTTTTTTCCTTTTCCCTCCCCGGCAAAGTTGGTGAGAGCCAAAGAAGTGATTCGTGTTGAAGTCTTTGTTGTCACATAGACAGGCCCCCGGGTGAGCACGGGGGAGGAAGCCGCACGCCAGGCCACGGAATTAGGCCATCTCGTGTGACTTCTCTGTCTCCAATTCTTGACAGGCAATCAAGATTAGTCAGCAGGAGAATTGACTGTGGTTCTTTAAAGTAGCATATAATTATAATGCTTGGTACTTAAGGGGTGTCTTTTATTTCAAGCTCTTTCAGCACATAATGAGTTCTAACTCCGTAGTCTTGGCAGTTTTTCACTCCGTTATTACTTTTTTATTAAATTGTAAAATGACCTACTTGAAGGGCAGTTTTTTAAAGAGCCCCCCTCCCTTTTTTGTTTATCTTCTACTTAATATCCTCTATCCCTTCTGTTATAAACAGTTTGCTAAAAGCTGTACGTCCCTATTGTGTGTAACTGGAAGACCAGTGCCACTTACTCGTATAGTACCTGGCATGTAGTGGGCGTCTTATAAAGGCTTGCTTTTTTGTGGCTTATGAGATAAGGCTGTTGCGGTCTCCTGCCTATTCACTGCCCCCAACCAAAATGTGTCAGTCAAGGGAATTTTAGTGGTTGGGACAAAACTTTAGCACTATTCAAACAGCAACAACAAAAATGGAATTTATTGAAAGGATATCGGGATACGCTGGAGAAAGCAAGAGTAAGGACACATAAGAGGTGAGATAACCTTGTCCATCTCACCTGGTTCCAGTGGTGCTTTACTTGCTGCTTTCTCTGTGCATCAACTTCTCTCTCCTCTCTGCAGTCCAGTTCAAACGCACATCCAGCTTTGTATGCCCATGCCAGGACCGCAGAAGGGACAAACGGGTTTGTCCAATTTGAGTCATGTGCTCATGTTTGGTCCAGTCAGCTGTGGATAGAAATAAAAGCTCATATATTTCACAAATTCTCTAAGGAAGAGGGGAGCAGCCACTTTGGAAAACAGTTTGGCAGTTTCTCAAGATGTTAAACAAACTTACCTGGGACTCAGCAATTATACTCCCACGGATTTACCCAAGAAAAAGGAAAACAACTGAAATGTGCACCAGGTACAGAATAGGCTGTAAAACATGCTGCATCTGTGCGATGGAATGCTGGTCGGCAGTAAGAAGGAATAAAGAACTGACACCTGCCGCTAACGAATGACCCTCAAAAGCATCATGCTAAGTGCAAGAAGCCAGATGGGAAAGATTACATATTGTTTGATTCCACTGATGTGAAATGTCCAGAAAAGGCAAATTCGTGGAGACAGAGAGTAGATTAGTGGTTGCCCGCGACTGGAGCTGGGAATGTGGCGTCACTGCAGATGGGCACAGGATTCCTTTTGGGGTGATGGAAATGTTCTGAAATTTCATTGTTGTGATGGTCACACAGCTCTGTAAAAACACGAAAAACCATTTAGCTGTACACTTAAAATGGGACAATTTTATGATGTATAAATTATTTCTCATTAAGGCTGTTTAAAAAAAGAAACAGGGAAGGGATAGGGGAGAAGAGATTGTTTGCCTGCAGCGGATGGATGGGTGCCCCGCCAGGAGGCCCAAGGTGCAGTGCGAAATCCTGCATCCGTGTCATTGTTGATCTCGTTCCTTCTGCCGGTGGCATCCTCCCCTGGTGGGCTTCAGTTCCCCAACTTCTTTGTTGATCTGCAACTTTAGGCATCGGGAGTTTATCTCCTTTCAATGAACTTCTCACTATCAAGGTCCTACCTTGTGAGGACTCCTGCTTCCCATGACTTCATTTCCTGACCCTGCTCCCCTCCCCTGTCACCCTCCAAGCTCCTCCACCCTGCCTCTGGGACCTGACTGGTGAGGGCAGTGTCAGCGCGCCCCCCCTTGAGCTCAGGCTCTCGCTGTTGAGTTTGGCCAATGAGGCGCCTTGGTTAGAGGTCAGAGGGAAGGGAGAAGGTTGTGTCAGGGTATTTGTTCCCCTGGCCCCGCCCCTATAAGAGTGCCTGGGCTGGAGGGGTCCCTCCATCGAAGGCCATCGCTTCTCTCAAGGCTGTCAACTTGGTGATGGTAACTGCTCCCTCCCCTCAGCGTCTCTGGGCACAGATGTGGCAACAGCACTTTTGTTCCTAGCCCTGGGTTATTGTACTGTCCTTTATCATCCCCATGCACACATACTTTTGTAAATACTCTCTTTGTAAGTAAATCCTCTTTGAGTAATCTTATTTCAAGGGTGCTATCCGTTTCCTGTTGAGGTCCTGACTAATACAGCCTCCTCATCCCCCCCCCAACTCTTGCTCCCTTATCCTGCCTTGTTTTTCTTCATAGCTTCATATATTTACGTGCTTATTCTGTTTCTCTCAATTAGTCAGGGTAATTAACTCTAACTGCCACAACAGACAAACCCCCAAATCTCAGTGCCTAAAAAAATAAAAATTTATTTCTCTCTCACATTACTGTCCAAGGCAGTTGGACAACCCTGCTCAATCTTTTTTGCTCTGTCACTTTGGACGCATTTCCTCCAGGACTGTCAAAACGGAGAAAGAAAGGGCTGGAGGGTTCCATGGGGGGGGGGGGGGGGTTTCTAAAGGCCAGGCCACTTCTGTCCACATTCTCATTGAGCCAAAGCCAGTCACAGAACCCGAAGCCAACTTGAAAGGGAGGCTGGGCCATGTAGTGGTCACCTGGGATTTAGGGCACATCCCCTAAATGTGCCTCACTGCCTCACTTTCTCATTAGCATGTAAGTTCCTGCTCTTTCCCCAGCTCCCAGCACGTGCTAAACCCATGGCCATGTCAATGCATGAATAAATGAAGGTATGACTGAATGAAACCTGTTTGTCTGGAACTTTCATTTGGTTCTTGACAGTGCGCTATATTGTAACATTTGTGGCATGGGTGAAAATCCTTGCTAATTCCATTTTTTTTTGGAGAAATTCTTTATTTGGAAGTTTTCCATTTTTAATATTATTAGGGTAGGAAATAATCTTGACATTCTTTGGACCCGTCCTTTAATGCTGACCCCAGTTCCTTGTAGATGTCCCTCTGTTTGTGGATAATGATTGCTCAATTTACTATAGTTCTCCAGAAGGAAAAATTGGCAAGACCTACCAATTTGTAGGTCATTTTTTTGTCCTACATTTGCTTTGTTTATTCATTTCTTCAATGACTTTCTAAGCACTCCTTGCCTTAACGCATGGCATAGGCGTTTGCTTCCTTGTCTTCCCTGCCAGGGTTCCTCTCCCAAGAAAGTGTCAATTCTGAAATTTCCAGGGCTCTGAGACAGCAGTCCTGATGTTGCAGCACCCAGCATGTTGGCTTCCAGGCGAATGTGAGGAATTCCCAGAAATAACCTTTTCCAGGATGGTTTGTGGGGAGCCGTGGACTTGGTTCCTTAGATTTGATCTTCGTCCAGGAAGATTTTGGGGTAGACTGTGGATGACTTCAAGAAAAAAAACTAGCAGAGATAAAACTAAAACCACGTATCCTAGGGCCTCATTTTCCTAAGTGTGTTTGGTGGCAGTTCTGTATGTGGTTAAAAAATGTTCTAACAAAAAGATTTGCTGGTGAAAGAAATGTTGAAAAAACTGCTTAGGACATCTCCCTTTTGGAGAGTCACAACATAAACTAAAATAGTAAAGGCTCTGAGAAGTCCTGTAATTGTCAATCAAACAAGCAAACATATTTAGTTTTGTTTAACCTAGTTTATCCCAAACTTATTCAACTATGGATCCTTTTTTTCATGAACTATGCGTCAACATCTTGTGGATTTAACGTTCTTCTGAGCACAATTTTGGAAACTATGCCTTTATCTACACGATTTCCAATTCTTCCATCTAGCCTGCAAACTTTTTCATATGTCGGTATTAAGGCTCAATGAGGTAAAGTTACTTATGCACAATAACTTAAGCTAGTGGGTTATAGAGCTGGAATTTGAACTGGTGCCCAGCTGCATTGAAAGCCCATATTTTTGTGGCTATACCAAACTGTTCTCAAGGTAGAGCGCATTGCCTGAGATTTATTTTAATTATTTGATAAAAATAATTCTTATTTAACCATTGGTTCTTTGTCAGGGAATGCTATTTTGAAGAATTTGAAGACGGTTCATTTTCAGCTCCAACAGTCTGCTTTGCATTATCAATTTGTTAAGAAACTCTCTTTTGTAGCGCTATGCAAAAGGAAACTTCCATCCAGACTGTCTGAATTATCCCCAAATTCTGAACTGATGGCATCCAAATGAATAAGACTGTACGAAACTGTGTCTGCAGAGTCGATTGGATTTGTCAGTTTTCCTTTGGATGAGCAGTCCTGGGTGGCTTGAGCGAAAGTATGCGAGAACATAACTACTCACCAAGTTCTCAGGTGAATTCCAGAGTGCATGGGAAAGCAAAGTCCTGGCTGTCTGAAAAAACCTTGCACATAGTCCTGGAGTGTGAGCTTGACAATGAGGGTATTTGGAAAAAGCAGATTGATTTTTTTTTTTTTCTGGAGTCAAAGCACTTTCCAGCAACGAGTGTTAAGATTTTATTTACAGCCAAGGAAATCAAGGTGTTGAACTTCCAAGTTTTCATAGACACTAAGGAACTGGTCAGCTCCCAAAGACCAAAATTCTAGAGGGTCAGCAAGCAGGGAAAACATGTTTTTCTAACTAAACAGATTATGTCTTGGACAGTTTTTATTCATTCATTCATTCATCCGTTCATTGTCCACAAAGGGATTTTCAGAGAGTCCTATGTCTTGGCTTCCCAATCTCTTCTGTCTTTGCTTCAGGGAGGGTGAGACGTGGGGCAAGGCCTTGCAGCACTAGGCACAGACCTTGCTCTTTTGTATTTTCCAGAAGCAACACGCTGGTGATGACAGGTCTGACCCAGGCATTTCAGCTCATGAGTGGAGTGGAGTGGCAAGGGGGTGCTGGGAAGTCTCCCCATCCCAGCTCCTGTGGGCCCGGGCAGGCTGGTCTCCAGCAGACTTCATTCTTGGAAGGTTGGGTCAGTGCTGCAGTTCCCTGGTACATCCCTTTTCCCTTACAAGGCAAGGGCTTTTGCTTCTTGCTGGAATTTGAGGTGTATGAGGTATTCGTGGTTTATTTTCAGTGGAGCTTTGAATAAGTGTCAGCATCTACACGCATGTCCACTGGGTATGAATTGAATATATACTCCATGCCTGGCGCTTTGCTAAGCACTGAGGATGTTTGGAATAGATAGACCATCTCTATCCTCTTTGGAATTCTGATACATATATATATTTTTAAGTACCTGGTACACCTCACACTGTATGAAGATCTCTTCTGGACAGGTGGAAGGATCATCTTAGAAATCATCTCTTCTAGTCTCCCACTTTACAGATGGGAAGACCAAGGTTCAGAGAGGAGGAAAAGGCTTGCTCCAGACATCCCAATGGATTGGTTATTGAGCCTGAAGAAGATTCCAGTACCACTGCTTTCTAATCCAAAGCTCTTTCCTTTGTACCAGGCTGTCTCTCTCACTTACTCAGCTAGCCTTTGCTGAGCCTTCGCTGGGTTCCAAAAACTGGGTTAAGTGCTGTATATCAAAGATGTCACTCAAGAAGCGAAGCTCCAAACTGGGAGGGAGGAGGGGTAGACCCTTAAACAATGAATTGGGAGATGTAGAGGGGAGTGTGAGGACTTGGAAATCACACAGACTTGGGTTCAAATGCTGGTGTTCCAGTTACTCATCTTGTTGTCTTGGGCAACTTATTTAGCCTTTCTAAGGCTTGAAATGGTCATTTTTACAGTAGGAATAGTAATAGTACCTATCACCTATGAGTGTTGGGAGGGGAAGCTATAATACACAGAAAATGCTTTATCAAGTGCCTGGTACAAAAACAAGGTAATACTACATGGTTGCAATGAATATTAATCAGTAGTGATACATACTATAAATAGATATATGGTCAGTGTGCTACAAACACACAGGAAAGGGCTGCTAATTTTGTCCTCATAATCAAGGGGGCTGTCTTGATTTTTCTGCTTGATTGTGTGTGTGCGTATGCATGTGCAGTCTTCATGGCTGAGATCTTTCTACAGGCATTTCTACTCTTATCTATTCATTCTTCTATAAAGATTTGACTGCAGAGGTTGAGCCACAAATTGATATAAATGCAGAACAGGCCCTCCCCAGCTGACCAGCCCGATGTTGGGCTCTTTTAATGGCCATGACCATGTCCTCCACCTACAAGGTCAATACTTGTCCTTGGTCATCAGCTCATTCTCAGATGGTCCAAGACACAGGAGAGCCCAAAAGCCCTTATCAGCCTAATAGATCAGATGGGTTGAGTCATTCAGAATTACATTTATATGTATTTTATGTTGGAATGCTTTGAAAACTGGTAATAGTGCAAAGTTCATTCTCTGATTGTTCTAGTTTGCTAGCTGCTGGAATGCAATATACCAGAAATGGAATGGCTTTTAAAAGGGAGAATTTAATGAGTTGCTGGTTTACAGTTCTAAGGCTGAGAAAATGTCCCAATTAAAACAAGTCTATAGAAATGTCCAATCTAAGGCATCCAGGGGAAGATACCTTGGTTCAAGAAGGCCGATGAAGTTCAGGATTTCTCTCTCAAGTGAGAAGGCACATGGCAAACACAGTCAGGGCTTCTCTCTCAGCTGGAAGGGCATAAGCCGAGTACAGTGTCATCTGCTAGCTTTCTTTCCTGGCTTCCGGTTTCATGAAGCTCCCCAGGAGGCGTTTTCCTTCTTCATTTCCAAAGTTCGTTGGCTGGTGGACTCTCTGCTTTGTAGTGTTGCTCTCTCTGAATCTCTTTCTCCAAAATGTTTCCCCTTTTATAGGACTCCAATAAACTAATCAAGACCCACCCAAATGGGTGGAGACATGTCATCCCCTAATCCAGTTTAACAACCACTCTTGACTAAATTACATCATCCAGGGAGATGATCTGATTACAGTTTCAAATATACAGTATTGAATAGAGATTATTCTACCTTTACAAAATGATATTTTGATTAAAACATGACTTTTCTAGGGGACATACTTCCTTTCAAACCAGCACTCTGATGATGCTAATGGAAGTTGGTCTTGACAAGTGCCTCCCAAAGCTGCTTCGTGGAATACTAGACTCGGGTCATGCTCAGTAGCTTTGCGCAAAATGCATAACCATATATTCTCAGTGTGTGTTAATGCATGCCTTCTGTGCTCCATGAGGAAAGAATCCCATTTACATTCTTTAATCCAGTAGAATTTTCTTTAATTCCTAGATTATAACGTCTGTGGGGGCAGGAACCCTGCCTGTCTTGTTCTCCATTGTACTCTGGGAACTAGTGCAATTTCCGGAATGTACTGAAACTCGATACATATATATATATATATTAAAATAATGATATATTTCCTGAACTTCTAAACTATGGAAGTTCCCTTTTTGTCTAAAACATACCTACCAGCATTCTGCAGTACTAAAGGAAAGTTCCCTTTAAACCAAAATATCAAAAAATCTACTCCAGGTGATGCAACAAAGGTGTCCCAGGGGCAGCAGCAGGAGGCTGGAATTGGGGGGAGCTGCAGGCCCCCACCCTTGACCCAGCCAGAGCATCCCTGACTCGATAGCAATTGCTTTATATATTCTGCTTTCTTCTGAATTAAGGGTTTCGTGATTATAATGTATCTGAAATACACCGTCCTAGAAGGAATTGCCCAGGGGGGCATTGATAATATATGTGGTTTAGGAACAAATGTGACTCTAAGTCATTTGATTATGGATTCATTCATTCATTCACTCATTCATTCACAGATATTTATTGAATGTCCATATATGCTCGACAGTGTTCAAGGCCTTGAAAATAAGGGTGAGTAAGATTGGCGAGGGCTCTGACCTCAAGGAGCTTACATTTTAGTGGGGGAGAGGAGTACCGGGTAATAAACCTGTAAACAATCAGGCAGACAGCGTGATTTCCCACAGGGACATGCACTGTGAAAACCTTTCACAGGGAGATGAAGAGCGAGAGTGCTGGTGAGGGCTTGGTGGATAAAGGTCTCTATTGGGAGGCACCTTGTGTTTTGAGACCCTAAAGACATTAGAAGACTAATGAGGAGGGCATCTTAGGTGGAGGGATAAGCAAGTGCAAAGACACAGAGGCAGGTACAAAGTTGGGTGTGGCTAAAGAACACAAGGAAAGCCAGCATGGAGCAAGTGTAATGAGCTAGGCCGCGAAATGGAAGTGAAGATGTACGCAGAGGGAGGGGCTGCGTCCAGCCATCCAGCTCCTCAGTGCCACGTACTGTGCCCCACAAACATCAGGCACAGCAGATACTTGCTCAATGTCCAAATTAATAAAATTAAGTAATTGCAGACCTTAGTTACTGTTCTTCACATTTTTTGTGTGTGTGCCACTCTTCATTCATATTTTATGAAGGCAAATTTAATAAAACTGTACACTGTCCTTTCTATCTTGACATGTATGGCCATACCCATGAGGAGAGTGTGAGGGACGATTTGCTATTGGCTGTCACCCCCCAAATCTAAGACTTAGATGGTAAATATTGCCCAGTTCACTGGTTGGAAATGCAGGGGAGTTGTCGCCCACCACAGAAGGGCTCCTCCTTTTGAGGAAAGTTGCTTAGGGAGGGCCAATGAGTTGGCCAAGGTCCCCCTGAGAACTTGGTGAATTGCAGGGGTGAGAACCCACCTACCCGCTCTGTGATTGAGCTCGTGGCTGGAAGGATTAGCTGATCCATTTAACTCCATTTACTTTGACATGCTCACACTTGAAGCTTCCCCAGTACAATGTGCTCAGTTCCCAAAATATGGGATTTTAAGTGAAACCCTGACATTTAGCTTTAGGGCTAAATAGCAATACTCAAATCCCCCAATTAGAAGCAGAGATGGAGATGAAATGGTCCCAAGGAATCTGGAGACACAACAGTTTCAAAAGGCAGCAACAGGCTGGGGCAGAGAGAGAAAAGTTTTAGATCTCACACCAGGAATGTGACGCTAAATGAGAACCATTCGAAAGCTCTGGGGGTTATAAAGTGGAATTCCCTCTTGTACTGTACACAAGAGTTATTAAGTGTGTATATGAGACTCCTGTTTTACTTCATGTACATGATTATTTTATACAGGCAAGTTTGGAAAGAATTATAGGCTGAGAGCCAGCCAAGATGCAAGATGAGCAGTGGGGAGCGGGGGGTGGCGGTTGCAGTGTCATTGCTGGGAACTCAGGCTTCTTAGAGGAAGCCAGTGTGGGGCTCATCACAGGTCAGGGGGTTGGTGAGAAGTGACTGTGGAGCTGGACTCTGTGTGAGACTCGCCTCCCAAAAGGCATCTGGGGCTTGCTGGTCACAGGGAAGGGCCAGGTTTGAAAACTAAGAGAGCAGCGCTTGGGATTGAGCCCAGCAAGACAGGATTGGTCCACTAATGGCTAAAGACCAGGAGGTAAAGAATTCAGATTTGGTTTGCTGGTCTTTAAGACACGTGAGACACTGAGGGCCATTCTGAACACACCCAGAAAATTACTTTGATTATCTAAGAAGTACAGGAGGCAGGGAACTGAGCATAAAGGCCTGCTTTTAGGACAGCCCTAGTTTGGAAACACCTTCCCTGAAACGGGCAGAAGCAGTGAAATGGGTCCACGCAGCTCTTCCTGGGTTGCATTCCAAGATGTGGAGTGGGCTGAGGGGGATAGCGGGAAGGGCGTGGTCTCTGACAACAGAAAAACCTGGGTTGGATTCCTAGCTTTGTTCCTGACTTTGTGACCTTGATAGAGTTAATTATTCTCTCTGAGCCTCAGTTTCCCCCAACTGATAATTAGGGATTAAAAAGATTAAAAGATCTATTTTGTGCAATTGATTATTGAAAATATAATACGGCAGAGGGTATGCAAAGTTGACATGTATGAAGTGGCAGCTATCATATCAACAATAACAATCATATTAACAATAATTTTAATGAAGGAGGATTGATTGGACTGGGGTGGGGAGTGGTGTGGGCTTATGCGTGGCGCCTTGCGATTTGATGAGCAGGGGTCTTCTACTGTCTACTCACCTCGCTCTGGGCTCAGGGTGGTGCAGCTCCAACTGACAACAGAGCTTCTCTGAGCTGGCAACGTGGTTTTGTAACTTGGACGAGACTGTCCTCATGGGGTGTGGTGGTCTGCCTCTCGCTTCTGGATGATTGAGATTCTGTAGGTCTTAATATAGGTAAATGCCAACCCTACCGGCATCCGAAGCTCTTCTCTTGGGTACCTCCAGGATATGGTCGGACCCACACCTTACCTAAAGGACATAATATATACATGATTCTGTATTATTAAGATATAAAATTCGTTCTTTTTATCAGGCTAAAACAAGACATTTATTTCTCTCTCACAGTAGGGCAGTTTCTGCCCCACAAGGCCATGCAGAGACACAGGCTCTGTCTGTCTTACTGCTCTACCCTTGATCATATCATCTAACCCGGCACATAACTCCCTCCGTGGTCCAGTGGGAGGAAAGAGTTTAGGAAGGGAGAGGCATGACTCTTTCTTTTAGGGATGGAACCACTGGACAGATTGGAGCCATGTGACATCCCTTCCTGCAAGAGTCTGCGTGATGTAATCTTTGTTCTCAGTGGATCAGGGATTCTAGCAAGTTGAGAGGAAGGGAGAACAAATATTGGAAGGTGACTAACCATCTGTGCCTTGAATTATCTTCTTGACAATTAGTATAGCCTAGAGATTAAGCAGCATTGCTTGGGTCTCAGCAAGAACCAGGCTTGTTTCTCAGCTCTCCTGCTTGCTAATACAATAAACTTGGACAAATCCCTAAACCTCAGACCCTCCGTTTTCTCATCTGTAAAATATGGATCATCTCGTTACAATTCCCACATCACAGTACTGCTGTGAGGCTGCACGTAAACTACCCACTGCAGTGTCTGTGCTGCTGTAGATGCTGCTTCTGTGGTGGCATCCAAACCTTGCTGGGCTCTCTCCGTTCCCTCCTGACCCCACGGTGCGCCACCCAGATGCTGGAGTCCCTGGACTGTTTCTTACACTGCGCTTGTTACAGATCTGCTCCCCTAGACTGTCCGAGCCTGAGGACAGAGACCATGCTTCCCTCCATTTCGGCATTCCAAGTAGGTTGCATAGTGTCTGGAACAGACTAGGTTCTTCATGACAGTTGTTCACATGAATAAATGAATGGAAAACTGCAGTTCGTGAAGCTGGGCCTGGCTGTGAAATGGTCCACTCGGGTTGGCCCAAGACATCACGTCCTTGCCAGGCACTGCTCTGAGTTCCTTACATGGACTTACTCGTTTGCTTATCTTGGTAGGTGCCGTTAGTATTGCTGCATTGTCCAGGGACCCGGGATTCAGAGATGCTACTTAATTTGCTCAAAGCTACACAGATAGTAGGTGAAAGTCCTAGACTCTAAATCCAGGCCTTGCTGGATTTTTAAAAATTTTTATTATTATTTTTTTTCATTGTACCTTTTTATATTTCATTTCCAAGAAAAAAAATGATCTCGAGATCCTCAGCTATTAGAAGGGCCATTTCATATTGTCTCATAACTTTCAACCAGTCTTCTTTCCTCCTCCCCTCTTTCCTTTAGATTTTTTTTTTCTTTCACAATGTGACATTTTTTCCTTGATAAACAATTGTAACGTGTAAACCAGAAGGCAGTGGAGTCCTAATGGTTGAAAAGGGCAGGCTCAGGTCTTACCCACCAGTTTCCCCATCACCTCCACAGGTATCCCTTGATCATTCTCAACACTCTATGACACACACTTTAAACCATCGATTTAGTTTGGTACAGAGGGGAAAACTGAGGCCAGAGCAGGAAGGGGTTTGCCCAAGGCTAGATGAAAATCGTAGGAAGAGTTCCAGCATTCAGTTGGGTACCCAAGCCTCTTGTAATGCATCTAATGAATCCCTAAGAAGGCTGTTAGATACATGCAACCAAAAACACCTGAGCAGGAGGTTACTCTTGATTATAGTAAATTAACTTCTGATAATTAAAAAGAACATACGTATTTATTACGCAACACTGTTAGGCAAAACGATACGGGGCCAATATTTGGAGTCAGAACATTTGTTGAGACCCATGCTTGAGAGGCCCAGGCATTTGTTTATTTTAAGAATTCCTAAAGTGCCAGCTCCCCAGCAGTGAATAACTTAATGACTCAAATGCAAACCCCAAGCTCCAAACTGGCTCAGGAGAGGGGGCAGTTATGGAAAATCTTTCTCCATCTACCCTAAGGAACTGACCACCCATGAGCTGGAAACAAACCTCAAAGCAAGAAAGAAACAGAAGTGTCCAAAGAGGAAATGGAAAACACAATCCAGAAACACGCTTGCTCTCAAGAATGGTCACATGTGAGTTGAGCCGGGGGTAGGATTCCTGGGTGGTTTCTGAAGGTGCTCCCGCGTTCCTGAGGAGATGCGATGTGAAAACAAGAACTATCTACTTTAAAAGGCCATAGAAAATATAGACCTCAGAAGCCTTATACTATCGTCTTAGATCTGGGATTGCAAAGCCAATGTCCACGCAGGCCAGACAGGAAATGTCAGTTATTAAGTGAGCTGAGTGTAAAATGATAAAAGGCATCTGAGGCTCAGTCTAAGTGTAAGGAGGCAATAGGGAATTGCAGGGAGTGGGGGAGCTAAAGCAAACGTGCTTCAAAGGAAAGGATCAGCTGCTGAACCCCAGGCAATTGTTGCTTCGTATAAATGTGGGTCCAGTGTTGACAGATACTCTGATTTTTCAAAAGAATTCAAACACCTTGATTTTCAGGCACAAGCTGCCTTTTTAAAGATGACCGGCTAATGCAAAGTTTTAAAGAATGGTCTGGGAGTCCTCCTCTCCCCCTCACGTCTGTTCATCTGCTCCTGGGTAGTAATCATGGGCTACCTTTGTAGGGCCGCCATTTAAGACCCCTGGAGTAGAGAGAGGACACCTAATTTTATCCTTCCTTCTATAGATGTGAAAATGGGCCTCATCCTAAGTGACACAGTTCTGAGTTCTAGCTTTTGTTCCTTCCTAATGCAGATTCTAGAACAGTGTCATCTTTCCAGAACTGGACAAAAGTATGTGCCAAGTAAGGACAAGCTGAGACACCTCATTCCATGGAGGAAAGATGAGTCCTGCCCTGGACCTTGATAATGATATTACTGTTGATGAAGAGGATGATAAATATCAGGCAGAGTGTTTTGGGCAGCAAGTAACAGAAAACTCTGATTCAAATGGGCCCAAGCAATACTCTCATACCTGGAAGGTTGGCGGAAGGGCTGCAGGTGCAGTGTGATCAATGGCGCCATCAGGAATCTGGGTGCTCTCTGTGTGTTTTGTTTTTCTGTTTTACTCTGTTAGTCTCAGTTCAGCCCCATCCCAAACGCTTTCTTCCTTTCTTCTTCCCTCCCTCCCTCCCTTCCTTCCCGCCTCCTCTCCCTCCATCCCTCCCTCTCCCCTCTTTTCTTTTTCATTCTTTCTTTCCTTCTTTATTTTCTGTCTCTCTTTCATTCCTCCCCTTTCTCTTTCCCTCTTCCTCTCTCTCTTCTCCTCCTTCTCTCTTCCTCCCTCCCTTTCTTTCTTCTTCAGTACAACAAGGCTGCCAGCAGCAAATGAGTCTGTGCTTCATAGTTTCATCCAGGAGGAGAGAATGAAAAACCTTGACACCTGTCCCCTAGGCATGGACAATAGATCTTTCCCTTCAGTCTGATTAAACCTATACGTCCATTCCTGGACCAGTATCAGTAAACAAGGGCAAGCTGTGTGCCAATTGGCTGGCCTGCTCAGTCTACCCCAGGCACTGGAGATGGAGTAACGTGGGGGAAGGATGGGCAGGTGTATTGCCGCCACCTTCTTGCCCACCTGGCTCCCTGGCTCCTCTTGGAGGCCAGTAGAGCAGACTTGAGACTCTTTAGAACGTCCTCATGGAGGGCCAGACCCTGAGCTTTTCCACAGACACCTGGAAGCCCAGCTCTCTGTTTTCCTAGCAAACCTGGTCTAGAGCAGAGATTCTCTCCATTGTACCAGATGTCCTAAGAATCTTGATAAAAATGAGCATTCCACATCCCCTCCTCAGAAATTTGAGTCGCTCACCCTAGAATCTACATGTTTTATAAGCTTCCCAGGTGATTTTGATTTGGGTGCTCAATGATCATACTTACTCCTCTACCCTGTGCCAGGCGAATGGCACTCAGATGGAGGGTATTTGAGAAGCAGCCACCAGCTCCCAGGGGAATGCTGAGGCTCATGAAGGGTAGAGAGTTTTAAACTGTTGTGGCACACAGAACTTTCTTTTTTGCAGCTAGCTTTGAATTCTTGGAATGAAAAACTGCCTCTGAGTTTCCAACCATGGTTAGCTGGTGTGCATTGAAGGGACCTCTGGAAAAGAGTGAGGAAGCGTTGTGAGGAAGAGAAAAGGAATGCCATTTGCTCCCCCAGCTTCCAACCACATCCCAAATCATTCCCAGCACATTAGGACATGTCACAAGATATTGGGTAGAGGCCTGTCCTGGATGAAATAATTCAGTATTACCCTATTTGTGGGGCTTTGGCCACTATATGATTTAGGTTGTACTTACATTAAATAAAGTTGAATCACAAATAAGAAAATTATTTGCTTTCAACTCTCATTTAATCATTCTGGTAGCTTAAGGGAGTTTGATGTCAACATCTAACTCCTCTTTCTAACTTGCTATATCCCCTTTTGACAAATGGATAGCAGACTTTGGGCTTTGGAGGCTTGAAATTAATACCAATATAATTACATTAATTTTAGTATAATTAAAAGCATCTAGCTATCATTTAATTATATTCTTTTGCTTTCATCATATATTAGACAGGATACATGTTAGATCATACTAACTTAGAAATATCCCAGTGGCCTAAGACAAAGGTTTATTTTATCCTCAAGCTGCTGGCCTGTCATGGATCTCATGAGGGCACCACTCTTTGGACTCACTCGGGGACACAGGCTGAGGGAGATGATGGTGTCTCCTGTTAACTATTGGGGCTTGGACCTGAGACACATCACTTCTGCTGCCAGCCCATTGGCCAGAACTAGTCACATGGCCCCACCCAACCGGTGTACCAGGAAGCGAGAGCCTGTCATGTGACTGGCAGGGGCAGAATTAGAGGCATCAGGCAAAGGGCACCAACACCCACTAAACCTTGTGGTTAGCTACTGTGTTGGCCTGCCAGCGTTCTCCCATCAGCATCTTCTTCCAGCCTCCCATTATATGCACTTTCCCTGGGGATGCATTGACATAGGGACAATGGCAGAATATCCAAGTGAAACTGCAATCAGACAGCCTGGACTTGATCCTGGATTCAGTCCCTTGCAGACTGAGTGATCTCATTGGTCCTCAGTTTCCTCATCTGTAAAGTAGGATAATAATAACATTGCTGACCTCAGAGGGTTATTGAGAAATGGAAATATTTATTGCATGCAAAAGTCATTGACCCTGGCACCATAATATAGACTCAATAAAAGTTAGCCATGGCTTTTACAGCCCTAGAGTCAATTACATGAGCAATTACAATGAAGTATAAAGGGTGTCGGTACAGGGGGGACAAGGTATAGAGTACCTAGCAGTGGGAAAAGTCCAGTCTAGGGCTTTTTCAGAAAAAGGTCTCCCTGAGGACATAGGAAGAAGGGTGGTAAGTTAGGTGAAGAGGGTAACAATGTATGCTGCAGGTAGAGGGAACAACATGAATGGTGGTGAGCTTTAAGGGACCACCAGAAATTCCAGGTTGAGAGCTCTTTGCATAAATGCTTTTCGTGCTTCCTCTGAGGTTTTGTGAGTGACGTGAGGCTCTTAGCACTTGCAGAAGTCCTGATTCTCAAGAAGGGGCTCAGCAAACTCACTGCCCTCCCCCCTCAACTTGGGACACGACTCCCAGGAGTGTGGACCTTCCTGGCAACGTGGGACAGAAATCCTAGAATGAGCTGAGACTCAGCATCAAGGGATTGAGAAAACCTTCTCGACCAAAAGGGGGAAGAGGGAAATGAGACAAAATAAAGTGTCAATGGCTGAGAGATTCCAAACAGCGTCGAGAGGTTATCCTGGAGGTTATTCTTATACATTATACACATATCACCTTTTTAGTTAAGGCGTAATGGGGAGGCTGGAGGGAAGTGACTGAAAATGTAGAGCTGTGTTCCAGTAGCCACATTTCTTGAAGATGATTGTATAATGATACGGCTTTCTCAGTGTGACTGTGATTGTGAAAACCTTGTGTCTGATGCTCCTTTGATCTACCTTATCGACAGATGAGTAAAACATAAGGATTAAAAATAAATAAATAATAGGAGGAACAATGTTAAAATAAATTTAGTAGATTGAAATGCTGGTGATCGGGGAGGGGGAGGGGGTATGTATGGCATACACGAATTTTTTTCTTTTTTCTTTGTATTTCTTTTTCTGGAGTGATGCAAATGTTCTGAGAGGTGACCATGGTGCTGAATATACAACTATGTGATGATGTTGTGAGTTATTGATTATATACCAAGAATGGAATGATCACATGGTAAGAATGTTCATGTTCATATGTTGTTATGTTTAAAAAAATAATAATTAAAAAAAAAAGAAGGGGCCCAGCCTTCTAGATCTGCCTTTGCCTTGCCCATAGGATGTTAACTCCCCATGGGCCGGACTGATTGATTGAGACCTTGGAACTGTTCTCCCGGGGTACCCTGGAAAGACCATTGCCTGTGAGTGGTGGTGCCGAGGGTTTTCTTGGAGGATTTTGGGAAACATAGAACTAAAGAAATCAAGTCCTATCGACAGACGAGCAAAACATATGGATTCAAAATAAATAAATAATAGGGGGAACAAATGCTAAAATAAATTTAGTAAACTGAAATGCTAGTGATCCATGAAAGGGAGGGGTCAGGGGTATGGTGGTATGGTATGTATGAACTTTTTTCTGTTTTCTTTTTATTTCTTTTTCTGAATTGATGCAAACATTCTAAGAAATGATCATGATGATGAATATACAATTATGTGATGATATTGTCAGTTATTGATTTTATATCAAGAATGGAATGATCATTTAGTAAGAATATTGGTGTTTTTTGTTATGTTTAATAAATATATTAATTCAAAAAAAAGAAAGAAAAGAAATTAGGTCCTAAAGAAATTAGGCTTGGGTTATTTTAGTGAGAAGGTGATTTGCAGAGCATAAAAAGCTAGACTGTCCAAAGTCGCTTTGGCTTGGGTTTGCCCAAGGTCAACCATCAACCAGTTGTGGGGATTTAAACGAAACTGCTCTGAGCTGCCTGAGACTCTGATGGAGCTGGTGGGCAGAACCATCGGCTGGCACCCTGGACAGAATGTCATTCACTGAGCAGACCCGACTTTCTGGAAAGAATGCCTACTTGACTGGCAGGCAAGAGCAAAGCACATGGTGATAAGGCAAGGTGGAGGTTTCCCATCACCAGGAATTGTCACTCACACAAGCAAAACAAAGGTCAGGATGATGCCGTTTGCCCCCATGACTTAAGTCCCTATTATGCTTCAGGCATTGTATTAAGCCCTGTGCAAAGATGATCTCATTTAATTCTCACCACAACCCTGGAAGGGAAGCATTATTTGAAGAAGGATTGTCTGATATATCTGATTTGCTACAGCTCATTTTGAGGTAGTAGCCACGACCAAATGGGAAATAAGGGGGTTTATTACTATGAAACATGCCCAGGAGATGCTTCACATCCCTAATCCTATTCCTGACTCTGTAGCCATCAAGAAGAAGCTTAAATACTCACCATTTTACTTCTTTGGCCATGTCACCCAACAGAAAATGGTCCTATATTCTGGTAATAAAATCTCCATTTTAGAGATGAGGCAAATAAGGCTCAGAGAAAAAGTAAAGTCATAGAGAATTCCAAAGTGGCAGGAGTGGAGCTGGTTTTTAATTTTTTTTTTTTATTTTGACATAATTTCAGATTTGCAGAAAAGTTGCAAAGATTCCTGCATCTTATTTACCCAGGTTCCTCAAATGTTAACACTTGACCACATTTACTTTATCCTTCTTGACGTCTACTTTTTTCCTATACCATTTGAGAATCAGTTGCAGACTCCATGCTCCTTTACCCCTCAATACTTCAGCGTTTATTTCCTAAAACAAGGACTCTCTCACATAACACAATAAATTTATTAAAACCAAGAGCTGATATTGATAAAATATTATCTAGTCTAAACTTTATTCTTATTTCACTAATTGACAAATTTGTCTCAATAATGTCCTTTATTACATACACAAACAAAAAAAGAAGAAAAAAAGTCCTGAATACTGTGTTGCATTTGATTGCCATGCCTCTTTATTCTGTGTCAATCTGGAAGGATTCCTCAGACTTCCCTTATGTTTTATGACATTAACAGTTTGGAGGAGTGCAGGCCAATTATTCTATAGAATGTTTGTCAGTGTGGATTTGTCACATTAGATTGAGGTTACGTGTGTTTAACAGGAATACCACAGAGGTGATACCATGTTCTCCTCAGTGACTTCAGAGGCACAGGACATCCAGATTTGTCCTGTTATGGGCGGTGATTTTGAGCGTTTGGCTAAGGTAATGTCTGTCAGATCCCTCCATTGTAAAGGTCCTATTTCCCCTTTGTAATTAATAAATCTCTTTTGGGGAGATACTTTGAAACTCAGTAAACAGCAGAGCTAGGGTCTTTAACGCAGGCAGGCAGACTCCAGAACTCACAATCACCCACTCATCGCCTTATCTAGCTGGCATTTACTCAGGATTTACCAGACACTTTGCTAAGTGGGTTAAATGCATTATTTCATTTCACCCTCACAATAATTTGAAACGTCTGGGTGTCCCATGGATCATGCCCAGTCCCCCATTTATCACCATACTCAGGGTCCAGATGACTTCATCACCTCTTGCTCAAAGAATTCTGAGCCAGGTGAACCCCCAAAAGCTCTCCTCAGGTCAGAGAACTTGAAGTGACTGCCACAAATTCCCAAGAAGCAGATGTCCCTCTAAGAATTATCCAAACGAAACCTCTGCTGGAGACGTGGACTAACAGGGGGAAATCCATGTGTGTGTGGCTCAGAAAGGGCCGGATTCACTGCAGGGGTGGCTTTTTATGAGATTTAATATTCCCCTCACTGGAGACACATTACTATCAAATAATAAACAGCAGAGTCTGTGGTGTTGATCTTTAAAGTAAATCCTATCGCTATTAGCTTATCTACCCAACTATTAAAACTAATAAAATAATAAACTTTATGACACGGACACTTAGCTCAATTCAATCCTCCCTTCCAAATGTAATTTTCTCCTTCTGTGACTGTTGGTTTTTCCAGCAATTTCCTGCTTATCACTGAACTATCTAGAACATTTTCATATGTTTGTATGACAGTTTTCAATTGCCCTGGGATATTTTTATATTCCTGACCCTCTCTCTCAGTTTCTTTAAATTGGACTTTATTGTCTCTTTTTAGTTCAGTCTGTGCTTAACTTTTGTAGCCTGTTATTCCAGCTGGCAGAAAGTCTCTCTTTGTCAGGTTCAAGGTCACCTGCATTTTGGGGTCCACAGTGGGCTTACTAAAGAAGGAAAGAGAAAGCACCCCAAACTGATGGGAGAATACAAACATTATGCAAACTTCCTTTGTCTGGCCTCAGAGGGACCGGTAAATGTCTTTTAACAAGCTTGGGTCATATCTAAACAACAACAACATACGCAGTGTTTGTTTCCTACATGGGGATTAACTTGTAGAGCGAGGGTATAAGGCAACATGCACATGGAATAAAAAACACTTTTGAGTCTTCCTTGGGATGCTGCCGTATGTTCATCAGAGCCACTTTTGTTTCCACCATTGAAGATCTTTTTCTGTATCTGAGAACCAGATTAGGAGCTGGCTTGTGTTTGAGGGGCGTGCCACATGAGAAATGTAGATCTAAACTCCAGAAGGAAGCAGTAGGGCAGATGGCCCTGCACTAGGAGGACACGGGAACTGAGGCGGAATGAGGGGGGACCATAGTCACCCTCCCATCTTCTTCTCCCTCCACAGCCTGTGTGCCCTGCCTGGAAGGACAGCCTTGTATTTCAGTTCTTGCTTTCTCCTTTCCCCTCTTTCTTCCAGATCATATAGTTATAATAATTGTGTATAGTAGACATCCTCACTGTGTTTAATTTTCCAACTTCCAGATCTCAGCAGCCCTCTGACTTTATGGCTTCATTCAATTGATCTTCTGGCCTCAGTCGTAAGAGCATCCTTGGTTCTAAGGGAAAAGTAGACACTAGGGTAAGACTGCTCACATGTCTAGTGGGTCTTATTTTCTGCCTTGAGCCATCAGTACAAGCAGTGTTCCGACAATGGTCAGAAAAGCACAGTATCAGGTAACAGTGGATGGACTAAATGGTAATTTGACTCGCTGCCAAAAATCTGCAGGTCTTACCCTCTCCCCCTTCTTTTTAACTTAGTGGATTTGTGTATGTCTGTGTCTGGTTGAGGTGAGAAATATGTTACTCAGGCAAGAAGAAAGACTTGCTTGGGAAGATTTTTAATTTGACTTGAGTACTTTAGTACTTAGAAAATGAATTTTCTCTATGGCTTCCCCCAACCCGAGTATAAAAGAAACACATACTCCTTCCAAAAATATGAAAAAACAAGTGTATTAGTAAGGGGACATGACTGCAAGAAACATAAGCCAACTCTGATTAGCTTAAGCAAAGCTTAATTTATTTGAAGCACAGCTTGGATCTCCCAGAATTGGCAGGAGGCTTTTCAACCTGGGTTTGGAAAGGGGAACGAGTTATGGACTCTGTAGAAGGCTGGACAGCTGGTGTCGTGGCAAGAAAGTCAAGCTCAGCCTGACTCCACTCTGGCCAATGACTAGGGGAAGTTTCTTTCTGTCCTATCATTCACGGAGGGCTCAGTCTCTTGGGTGAGTATTATCTGGAATGAGGTCACACAACTGCTTCCTGGTTGTATCTCTTGGCTTCTGTAATTAAAGGTGGACACGTGGAATTATCTGGTCACCAAGACCAAGCACACACAAGGGAGAGGTAATTCCTTAAATACGATTTGCATGTGCCCCACTCTCCTAGCTGGTTACCCGTCATCCATGATCTCTGCCTCTTGGCATTCCCATCTTTGTGTGGGTCCTTCCCACACTGATTTGAGCTGCTCTGTGTCAGTAGATCATGCCAGAGACGACAGTGTGTGGCTCCTGAGTTTGATTCTAAGAGACACTGTGCTTCTTCTTTAGTCTCTTGGATTGCTCACTGTCGGGGAAGTGGCTGTCATGTCATGAAGATACTCACCTGGAAGGACCCAGGTGAGGAGAAACGGAAGTCTCCTGCCAATGTCGACCAGCAGGATCTTGCCAGCCTTGACAGTGGACCCTCCAGCCCTAGTCAAGTCTCCAGATGATGGCAGTGCAGCCAACATCAATCTGTAACCTTATGGAGACCTCCAGTCTGAACCCCCTGAAAGAAAATAATCAAAACCTTGTCAGTGAATATACTTAGCCACAGCACATGCTTCCTGGGTCATGCCTGATCTTTTTCCATGCTTTTGTGATCCTTTTTAAACATCTTGCAACCTACGAAATGGTAAATTTAACCATGATCGTATACCACAGTGGGTAAAAAGGGAGAAGATAGGGATTCAACGTTAATTAAAACATGTAAAAATATACCCGACATAATGAGATAGAATATAATCAGTTTCAGTAACTAGTCATAAGACCAGGGCTGGGATTTATTACTCCCTCACTTCTCTTCCATATTCCCTGGTTGAGGTTTTATCCCCAGTGATGTGATCCAAACCCTTATTTCTGGGGAGACTGGTTCCTGTTCTTGGCTATAAGAACTTGCCACAGCTTCCCATTGACTTTGACCTCTGGATGTGGCTGTGTGGTGGGGGGGACACCGTGGGACCTCCCCTGGGTTCCATCTTTATTGCTCCCTGCGCATGTTGTGAATCAGAACCGCTACCTTTCTCTGAGAGCGAGGGTCACCCATCCCAGCCTGCCAGCACTATAAACCTCTCTTTTTAAAATTATGACATAAGAAGTCACAAAATTGACTATAAGAGACATTGAGGCAGCCTCATTTCCTAATTCAGTAGAATCATAATAGTGTGCCCTCTTGGAAGTATCACCTGCAAGGAGATTGAGATTCAGATGCAGAGACATTAAATCAACATGCCCAGGTCATTCAGCTACCTGATGGTGGAGTCTGGACTTGGACCCACGTTGATATGATCCCAAACCCTGAGCACCTAACTGCTTCTCCTGCTGCAGTGGGTACAAAGACCCTTGCATTCTGTGACGCTTTCTGTAGGGGGACAATAATAGAGAAATAGCACCAAAGGACAGGCAGTATGGTGCAGTGGAGCGAGCCATGGCTTGAATCCCAGATCTGTATTTACTCAAAATTACTGGGTCCCTTCTACACGGCAGGCAGTGTTAGAGGCACTGCACAAATAGCAGTGCTCGAAAGCAAAGTCCTACATTTCCCTTCTTAGCTATGTGTCTACAGGCAAGTTATTTAATTTCTTAGAGCCTCACCTTCTTGACCTATAAAATGGGGCTATTAATACCTGCCTGATGAGAGAATCAAAGTAATTTTGCCACTAGGAAAATGAAGGCACCTACTTCTGACAGTTAAATCAGGCAAATTTATATAGAGTCATTCATTCAACAAATACTGTATTCACTGAGCATCTGCCATGTGCCCGTGACAGAACTAAGTTCTGAGCACGTCAGTACACTGGGTCGGTACAGCCCCTGCTAGCCTGGAACTTGCACAGAGTGACGCTGGATAATGAAGCAAAAAATTAACAATTGTCACAAGTTTATAACAGATAACGCAACCCACGACAATGCATTGCTATAAAGATATGCTTCCTTTGCCACTGTTCTGCTGACTTTTAGGGGCTTCCTACTTTGAGGTCTCCAGAGTTTGGAGCGCTTACTGCATCTTTCTTTTCCAACTGGTGAATCCTGAAAAGGAAAGTGACATTTTGAGGCTGAACAGCTAAGACAGGTAAGAGTTAAAGAGAAAAGTTCCTCAAAGGAGCAGCAACCAAGCATGCTAGCTGAGTCTCACTGTCACTTTGCCATGACTTTAAGTTTATGGAAAAAAAAATAAGCCCTCCAGAGAGGAAGCAAGGAAGTCTTTTTTCCTACAGCACAGCTGAAAATCCCATTGCTCCACGGATTTTTTTTTCTCTCTCTTTACTGTGCACAGTCTTTGGATGGATTTTGCTCCTCTGTCAGTTTCCTCTAGGTGTTTTATTTTATTGTAAGGTATATTTATGGACTCTGAAGGCAAATATAAACGGCTGAGTACTAATTCCGTTCCTTGATTCGGGTGGAGTATGTTTGCTGAATGAATTGTTGCCTGGAGACTTAACAGCCAATCTTAACTTTCTGGAAAGTCTATCCTATCGGGTTCTCCCGCTCACAGAAGGAAAAGGTGTCAGTCTGTCTTTCTGCATCAGCAAGTCTATTTTCAATCTGTCGGGGTAGAACAATATTAGGGTTCTTCAGCAATTAATGCTTGAGGGGCAGCGGCTGTGAGTCACGGCGCTCGGTGTTTCACGTCACGTCCTCAGATATTTCAGGGAGAAGGAAGTGAAGGCACCATCCTACAAGAAGGTTATGAAATTATTCTACTGCACCCCCTAATTCGTTTTCACGGGAAACATGCCTATTAGCAAGTCTCTCCTTGTGTCCACCAGAGATACGTCTGCCTGCTTACTGGTGAATGGTTTTGTCAGGAGTCTGATGAATGGACTCGATCTAAACTTCAACTCCAGGGTAGGAAGGGCCTTTCACAGCCACCCTGCTGACCCTCTTGTTTTACAACAGGGAAACCTTCCAGTTGGCCTTTCAGAAGGAGACAGATTAAAACAGGCAAAGTGTTTCTTTTCCTCTGGCCAAGTCATTTTGGACTGAGGATGTACAAATGTTGTGTTCTAGTTTGAAGACTATCCAAGAAAGCAAATTTCCTTTTTGGTACAATGAATGGAAATGCTATGCTAGAAGAAAGTTATAAGTTATTAGTTACTCACTGGTATGTCTTATATATTGTAGTAACCCCAGGCACATGATATCTGTTGAATAAATAGTTATTGGATGAGTGGAAAAAAATTAAATGAAAGGAAAAAGACCATTGGTGATAGACATAAAGTAGATACTCCTTAAATATTTGATGGGTAAATACAGTAAGGAATGGCCAACTAAAATACATAAATAAATGAATGAAAGCAATTCTCAGAATGAAATAAACATTGTGTGGCCGAGACCTGCTGTTAGAGAGAACTGTAGACTGTCTTTGTGGGTCGCAGCATTCTCCATTGTCTTCCCACAATTCACAGGGTGGTTCCTCTGGCTCGCCTTTGTCCAGTGTGACTCACCCTCCCGGACACAATTATCTGGTCTAGGAATGGCATCTGGCTGAAGGGGACCAAAGTACCTTCCCCAAGAAGACAAACTGGAGCTGAGACTGAGACTTTGTCTGTGTTGCCTTGACTTTTTTCGGTTTTTGCTTTGTTTTTGTTTTTTGGGTACATGGTCCGGGAATCAAACCCGGGTCTCCCGCATGGAAGGCGAGCATTCTACCACTGAACCACCCGTCACCCCTGTGTTGCCTGGACTTTTATATGCTCATGTAGGTACTATGGGGAGCTGCCTTCCCCTTACTAAGGAGTTAAGAAGGAAAAGGTGGCCCGCCATGAGATAGAAGAATAAAGACATACATAGAGAGAAGCAGAGGAGAGAAATAGAGAAAGAGAAATCCCTGGATTCCCGACATTCCTCTAGTTCCCGGATTACGACTCTGAATCTTCAGATTTCCCCAATACTTTCCCTCAAGTTTGTACAAACTGGTTTAGGTTGTTATACCCCAAACAGTCTTAACCAATATGCCAAGTGATGAGACACTCTGAGCCTCGTGACTTGTCTGAAATACCCAGTCTTCATGCATGCAAGGATAGGCACTTGTCTCTCTCAGCAGTCCCAGCACTGCTTTCAGTGTCCTTCCTACTTTTTCATCTCCTAGGATACAAAAATATGTTTTTAAAACCAGAGGGAGAAAAAGAAAGAAAAATTGAATACCTCTGCTCTCATCATTTCAAACCAGTTGGTGGGGAGGTGCTATTTGATTTGGTTTCCAGTCAGTCCTGAGGTTTGTCTGCCCTGCTTTTAGCACGGGTTTTGGTTGCTTTATCTTGGCTTCTGGTTGCTCGCCACGGAAGAGTGTCCAGGCAGGGCCGCAGTGTTTGTATCGGCTGTTACACCACCGGGGTAGCAGATGGACCGCCCTGTAGCCCTCAGTGCACCAGGAGTTCCCTTTCCAGGTCTCTGTGTCTGGGGATTAGGACCAAGTACACGCATAGTTGAGTCTCGGTAAAACCTGGTTAGAATCTCCTGGAGGAGTTTTTATTAGGTGGGACCGCTGCTAAGGATCACAGGAAACAAATGCTTCTCCTTCTCTTCTCTTCTCTTTTCTTCTCTTCTCTCCGGCAAGGGAGGCTGGTGGTTTTGGCTGCTTTGGTGGAAAAACAAATACCCTTCCACAAATTAGTTCTTCTCACAGCCTTGAATTAGTGTTGGCAAAAACACCTCGGAGTGGTGACTCCGCAAGGGCGTGGGCCAACCACACCTTTGAAGGGAGGGGACCTCAAAGACATGGGGTGTTGGGTTGGGTGGCATAGCTTTGGGGTGAAGGGGCAGTGAGTGTCCCTAAATAGTAAAACTATCAAAGTGGCTTGACATCTTTCTCTGGGTCGGTCTAGATACCTTCATGGCAGCTGTAAATGTTTTGGCCAAGATGTATGTGAAAGCTAGCATGCAGCAAATCCATGAAGGGGAAAGCACATTCAGAACAAAAAAATAGAAGATGAAGAAAGGAACTTGCTTTGCAAATGCACTTGTAGACCCTGGAAAAATGCATGTAAGGGAAAGTCTAAATGATGTTATTTTCGTGGAATCATTCTATCTGATCTAAAATACACCTCTTTGGTTTGTGTTGTCCCCGGTACCCTCTTCTGGCATCTCATCCCCCTTCGATACCCTGACGCTCTTGGCTGGCCTTTTTCTCCCCTTGCCCTCACCAGCGGGCTGGACCTGCCCGTCTGGGAGTTAGGGCATGACATATTTGCACCGTGCGTGAACACCGCTCGCCATTAAGAACCCCATCTAATGAGAAACAGAGCCACGGAGGGGAAGCTTCAAAGTGGTTAACGGAAGGAAGTGCCTGGAACGAAATCCGACTTGATGTCCCAATTAATACGTCCCCTAATTCTATTTCCTGCCCTTGCGGGCTTGCAGCCGCCTCCCTCTAATTTCTGTGGGAGACGGAGACTCGGCTGATGGGAAGGAAGGAACCTGGAAATGGGGCGGCTTCACGGATGACTTGATACGCAGGCAATGGGCATATTAGGACAAATTAGGGAATTAGGGAGGAGGAAAAAAAAGAGACGATGACATTCGGAGGAAATGTCATCCCAAGTAATACTATTAATGGAGGCTGGGGCTCTGTTGGAGAGGGTGGCTGGAGAGATTGAGAGCTGAAAACACCAGCCAAATTGTCTTTTATTTCAGGCTAGGAGAAAGGGACTATTGCCAGACCCTTTCCTCTCTGTTCTAGGACCATGGGGTAAAACCAGCCACACGTCTACTTAGGAGGTGAAAGGGCAGGTCCCAATCTCAGCCAAAAGCCTGTTGAACCTAGATGAAGGTCTTGGATGGAAATAAAGTTAAAGATGAAGACAACAGCTGAGGAATAGTCTAATTAGAATGAGTGGCTCTGAAAGTGTTAAAAGCCCTTTGCAATATCTTTATATAATAAGGCTAAAATTCCACCATTCAGTCATTCTTTCTAGTTCTCTCTATTCCCTTGCAAAGGCAGATGCTTGCAGAATATAAGCATGCCATCTCTGACACACTGGGATGGCTTATCTGGATGCCCAAGAGAAGACCCTCATCCACTCCGCTGGTACAATTAAAACAATCTCTGGATTGATTTTCTCCTGGTTCCAATCTTTCCACCACTGTTTCCTGTCCTCAGCCCAACTTGCACACGTCTACCTAGTGGTCTTTCCAAAATACAGAGCCCACCCGTCACCCCCTTCCCTAAACATCTGGCAGGGCTCCCCAGTGCCTACTGACGAGTCTGGCCACCTTAGCATGGCATTCAAAGCCTGTCTTGTGCCGAACAGACCCTCTCTGAGCCCCGTCCCCCTACCCTCCACTTTCCTCCTAGACCTCCACTCACCCACACTGTCACCCGCCCCCCGCCACCAAACCCTTTCCTTTTACATCATTTTCCTCCTGCCATGTCTTCCTCCTGCTTTGTCTTTCTCCCTCTTCTTTGCCCACTGGGCTCCCTGTTTATTCATCAAGTTCAAGTGGCTCCTCTTTGCTGAACCCTTTCCAGGCATGTCTAAGTCATTTCTCCACATTCCCGTGGGCCTCTCTTTGAATCTCTTCATTACACTTGTCCCACTGCATTGTAATAATTTGCTATAGTTTTTACTCTTCTGGGACATTGTGTGTCCCAGGAGATTGACAGAGGACAGAACCAATGGTATAAGTTCTTTTAAAACCTTAGTGTCTGATATAACATAGGGACTTAAGAATTAGAGAAGGTTAGAAAGAAGAAAGGGAAGGAGAGAGCAAAAGATAACGCAAGGAGGTGCAGAAAAAAAAGTGGGAAACATCTAAAGCCGTCTTGTCTGTGGCATAATTTCATCATTTTATGGCACAGCCACTCAGTTGGATGTAAGTTTGGGCTGAGTTCACTTTAGAATTCATTCAATGTAAGCAAATTGACCAGGATCACAGTGTAACTAGTGGCTAAGAGCCTAGGCTTTGGAGACCTCAGTTCAATACCTTTGAAATGATCCAGTCACTGGGCAAGTCACTTCCCCTCTTTAAGCCATCTGTAAAATGGGAACAAGGTATTTAGGAGGATCAAATATGGTAAATTACTTCAAGTGCTTGTCTAGTGCCTGGTGTGTGTGTACAGTATGTGATCAACAAACCTATATACACATGAGAGTGTGAACCTGGGAATGCTGTTATCCTTTCAGACCTCCTATGGCTCTTTTCCTCTCTTCTCACCAGCCTCTTCTGCCCGAGAGTCTGAACTGTTCACTATCCTTGCTGCCAGCATAGACAGCCAGGGAGTGGCTTTAGCATTTCGTGCCAATAGCCAGTGGCATCTTGGTCACTGGGGAACAATGTTACTGCTGTGGCTTCATTCCTTAAAGGATCCAATGCCTCTCATAAACATACCCAAACAAAAACCTCCTGGTTGCATAATTTGCTTGGGAGCTGAAGTAGCAGTAAACATTTGTCAGCCTGAGATCAGTTGCCTCCATCTTTCCACTGTGGTTTGTCAGCCACTGGAACCTGGAGGAATTGCTGAGACCCAGGGGTGGTCTTTTGCTTAAAGATAAACTCTATAGCACCTGGTTCCTTTTCCTCATGTCCCCAGGATCCGGCATTCCTGCTTGGAGGCAGAAGAGGCCACTCCCTAGCTGGTGTAAATATTGTGTGTGAATATAGATGTAGTGGCCAAAGAAATGTGAACTGGAATTTCTCCTTAGAAAGTCACTGTAGTCCCAGACAATGGCCCCCAGGCCCACGGAGACTGGCTTCAGGGTTCATCGGGCTCTACCCAGGCTCTTCTCCAAAGGGCTGAATTGGTTGCTGGTGGCATTTTGCTGGTGGCATTGAGAATGTGGTCACGACAAATCCTTTCCATTTGAAGAGCCCATGGATATGTCTGAATGCAATAAATCTTATTTATTGATAAACTTTGGGCAGATAAATTATGCTTGGTCTTGACAATGAATGACATTTGCAGAGTTATTCCTTCTTCTCCTCCATCTCTTCTTCTAACCCTTTCAAAGCATTTTCACCTCTGTATTTTTTCCTCTCTTGGAATCCAAGAAGATGGCCTCATGGTCTCATTTGATTAATGATAAAAACTAAGGCACAGACTGAATGTCTAGGCCAAGTGTCCTAGATGTATGACCTGCTACCCCACTTGCCTTCAGGACTGAAGAGCTTATTCTCCTGGTTCCTGGGAGTGTTGCCAGCTTAATGCCTTTAGCGACTAGCCCTCTCTGGATGTTGCCCTTAGTTGAAAGAATCAGCCTCACTCACAATCACACCTCTCCCAAGGGAAGCCCATATCTAAATGCCTACCTCATGGATCCAATGATAGGATCATCCCATATCCAGCGCTCCATGGGGTCAGCTGAGGTCTTTGTTGAGACGACATCACAGGTCAACTTCTCCTTCCACCCAATCCTATTCTCTTCCCTTCCGTTCCATCCCTCACAAAGGTCCTGCACATTAATCTTCATTGCAGAGTCTTCTGCTTCCTTGGAAACCTGCCACCTGAAGATCACTAAGGTGAAGGGGGCCATGGTTAGATTGGAATCCAAGTACCTTGACTCCTTCCTGCTCATGATATTATTTGGTCAGTTTCTCAATGCTTACTAGATGCCAGGCACTAATCCAGGAACTGGAGATGAAGTGATAAAGTTCATAGGATCTCTGCCCTCACAGAACCATGTCTGGAGGGACAATGGATGCCAAATTTAACTCATTTAACAATAAGTTAGAGCACTGATGGATTTTAAGAAGGAGAGTTACAGGATGGTAGGGAAGCAAATGATGGGTATAAAACTTCATTGAGTGGGGAATGGTGAAAACGGGGGAAAACTCAACTTCTCCAAGTTGAATTCTTGATATTCTCACAAGCAGTGTGGACAACCAAAGCTATAGGCTGAGCCCCCAGTCTTGGGGTTTGTTCATATGAAACTTAACCCACAGGGGATAGGTCAAGCCTACTTAAAATTAAGCCTAAGAGTCACCCCCAAGAGAACCTCTTTTGTTGCTCAGATGTGGCCTCTCTCTCCAGCCAACACAGCAAGCAGACTCACCACCCTCCCCCTGTTTATGTGGAACATGACTACCAGGGGTGTGGATCTTCCTGGCAGCGTGGGACAGAAACCCCAGAATGAGTTGAGATCCAGCATCAAGGGATTGAGAAAACCTTCTCGACCAAAAGCGGGAAGAGTGAAATGAGACAAAGTGTCAATGGCTGAGAGATTCCAAACAGAGTTGAGAGGTTATCCTGGAGGTTATTCTTATGCATTAAGTAGATATCACCTTGTTATCCAAGATGTAATGGAGAGGTTGGAGGGAACTGCCTGAAAATGTAGAGCTGTGTTCCAGTAGCCCTGTTTCTTGATGATGATTGTATAAGGATAAAGCTTTCACATTGTGAAAACCTTGTGTCTGATGCTCCTTTTATCTACCTTGTCAACAGATGAGAGGAACATATGGAATAAAAATCAATAATAGGGGGAACAAATGTTAAAATAGATTTAGTTTGAAATGCTAGTGATCAATGAAAGGGATCAGTAAGGGGTATGGCCTGAAAATTTTTTTTTTTTCTGTTTGTTACATTTCTGTTTCTTTTTATTTCTTTTTCTGAAGTGATGCTAATGTTCAGGGAAATGATCATGATGATGAATATGCAACTATGTGATGATACTGTGAATTGCTGAGTGTATGTGTTGGGAATGTTTGCTTCTTGTAATTTTTTTAAATTAAAATTAAAAAAAAAAAACTTCATTGAGGTACTCATACAAGGTTTTCTAGAAACAGCGATTGTTCAATTAGGATCAAAGGATGATGAGGACAAATTAGCCAAGCAAAGGTGATGGAGGGGAAGAGAACAGTCTGTTCAAACACCTAGATGAAGGAGGTGGTGTGGCATGGCAGTGAAACTCAGAGGAATCTGGAAGATGCCTAGTCTTCACTTCTGAAGGCTGCCATAACAAATCACCACAAACGAGGTGGCATAAACCAACAGCAATAGATTATTTCACAGGTCTGGAGATAAGTCCAAAATCTATAGGGAAGAATCCTTCCTCGTCTTACCCTAGCTTCTGGTGGTTTTCTGGCCATCCTTGAGCTTCAACCTCTGCGTCAGTCATTGTGTGGTGTTCTCCCCTGGGTCTGCCTGTGTCTCTTCTCCCATTTTTATGAGGACACCGGTCATGTTGGATTAAGGGACCACCATACTCCAGAATGACCTTATTTTAACTTAACTAATTTAATCTGAAATGATCCTATTTACAAATAAGCTCACGTTTGCAACGTCACGGGTTAGGACTTGAACATGTCTCTTTGGAAGGCACAATTCAACCCATAACATATATGGACCATGAGAGGATTCTGGGGTGCATAACGTAGCAGCCTAGACCACTTTGAACACTGGTACCCTTTCTATTTCATTGCCTCCAAAGATGCCCACCATTGATGACTTCCTCTCTGAATACATGTGCTCTTCCATCCAAAAAGAGATGGCTTCTTTCTCTCCTCATTTTGAATCCAGGCTGCACTTGTGACTTTCCTTGACTAACTGTATGCAGAGGAAGTGATGCTATGCCAGTTCTGAGCCTAGCCCTTAAGAAGCCTGGAAGCTTCCATATGCATTCCGGAAGCCTGTTGCCAGGCTGTAAAGAAGCTCCCACCACTGCTGAATGATAAGGCACAATGTGGAAACAGAGAGGCCACAGGGAAGGGCCTCAAGATATCACCCATGCAAGGAAGGCTTCTTTTGCCTTCTAGGACTGCCTGGTCACCAGCTGAATGAAGCCGAGTTAAGTGATCCCAGCCAACTCCATATGGAGCACAACACCCACCCAGCTGTGCCCTTCTGGGATTCTTGACCTGCAGAATTATGAAAAATTGTTGTTTTGAACCTTGAAATTTTGAGTTGGTTGTTACACAGCAATAACTAACACATTCTCCCTTAGAACAAAACCCAGATACACATATATTATCCCCAACAGCTCACACTTATGGAGCAAAACAATGTGCCAGGCTTTGTGCTATGGGATTTACATAACTTCCTTCATTTAAACCTCATGGAAACCCAATGAAGCAAGCATTTATGCCGTTTCACAGATGAGAAAAGAGTCTCAGAGAGAATGTGGCTTGCCCAATTCATACAGCTAGTTAAAGTGGTGGACCATGGACTGAAATCCAGGAAATGTAGCTCTGACACCCATTATCTTCTCCACTATAGTGACCTTTCTTGCATGGGAACAGGGCTCAAGGAGACCTGGGCTAAAAAATCAGATCTATAGGAAGATCTGTTAATGGCACACAGTACTGAGCTAAGTTCATGTAGCTGTAAGCTAAGGCTTGCTCTTGTTTGACAGCAATCCCAGAGTCTCAAACTCTTCCATGACTGCTCAGTGGCTCCCTGGATCTTGGCTCCCTCAGTGGGATTCTTCACACAAGAAAGGGTAGGGAGAGACAGAGCCCAAACTGGAGAGTTAGGAGACATGGCTTTTAGTCCCAGTTCTGTCTCAGCTTGCCAGATGACCTTGGATAATGATTTCCCTTTCCTGGACCCCTATTTGTCCATCCATAAAATGAATGAGGGCAGAATTTTCCAGAAATCTCCACATTTATCATATCTGCAAACCACCAAATCTATTATGCACTTGTTTTTATAAATAATCTCACATTTGTAACTTAAATGAGCCTTGTTCAAAGCTATAAAATCTGTGTAACTGGATTTAACTTGCTGGTTATAGATATTTTGAATATGCCTAAAAGCAAAAATATAACCATTATAAAGTGCCCATCTGTTTACCATGCCATGTGCCACCATGGTGTGGGTGCTACCCTTGGAAGACCCGGGACCAGGCAGTTCTACTGGTTTTGACAAGGGCTTTGGCTTGGACAGGGCAATGGGTTTCATGCTTGGGGACTGTCCCTCTACATTGGTTCATGGGCACCTTTCAAACAAAGGGGCTCTCTAGACCCTTTGCACCTCCCCTAGACCCACCTTCTTCTGCCAGTAGGGTGGAGGCTCAGGACTTCTCAGGCCACCAGGCCACCTCATTATGGAATGGGAGATCCATGTCAGAGCAAAAATCAGACTGGGGACGAAGGCAGTAGACGGGATGGGAAAGCAAGCTGAAAAAAGAGAGTTTGGTACTTCCATACTGGCCCACATGAAATTTCTCTTAATCCCTCTTTCTAGGGCAGTTTGGTGTTTTAAGTGCCCCTGGTCTGAGGCTTAGAGATGGACAAAATCCAGCTTGAGACTGGTCTGCTGATAATGGGGTAACTATCATTGGAGAAGGGGGCTGTTGGGTTTCTTGTATTTCATTTCCTCAACCTCTGCCTGGGGTACTACCGTGTTACATTATGCTATGGAACTGGTTGTATAGATGCATTAGATTGGAAGAAGCTAAGAATAGTAATAATAACAATGATATAACACTCTTCATCATTGTTGTCATGGTAACATTCATCGAGTGCCCCTGCTATTGACGTGACTTCACTCACAACCCCTGTGAGATAGCGTCACTCTTCTCCCCATTTTGCAGATGAGGAAGCTAAGGTTTAAACTAAGGTTTAGAGAGGTTAAGTCATATACTCAAGATTTTATACTTACTAAGTGGCAGCAATGGTATGTAGCTGCAAGACATGATCTGCAGGAAAACCTTTCCTGCTGGGGCATCAGTGTTCCATGGTTTGCTGTGTTGACAAAGAAAGGAGAGGGACTCAGAGTCATGCTAGCAGACTGGACCCTTGGAACTTCTGGGATTCAATGGAACTCAATTTGCAGACCGGTGGGACCAGCTTCTCTCAAAGTGTTTCCGAGCTCTATTGTTTGATGGTTCTGGAAGTCTAGCCCCTGGAAAACCCAGAGGCTCTCTGGGTGGCTTAAGTATAGTTGTCAGTTTTATGGCCCAAGTTAGCACATGTCTTGGATTGCAGTCTTATTCCACCATTCATTCCTTCAATTCCACCATTCATTCCTTCAACATTCCAGACCCCTGTCTACTGTGCACCCTGTCTGATGCTGGGTACGAGGGATAGAGAGAGAAATGAGATGCTCTTTCTGTCCTCTGGGACTTTGACTATTTTGAGGAAAAGGGAGTGGGAGTGGCAGAGGCAAGTACAATACAGCGTGAGAGGGAAGGGGTACTTAATGCAGATTCTGGGTTTAGGAAGGCTTTCTGACTTGAAGAGATGCATGATAGAAAGAGGGATAAGGGAGGAATTTCAGACAGAGTGAGATATGCTTACAAAGCCTCGGGAAAGGGAGGCATGGTGAGGGGTGGGGAGAGGCTGTGAGCTGAATAAGATGCCTGAGGTGTAGACCTGAAAGAGGGGCTGGAAATCCACTGCTATGGCTTTTATGACCACCTCCACCCAGTCCCCCCTCCCTCCCCCCATTCCTCTGTGCTGTCTTGGACACAGTGGGGAGTTCAGGGGTGGGAGACAGATGCTTGGCAGTTACTTGCTTGAATACATTGAGGGGCCCACAAATAATTACCTTTTCCCAGGGCCTTGACTCCTGCCCTCCTAATAAAAACAAGAAACAGGAAACTGCTACCTGCACTCCTGGCAACCTGGACATCTTCAGATCAAGGAAATAAGATGAGGTGGTGGAGGGAGGAGAGACAGAGCAGCGGGGTATGTTTCATTTCTAGGAATAACAGCCTTTTGGGGTAAAACTGGCCCAAACCATTCAAACGTGTCCCTGCCCATTTCTCTCCCCAAGTGTTGGATTCTTCCTGCTTCCTCTGTGACTTGCAATTTCATAAGGTGATTTTCTGATATTCCCCTCTTTGGAGACACATCATTACTGAAAATAGGTCTTGCAGCTCTGGGTGGAAAACCAGAAAGGGAAGGGCTAAGCCGGTGCTGTTGCCCAACAGTGCCGAAGAGTGAGCCTGTGAGATCCCTTCAGCCCAGCCTGGAAGGCCCCGGGGGTCTGCCTGGGGTGGTGACAGAGGCCTGCACATGTCTACAGAGAGAAGGAGTCCAGCTGGGGTATCAGATGGACCTGGGTGGCCCAAAAGTCGATTTTGTCTGCTACTCATGTTATTATGCCGGTCTCCTTTGGTGAGTGCTTGCTTAGAATATCTTTTTTTTTTCTCATTTGTGAATGTAGGTGTGCCTCAGAAATTAATTTTAAAAATAATAATCCATCCTCAAAATCTCCATCTTTTAATGGGAGATTTTGAATTCCCTTATGAGTAATATGATTACTGATTACTTTGGACTTGCTTCTACCACTTTAAGCTGAGATTTCTATTTATCGTATTTTTTCTTTCTCCTTTTCTCTTTTTTGTTAGGTTGATAGGATTTTCTTTACCTCCTTCACCCCCTTTTCTCCTCTCCTTGTTTGAAAATTAGTCTTCATCTATACTTTCAATGCATACATTAAATTCTTATTCACTATAAAATATAATTCATCTAGCCTCCTCCTAAACAAAATGAAGCCCTCAAAACACCTAAACTCTGAATTACCTTGGAAGTAACTTCACACCCCCCTAACCCCCTCTCCCCCAGTTCTTGGATTCTTCATCTGAAAAAAAGTGAGAGTCAGATATCTTCCTTGGAGGGTTGCTGGATGGATGACCAGAAACCAAGTACATAAGGTGCAAATGTCCCAGGCCATCAAATTGTTGTCCTCGCAGTGGCCTTGAAGGAATCTGGTCATGTTGTTTTTGTTTTCCCGTCCTGTCCCTTGCTTCTTGACCTTCTTTGGATATGATCTCCCTTTATAATCAGGGTCTATTTGGGTCTCACTGTGTGTCAAGGCAGTGGAGTTGATCCATTTGAAACTTAATTTCCCACATGCAAAGAATTTCTGCCTTACGTTGCTTCTTTGCCTTGCTTTTCTTTCCTCTGCCTCTTTATCCCCTTCTGCTTCTTTATCTCTGACCATATCTTTTGCCTGTTTCTCAACTGCCTGATTCCTTTATCTTCTTTACTTTCTTCTAGCAGCCAGGACTTCTGTCTCACTTGTCTCCACGCCTTTGTCTTTCTCTGACTCAGTTTCTCTCTCTCTCTCTCTCTCTCTCTCTCTCTCTCTCTCTCTCTCTCTCTCTCTCTCTCTCTCCCCCTCTCTATCTCCCTCCCTCCCTCCCCATCTGTGTCTCTATCTCTTCCTCTCCATCCATCTTAAGCTTCAGCTCAGCTTGGCTGACCTCTCTGATTCTTTCTCCTCACTCTGGCCTCTTTCTCTCATCCATCTCTTTGAACCTGATAGAGACTCTTTGTTTTGCCCCTTCCTCCATCCATTTTTCCTTCCACCTCTCTCTGTCTCCCTGTCTGCCACTGTTTCTATCATTTCCTCTCCTTTACTCATTCTAGCTTCCTCCCTCTGGCATCCACCTCCTCTTCTCCCCATGCCTTTCCCCTTTCCCCCCATCTCCTGGTCTCTGGTCCTTGGTTCTCTCCTCCGTTTCTCTGCCTCTCACCCACCCTGCCGCCATTCCTCATGCTTTCTTGTGTTCTCTCTTACCACACAGTCTTTGCACATCAGGCCCAGGCCCAGCCTGGGCTCTCTGGGCTCCAGGAAACCAGCCAGGGACTGTTCAGGCCACACCATAACTCAGGAACTCAGCCAGCAATCATTTCATTAAGCAGAATGGCTTTCCCAGTCCCAGATAGCAGGCCTGCTCCTTCCCCACCACGGCCCCTCCTCACCCCAAAGCCCCCTTGCAACTTCCTGCTTGCAGCAGCCACACAAGGCCTCTTTCTAATCCTCCGACTTGTCTGTTTAGTGTCTTTGGAGAGGGGAAAGGAGCAGAAAAGTAGCTTGTCTTTTATTTTTATTTGCCCTCTTTTTTTCCTTCCTCCAGATATCCCCCTGGGGCACTGGCCTAGAACAGAGCAACAAATATTTACTAATTCCATTAACAGAAGAGATTTTTTTCCAAGCGAATATCTGAGGCCCCAAGCTCCTGGTGAGCCTCCTCCCCCCTCTCCCTGCAGGCCCAGGACTTATATATAGTTCACTCAGTGCCATTTCCCCAATTTTTTCTGAAGTTCAAGACAAGTTGAAGGGTCAAAAAGGCAAAGGGTGTTTTAGAAGTTTAGCAGACAGCTTTTGGTACAAGGAAAAGAAAGAAAGAGAGAGCGGGAGAGAGGAAAAGAGAGCAAGGGAGCAGGGATCTGGCTCATATTAAGCTGAAAGTTTCCAACCATTGATTCACTCTGGAATTATAGTCTTTTACTTAAAAAAAAAAATCATGAAACATGGTTTATTCATGAATTTTTTTTTTTATATTAGTCAAAAACCATATTTTAGTTCACCAAGATGGAGACTCATCCTTCCTTTCTCTTTGGATCTATCAAAGAAGGGACCAGAGGATGGGGGATGATGGATTTCCAAGGAGTGAGTTCCTGAGCACACAGCCAGGCCCGCTCCAATGACTTGCCCCTTGCCTGCCTCTTAAGGAAAACCAAGGACATTTCCTTCCTTTTGGAGTTCTCTTAGAGGAAGCAGAACATGGTCTGAAAGAGGAACCCTTGGGACCTGGTAAAGGAGAAAATGGAGAAGAGAGAAAACTCAGTGAGTTGAGGAGTGGCTGAGTGTCACATTAGTAGGGATTCAGCATCTTCCAGTGTTTCCCAATAATGTCCCATGGCTAAACTGTCAATGAACAACCAGGAATGACTGGATTAGGGAAATGCTGTGCTGTATTCTCCTTTCATTCTCTTTCAGTTCCAAGGCGAAAGCCTCAGCTGGGTGCCAATGTGTCATTAACACCTTCTTGCCACTCATTAATCCTCCCTTTTAAGGTAGAGAGAGAGTAGCCCTCAGGCTCAGAAACTTCAACAGCCAACACTACCTGGTATTTATCCTTGGCCTGGCTCCTGTGACCTTCTATTTATGAAAATAGAAGCTAGTCTTTTATGGCAGTGACACAAAGCTTCCTTTTGGAGCAAATTAAAATTTAAACAAATAATAGATGGTTGTGTCGAGAAAAAAGTTAAGAAAAATACTACATAATTAATAACACAGTACCTTGATATGGCAAAATGTTGAGGTTGTTGCCCAGACGTAGGGAGCTTGGGAAATGCCGATGTGCTGTGCTGGTTGTTCACTGGAGCTCAGCCCTTGAGATTCACCAGTGAGATGGTGGGCAAGGAAGCCTCCTCATCTGCTGAGCCTGCTGCACTGCTGTAGTTCTTTCAGCCTGAACTGCTACTTCTAACATCTGCATGCACTGGGTTTCCTCAAGAGATTTTTTGAGGGAAAAATAAAAGCTCCATAAATGGAGGGAGGGGAGACCTTAAAAAGATCATCCTCAGCTGCTGTGGAAAAGTTTGGCAATTCCTCAGAAAACTAAACATCGAGTTGCCCTATGACCGGGCAATACCACTGATAGGTATATACCCAGAAGAGCCAAAAGCAGTGACATGAACAGACATGTGCCCACAGATGTTGAAAGTGGCAGTATTTACAATCGCCAAAAGATGGAAACAATCCATGTGCCCATCAACAGAGGAGTGGATAAACAAAATATGGTATACACATACGATGAAATATTATGCAGCAGTAAGACAAAATGAGGTCCTGAATCATGTGACAATGTGGATAAAACTTGAGGACATGATGCTGAGTGAAATGTCAGACATAAAAGCACAGATATTATATGATTTCACTATTATGACTCTGGTAAAGTAATTTCAGAGGTTACACTGTAGAATTTAGCAGACCTAGAGGTACTCAAAAGCTAGAGATGGGGGAAAGGCTACTGTGCTGGTTTGAAATGATGTATGTACCCTAGAAAAGCCATGTTTTAATCCTAATCCTATTTTGTAAAGGCAGCCACTTCTAATCCCTATTTAGCATTGTATGTTTGAAACTGTAATTAGATCATCTCCCCGGAGATGTGATTTAATCGAGTGGTTGTTAAACTAGATTAGGTGGAGGTGTGTCTCCACCCATTTGGGTGGGTCTTGATTAGTTTCTGGAGTCCTATAAAAGAGGAAACACTTTGGAGAATGAGGAGATTCAGAGAGAGCAGAGAAGAACGACATAGCCATGAGAAGCAGAGTCCACCAGCCAGCGACCTTTGGAGACGAAGAAGGAAAATGCCTCCCGGGGAGCTTCATGAAACAGGAATCCAGGAGAAGAAGCTAGCAGATGACGCTGTGCTCCCATGTGCCCTTCCAGATGAGAGAGAAACCCTGACTGTGTTCTCCATGTGCCTTCTCACTTCATCAGCCTTGTTGAACCAAGGTCTCTTTCCCTGGATGCCTCTGATTGGACATTTCTATAGGCTTGTTTTAATTAGGACATTTTCTCGGCCTTAGAACTGTAAACTAGCAATTTATTAAACTCCCCTTTTAAAAAGCCATTCCAGGGCGGGCCATGGTGGCTCAGCAGGCAAGAATGCTCGCCTGCCATGCCAGAGGACCCAGGTTCAATTCCCGGTGCCTGCCCATGTTAAAAAAAAAAAAGCCATTCTGTTTCTGGCATATTGCATTCTGGCAGCTAGCAAACTAGAACAGCTACCCAATGACATTAAACTTAAATAAATACTAGGGAATGGATAGAAGTGATGGTAACTAATTATTGGGGTTATAAGTAACATTGCCATGTTGAAGGTGAATATGATTGAAAGGGGATGTATAGTGCCATGCAGCCCACTGATTAAATCTATAATTATAAATAAGTTCTCACGTGAAATATTTCAAAGGTTTGATAAACTAAAAATGCATGCTATGGCCAACAGTTAGCAGGAAGACATCAACAGTACCACAGCACTACCAGGGGCAACTAATTGTGGGGCGGGACAAGTGATAAGGGGTAGTTTTGATTTGATAGTTGGTGATGCTGTGTTTGTTGGTTCTTGGTCTCTATGGACCAATGAAAATTATCTAAAATTGAAAGTGCTGCTGATAGTACAACCAAGTGAGGATACTGTAAGACATGATTTGTTTATTTCGGAGTTATCCACGATGCTAGTAGATGGAGGGAGCAGAAGGGGACAACAACTAAGAAGCAGAATGGCGGACAGTGACACATTTACATGATAGAATATGGTGCCGCTACAAAAAGGAAGGATGTTGAAAGGCAAGCAACAAACTGAATAAACATTGGGGACAAAGTGCTATGCAAAATAAGCCAGAAACAAAAGAACAGACATGCTAAGGCCTTGCTCAGAAAATACTTATATGAAAATTGGAGTCTAGATTGTAAGCCCTTATCGCAGCCACACTTAGTTTGAAGTTGTAAATGTATTTCTACATTCTGAGACACTGAGCTACGTGTGTCTCAGCCGGTATTTCTCTGGAACTTTGAGAAACTTTGTGACACCTAAGAACCAGAAATGGTGTGCTGCAGCCCTGAAAGTTAGCATAGCTATATACAGTAATAGTTAAAGTAACTGAGAAAGAGATAAGCCCTTAATTAGAGATAAAAATGAAGACTGTCTTGCTGGGGCTAAGGTAAATCAGAAGACAGGGTAAAAGCAGATAGTGTATGTACTCTAGATCTTCACCTCCTGTATGAGACCAAAGGTAGAGAGGTTTATCATGTCTAGAACCTAAATTTTCTTTAACATACAATCTAAATCAACCTGTCTGGATTGCTCATTTAAACAACCCAAACTCCTGGAGTTCAGAACAGGAACAAGGCCTAGTAATTCTGTGTAGCTTAATGTAACACCAGGATACATCTCAGACTACGGTGGGCTGGTAATTTAAAAGTTTATTAGAGTCCCTTGAGAGTGAAGGAAAAAAATATGGAACTATTAAACATTCTCATCTGGGAAACCCCAGGTACCCTCTCAAGCATTGGGGATTCCCAAGAAAATAGGCCAAGTCCTTGATTTTTGAGGTTTGCCCTTATGAAACTTATTTATATAGAGGAGAAGCTAAGACTACCTATAACGAGGCCTAAGTGTTGCTTGGAGGAAGCCTCTTTCGTTGCTCATATGTGGCCTCTCTAAGCCCAGCTCTGCAAGGGAAATCACTACCCTCCCCGCTATGTGGGACATGACAGTCAGGGGTGAAAGTCTTCCTGACAATGTGGGGTGTGACTCTTGGGGATGGCACTATGGGATTGACAAAACCTTCCTGACCAAAATGGGGAAGGGAAGTGTAATAAAATAAGGCATCAGTGGCTAAAAGAGATGAAATAGTGTCAAGAGACTATTCTTGAGGCTACTCTTGACGCAAGTTTCAGTTAGATAGTGCTAACTGCCATGGTTTTCCAACCCCCAACCAACATCCTGTTGACTCTTAAGAACACCTAGGGCTCAAACTGAGACTCTATACAAGTTTCCTGGAACCTATAATTTCCAAAGGGTTCCTAGGTCAGATAAATCCTAAAACCCAGAGGGACCAGTCTCTCCAAGATTATCAACTAATTACATCCCCCTCTCCTTTAGTGTTGCCACCCCTTCTCAACCTGAAAAAGCCAGAACAGGCATTGTCTAAAGATCTCTATAGATTGGGAGAAGGATCAAAGGAGGAGGAGGTATAACAAAGAAAATAGGATTTAAACATGAGTACGACTACTGAATCACTATATTGATATTTCTTCTAGCTTCCAGTGTTTTAGAGCAGCTAGAAGGGTAGCCATAACAAACTCTGAAATATTATGTAACTACTTGTTGATATGTCCTTTGACAATTATTGCTTTTTCTTTCTTTTCTTATGTTAAAATGTTAAAAAAAAGAAATCAACTTTCTCTACCACTCCACATCTACAGAGGAGGGAATTAAGGCTCAAAAAGAGGGGGAAGGGAGTGCAACAGTAGTTCAGTGGTAGAATTCTTGCCTGCCATGAGGGAGACCCAGGTTCGATTCCCTGTCCATGCACTTCCCCCAAAAACAAGCAAGCAAAACAAACAAAAATTTCAACAAATGGTGCTGCAATAACAGGCTACTTTCATAGAAAAATAATGAAATGTGACCCCGACGTACATACAGCATACAAAAAACAACCTCAGAAAAAAGGGTGGGGTGTGTGGAAATGATTTGTTCAGGGTCACCCAGGTGTCTGGACTCTAATGTTCAGCTACTGCTAACTATGGGGCAGCTGCAGTACACGAATTCCTCGATGTGTGAGTTACCGCATTAAGTTATCACAGTAGCGTAGCGAAGTTGCTGGAATTTTACAGGGAAGGACACTGAGGCACAGAGAGGTGAGGGACTGGTCCAAGATGCCAGAGTTGATAAGTGGAGCAGCTGGGATTCCCACCCACCCCTGGCTCACTTTCTACCTTGTTTTTTATTGCAGCAGCCTACTGATTCCTTCTCCTCACAACCCTTCTCCCTACTACCCCCCCACCAGACACGTACACATGTGCACACACCACAAGCACACATGTGCACACACCACAAGCACACATGTGCACACACCACAAGCGCACGTGTAAAACACACGGGTTTTCCTCTGGAGCGTTTGAAGAGGCATTCTGAATCCTGGTTATTTCTCCAGGCTCTGCATTCACATATTTCTTCTAACTGACACGTTTCCTCTGTGTCCACTTGGAAATTCCCTGCAGGTGACAGTATGTTTCTGGCTCCCTCCAAAAGGAATGAAGGCAAGGGAGACATTCCTTCTTGGCTTGCAAGATTGTGAAGACAGAGATTCTAGGTCTAAGGATACCAGCTTATTTCTCTCAATTCTGGAAGTTCCTAGCCACGGGAAGACACTGAATGAAGCCAGTAATTTGGGTATTTCCAGATAGCCAGCTGTCAGACCCCATGGTAGAGGAGAGACCTGCCTCAGATTCTTCAGCTGTTGAGTGTCTTCACTGATGACACTGTTAGATTCTAGCCTCCTCTACCCCATGAGCGAAGTAAATGTCCACTCCCATCTTCCATACAGTTTCTTGGCGTTTATATACTCTCTGAAGCTCTTCCAAGAACTCCAATCTGAGATCTCTGCCCATGAATGTTCCCAGGAGTGACTATCTCAACTCACAGAAGGGGAAACTGAGACCCAAGGAGGGACTTCCAAGTCCCAGACAGAGGTAGGACCAGAGCTGGTTGTACACCATGCCTTCTCATCTCTCCACTGCCTCCTTCTCTCCCTAAACGCTTGAGACACTTCTGAACAGATTTAGCCGATCTGGGACAAGCTCAGTGGGAACCCACAGGGAGCCTAAGGAGTATTGAGTAAGGGATCCTGTACCAGACTCTTGGATTTGAATCCCAGCCCCATCACTTTCAGACCAGAAAGCGTTGGGCAAGTTAATAAATCTTTCTGTGCCTGTTTTCCGTTTAGTAAAATGGAGAGAATATTAGTGCTCACCTCATCGAATTGTAGTGAGGATTAAAGGAGAATCCAGGCAAAGTGCATAAATACTGCTAGCACATGGTACATTTCCAATGAAGAGTTATTACTATGAAAATCATTGTTATTATTATTAGACATAGGAAGAGAAACCCTTTTATTTGTGCAGCACAGAATCCATAGACAGGTCCATATATGCCACCCACCCTCATCCCAAGCCAGAAGACATTTTACCGCAGGCACAAACTGATTTTGCTGTTGAAGTGGTAGAATGGAGAAATGTCTGGAGCCCAGGAGGCTTGACTCCGTCAGATTCAGGCAGAGACAGGAACATGCAAAAGTGATTAAGGGATTTTTCTGAAGATCACAGAGCTAGTTAGAGGCACAGCCAGGTCTCTGGAATCTTCACTCTCGCCCTCCTCCCACTGCTTCAGGCACATCCTGCTCAAAATGTAATTCTGAAGAGCAGCCATGGGCTCCTGTGGTACAGAATGGGTTAACTCTGAGCCCTGCAGCTGGCTGCAGCAAGCTTCCTCCGCTCTGATTTTCATTTGCAAAACAAACAAACAAGAAACCCTTTAATAACTCCCAGGCCTCCTTCTTTGTGGATTTTGCAAGAAGCAAGACTTCCCAAAGATCCCTAATTGCTATGCTGTTATGCATGGAAATCTAAAGGCTGTTCCATGGCTGGCAATAGCTTTACAAGACCATCCATTCATTCATTTATGCATCTCTTCACAAAACAATCACTATGACCTACTTCAAGCCTTCAGCAGTGGAAATGGCCAGCATCCCAGATTCAAGGAGGTGACAGCATTTCTAAAACATTCCCACAGCTGCTCCAATGCAAGGGCAGCATGGTCATACCCAGGCAAGAGACAGGAACACAGAGGTGTCACTAAATCGGTACCCATCTGTGAGGAATGCCAGAATCTTTTGGTATCCTGGAAATCCAATTCTCCAGGCTGAACTTCTAGTGTGTTCCTGGTTCAGCCATGTCAGTACCCCAGATGGGCCCTTCTTCTCCTCCCCTTCCATTCCTCTTCCTCTTCATTGTGGCCACCGGGTGCCTAATGTGCCAGTTTTTGCACTAACTTCATAACCATTATCTCATTCTGTCCCTCACAACAACTCAAAGACATATTTTGAGTCACCCCCTTTCCCCACCCCTGTAAGAAAACAGAGGACAGAGAGATAAAGCCATGTGGTTAAAGTTTCAAAGGCAGCAAATGGAGAAACAGGATTTGAACCCAGGTCTATCAGTCTCCATGTCTTGAGCTTTTCTCTCCCCTTCTAGTTTACTTGAACAATTTCCTCCTATTCAGCATATCAAAGACAAAATACAGTGGGAGTTCATGCTCAATATCTATTTCCACACCACTAGTGTCTGGTGCAAACTCAGATTCTGGGATTATAGCCACTTTCAGCTGCAATATAAATTCTCTCTCTCTCTCTCTCTCCATATATATAAATGTGAGGTTGAAAGAAGGTGGGGAATAAAGTTAAGCATGCTTTCTTTTACATTCAGCAAAGAGAGTCATCTGTAAATGCAGCAGACATTGAGAATCGCCTACTCAGCATCCACTTCCTAGCCTTTGTTATCAGAGCCCCCAGTTTACAAACCCATGATGACATGAAATCTGAGAAAAAAAAAATCTTTTTGTGATATGGTAAGTGATTGAGGTGGTTTGTTACTGCAGCATAACCCAGCCTCTCCTGAAGAAAGCAAGTTCCCATTAGCTCAACTGCGAGGCTTTGGGGATCCTCTTCACAAACCCTCCCAAGAATCCTAGGTTGCTGTCTTTTCTTTTGCCTTCTGCTGCTTGCGGGGAGAATGAGAGAGCAAACATATGCTGTGAGATGCTGATCCCCCAGGTAGCTCTGCTTGCTGGTCTCTGATGCCTCTAGGGCTTCCTTCTGGTATCTGATGGTCGAGTCTGATGCGGAGGTTTGGGCTTCTCACTGAGAGCAGGATGATTTGCTTCCCTCCTGTGGTATATGTAGTTAAAGGTAGTTAAAGGTACCTGCTGGAGAAGTTTTGGGGTACCTACTAATTATGGCTGCTGCATTTTCATAGGAAGAGCACTCCCCTGAGAAGTTGGGGAGGCTAGCTCAGAGGTTTCCAGATGCAGCTGCACAGGGACACAGAACATGTCCTGACCCAGGCGTGGTGTTGAATCAGGGTCTGCTGCCCTGACCCCCTTTGCATATGACAAGTTCTCCTTTGGGCCCTGTTGTACTTTCCTACCACCTGAGCTTACCTGGAACTGCCCCAGTCTGCCAGAACATAATTTTAATGTCTTTGAAACTCAGTAGTGGAGTTAGGCATGCCTTCATCAGTTAGGTTATAAGATGCAAATAGGAGATAAAACGACTTAAGCTGGCTTAAACTATAGGAAAATGTATTGGCAAGCATCCTGGAAGCCTGAAGAAGGGTGAGCTTCAAAATTGACTTAATCCAATGTCTCTGGTTGCGCTTTTTCTGAGCTGCTTTTAATTTTGCCTGTCTCTCAGAGCCAGCTTTATTCTCAGCCCACAGTAAGATGGCTGCCTGTGGTCAGTTGTCCACAGATGCTCTTATCCAGAGGAATAAGAGAGTGAATTACTTTGGAAAACTCTTGCAGAAGATCAAAGAACGTTTTTTAGAAGAAACCTCTTGTATCTCATTGTGCAGAATGGGTCAAATGACCCTTCCTGAACCAACCCTTGGGAGTAGAACAGAGTTGCTCTTGGACTAACTGGGCCAAGCCCTGGAGTTGGGAGGAAGGCTTACTTTTCTCGGGGACTATGGTTGGTGTGAAGGAGAGATGGATGTTATGGACAAAATTGAGATGCTGTTTGGAAGCATAGGGGAATGGATGCTGGGTAAGCTACCAGCAGTGACTGTTATAGGGCCTTACTCCTTCATTTCCTAGGAGCTTTCTCTATCCCAGTATGATTTTATATATGTAAATAGATGCTGAGGGGCGCAGCTCAGTAACAAAGTCAACATCCCAAACTTAAGGCAGATGATTATCTTGAGAGACATGTTAGAGACTAGTTCTCTCTACCAGCAGAGCAGTCTAACTCTGTAAACATGTCAAGTCAAAATCATTTGAGTCTTTTCTCAAACAAAGCTTTATTTCTCTAAATTGATATTTTGTCATGTGGTCAAATTCAATTTGGTGAACATCTTCCTTGTGTCAGTCGAGTCCTGAGGTAAACAGATGTAAAGATGGAATTAGGAATGCATGAGATTTATGGGGGGGTAATGCCTGTGAAAGATGAAGGAGAACGAAGCAGGATAAGGTAGGAAGAGCTTCAGACCACAATGCAGAATCTGGCCAAGTTATGGCCAACTCATGGTCTTCCAATTCAAAAGCAAAGATGGCCCATTAGAGGATTCATGCATTGGGCAGAAATGGCCAGGCCCTGGAGCCCTGCCATGTTCAGTCTTTGAGTGGGAGCTTTCAAGGAGGATGTGGCCTTAGCTCAAAAGCCAAGGAGGCTGGAGGCTATTCCTAACTGTACCCCTTGTAGCTGAATGACAAGTCCTTTCTTGAAGGGCATGTGGGCAATGTACCTTGGTGGCCACCACATCTCCTATGTACCAGGCACTCCCCGGGAGGGGAGAAGAGATAATACCTGCCTTAGAGGAGCTTACGGTATAATGGGGAAGATCATCATCTCCATGGCTTGACAAGGAAACACAATCAGGTCCAAAATGTCTGGGGGATGGAAAACCCTAGAAGTAGCCATTAATTCCCATTATGACTAATGTAAAATCCATGGCATATGTGTTAATGGAGAAATAAGCTCAAGCAATAAGCTGGTGACACATAATATGGCTCATAATCATATACCACATACAACTGTAAAATCTGTTATTATACTAATAAATTGTAAAAAATTCCTGCAGGAACTTGTTAGCAGCTTCAGTGCCAGTACTTACCATTTCGTCAGTTGTTTTTAGGCTCTGCAAATGTGTGAATAATGGTAAAGAAACGCTTGAAGTTTGCTCGAGAGTACTTATTTTGAGATCTGACACTGTATTGTGGTGTAAAAACTTGGTATGCAAAAGTACAGCAAATAGAGATCTCAATCAAATTGGTGCTTACAGCAAAAAACCCATGATGCTTAACAGACGACTCTAAACTTAGTGCCCTAAAACAGCCACCATTTTATTATGTTCATGAATTCTGTGGGTCAGGAATATCAAAGGGCAAAATAGGGTTTTGTCTCTGTTCTACGATGACTGGGGAAGATTCTGAAAGGCTGGGTGCTGGAATCATCTGGAGGCCCCTTTACTGATGTCTGGTTCCTGGGCTTGGCTGGAACTTTCCACCAGAGAGCCTACACACCTAGCATCTCATGGTGGCTTGGGCTTTCTCCCAGCACGGCAGCCTCAGGGTCATCAGCCTCTCAGCATGGTGGTCCAGAGATCCAAAGAACAAGGCAGGTACTGCATGTGGCCACTTATGATCCAGCCTCAGAAGTCAGATGGTCAAAGAAGTTGAAGAAGTCACAAGTCCACCCAGATTCAAGGAGGGGCAGGCAGGGGGCATCAACTCCACCTTTCATGGGAGAAGAGTAAAAAAATCTGTGGCTATTTTTTAAAAACTGGTAATAAAAGTTATCACTAGCTATGTACTAAACCTGGTACTAAATTATTATGCGTTGATTCTTCATAGTAACCCTATCCTTGAGATATTAAAATCTCCATTTTATAGAAAGGTTAAGTGACTAGCCCAAAGTCACATAGCTAGAAGGAGATGTGTCCAAGAGGAATTCTCGAATCGGTTGGATTCTATCATCCCCCGCCGCAGATCAAATTTGATGCCTGGCATCCTCCTTATTCCTGGCCTGGGGTCAAGAGATTAGGCCAATGAGAGAAGAGGCTCAAATATGATTTAAAGATATTTTCTTTTCCCAGTAGGTTGTGCTGCCTTGTCTTCCACGTTCATCTCTATGATTGATAAATCCATAGTGCCCTTAAGGGTTATCAGGTTTTGTCTTAATTTTCTGAATCCATCTTGAACTGAGTAAGGCAAAGGGGTTGGGAGGAGAGAATATGAGGTTCGTTCTGTCTTTGTTCCCAAGGGCTGCCATAACTTGGTGACTTAAAACAGCAGAATTTTATTCTTTCACAGTTTGGGGGCTGGTAGTTTAAAATCAAGGGATTGGCAGGGCCGTGTTTCCACTGAACTCTCCAGGGAAGAATCTGTTCCATGCCTCTACAGGCCTCTAGGGTGGCCAGCAATTCTTGGCATTCCTTGGCTTGTGACATCACAACTCCAACCTCTGCCTCTGACTTTACATGCCTGTCTTCTCTATCTGTTTCTGTGTCCCAATTTCTCTCTTCTTACAAGGACACCAGTCATATTGGAGTAGGTCCTTCCTGATTCAGTTGGCCTTGTCTTAACGAATCCTATCTTCAAAGACCTCACAGCTGTCCAGGTGTTGTGCCTGCAGGGGCTTGGCTGAGTGTGGCAGAGTGTCCTGGGGGTCCTTGGGGCAGGGTCTGGCAGCCAGCAGGACTTGATGGGCAAGGGATCCCAACCAAGGAGGGTGATGACATTGCAGAGAAAGGAGCCAATGGCCCGGTGTTGACAGGTGGTCTGATCCAGACATGTGAGTCGTAGGCACAGCACTGGGAGACATGAATGGTTCTCAGTCCAACCAGCCCCCTCCCACCACTGTCAGCACACCAGAGGCACCAGGCTGGGCCCAGACATTGTACATGAAAATATAAAATGGAAATGGAAGATGATCCTTCATGCATTCCTTCTGCACTCTTGGAGTCTGAGGGGACTTTGGATAGCACAATTCGTCCTCTTCATTTCCCAAAGTCAGGAGGTCTCCTGGGGCCTGCACCAAAGCTCCTCATCCTTACCACACCCCTGGATCCTCAGGCTCCTCCTCCTCTGTGCCCAGCACACAGTCGGTGGCCAATTCGTGTTGAAAGACTTGTGCTTTGTATTCCACTAATTTTTAAACGAAGGGTAATGGGTCTCCTTCCCATATATTTCTGCTTTAACTTTGTCCATATTGTCCTACTTGCCTCTAATTCTCTCTTCATTCTCCAAGCCTCCCTCTGCCTTCCCACTCCTAAGGATGCTCCCAGACTCCAGTCTTCCTCCAGCGACTTCTCCCTACAGCTGGTCCCCCAAGGCTCTCCAAACCCTATATTTACTGCCATGGCAGCATCTACCCCAGTGCATTTTAAGGAAATCATGTGTAGGAGAGTTACATTTCACAGGCTGTGGTTCAGATGTAGCCAAAACGAATACAATAACAGCTTTTCATTTATTTGGTTGGTTTTTATAAGGGATTTCATCTTGCCCGTGAGCCCTCATTTCTGTTATTGGCAGAAAAAGTTAAACTTCCCAATTAAAGTTATGATGCCTTTAGTAGATATTCTGCTAATCCAGAATTCAAATTCCTGGTAAGGGCTTCATCTCCTTCCTCAACGGGTCTCTGCTCTCCTGTCCCATTTCTGAGGCAGCCTCTGGGGGTGGGGAAAGCGAAGTGCCCTTGAGGTCATAGGGGGACCAGCCTCCATAGAGTCCTTGGTCCTGTGGCATGGCGGTGGCGGTGGGGAGGGAATTGCCTGCTCCCTTGGTACCATGCTGCTGGGCATTCCGGGACCCTTGCCATTGCCTGTGGCTGGGAGATCCTTCACAGTCTAGGCCTGGGGTCTTTCTGATTGTCTGAACTCTTGGCACCTCTCCCTAGTGCACATGGAAACTTCTAGATTCCTAGGATGCTGTACCCAGACCCTGAGGACCTGAAGGCCCCTCTTTGGCCATTCTACTAGATACCCCTGAGCAGCTCAAAGTCTCCGTCCAGAGAAGTGGGGCCATAGTCACAGACATGGTTAGAGTCTCCAAAACCCATCTAGAGGCTTCTCCCTCCCATCCTCACTGTGGGGGGAATCCTGCTGGGGGCTCCCCTGGCTGCTCAGCACTGCACAAACCCTCATCTTCCACTTCCCATCTAAGAAGAACTCCTCTTATACCATATCCTCCTTTGCTCATACTCCACCAGGTTCTTTATTCGAGGGAATAGCCACTTTGGTCTTCTTTGGGGCAATCACTGTGTGGTTTTGGATTAATGGCAGATGGGTGTGAATTCCAGCATCAAAAGCAGAATTAAAATTAAAAAGAAAGAAAAGTACATAAGCAGACCGTAACACACCCACCCACACCATTTCTTTGTCACATTGATCTCTCTCTCCCACTCTGACTCCTTGAGGTCAGGGACTGTGTCTGACTCATTTCTGTAGCCCCAGGTCCTTGAATGGGGCTTGACACAAAGGAAGTGCTCAAAGGATGATTCCCCAGCTGTGCCCTGGCCTTCTGGAGATCTGGGTGTCTGGAGCATGACACTCTGTATTGCACGTCGGCCCTATATTCCCCTGTGGAGCAGTGAAGGGGAAATAATAATGATGGGTACTTGATTTTGAGCATCTAATATATATCAGACACAGTTCCAGGCACTAACATTAAATTCCATTGCAACCCCAAGGACAAGCTTGATGATTTTCCTCTTACAGACCCAGCAGTTGAGTTCAGAGAGGTTAAACCTGTTGTCTTAATGTACTTTGTCAGTAAGTAAAAGAGATAGGATTAAACTCAGGAATGCACAGCTCCAACGTTCAGGGTTTGTAGGTTTATAGGTGAATCTTTTGGAACCGAGGAGAGAACCCTGGTCTAAGACGATCTTAGAACGCAACTCTTGTAAATCTGTCTCCAGGAGGGCAGCCCATGGAGCTGCAGGTTAAAGTTTGGGATTTGCTGGTGCCAAATCTGTTATATAGGGAGCACCATATGGAGCCTAGAATTCATCACGGCCTTTGGCAGGCAGCCTGGCCTGGAAATAACCCCAGAAGGCTACATTTTGATCAGGAAGCTTGCAGCTGTTTTTCAAAGTCATAGTCGGAAATTTTAGTTTAATTTTATTTTTGGTAAACCTACAAGCCCCTCATTTTTCATTCAGTCTTCCAATTTCCTTGGTGTCCTGTGCTATTGCAGTCGGTACATGGCACACGTCTGGGGAGATACTGAGATATTTGGAGAGGTCAGGACACCTCGTCAGGCCAAGCAGGGGATGGGGCCTCTGGAAAAAAAAAATCCCAAGTAAAGTTAAGCACATAAACAGCTGTGGCTTCCTCACTGAGTCTCAAGGTTGCAGTGGGGAAGGGGAAGGCGTACAAAGGAGCCTTTTCCTGTAAAGTGCGGCATCTGGAGGGCCAGGCAGATGCCCTAAGGCTGGGGGCAGGCTGGGGCAGCCCCTCTGCCATGGTGAGGGCTGGGAGCCGTGGGCCTCTGTGAGCTCTCAATTTTTGATTTTCCAAGTGATTCACCAGATCCCCGTCATGCTGGGGCTGAATTCTTGAAAGTGAAGCCGCACTTAAATTCTCAAAAGTAAAGCCACGTTTTAGACTTTGGCTGCAAGGGGCTTGGAATCCAGCCACCCTAGACTTGAGAGAGCAGCAATTCCATTTTTGAGGTTGGAGGAATCCTAGAATTCAGAGGTTGGGCCTGACTGGGAGAGAAATTGATTCCAATATAATTCAACCCCACCCCCATCCCACCCTGTCCCAGGAGGGTCTTGAACAGTGTGGCTCAAGAGCATATTTTTACTTGAATAAACTGTTCTGGGTATAAATAAGGTGTCAGACTGGACTTGTACTTGCTGGGAGAAGACCTCAAGCAAGTTCATGAGAATGTCTGTGAGAGAGAGACAGAGAGAGAGAGAGAGAGAGAGAGAGAGGAGAGAGAGAGAGAAAGAGAGAGAGAGAGAGAGAGAGAGAGAGAGAGAGAGAGAGAGAGAGAGAGAGGAGAGAGAGAGAGAGAGAGAGGAGAGAGAGAGAGAGAGAGAGAGAGAGAGAGAGAGAGAGAGAGACAGAGTGAGAGATAGAGAGAGAGGTTAGAGAGAGAGAGAGAGAGAAGAGAGAGATAGAGAGAGAGAGAGAGAGAGAGAGAGAGAGAGAGAGAGAGAGAGAGAGAGAGAGAGAGAGGAGAGAGAGAGAGAAAGAAGCCACATGTAAAATTCAAGGTTTTGTTATATTCTTTTGCCTACACAATACCACACAGGTCGTGTGGTTGACTTATTTTTAACTGGGTGTTTGTGTGAATGAACCAAACTGGTCAGTTGCTTGGGCAATGTTGAGATCAGAAGCAAGCTGATCAAAGGCACAGAAAGCAACTACTAATTTGAACCCCAAACCCCACAATAGCTAGACAAAGACATGTCAGTTTGGATTGTGTTGAGACGTGGCCTGCCTTGGAGCCTGGCAACCAGTATTATAGTCACCAAAGTAAAGCAAGTATAGCTTCTACTTCTGGCTATCAAAATAGCTAAGCTCTGACCATTCATTCTAGAGGAGGCTGAGCTTGTTTGATCCAGTTTTCAAGAAAGTGAGGAGGAGAAAAGGTATGTTTGTGGTGTGTGTTAGGGGAAGCCTGAAAGGTTGGAAGTACAGTGATGACTGTTAACTTTAATGATCGACCAAGTAGGCCAAGCAGGAATCCAATAACTTGTTAGTCAATTGATTATACAGGGGCCAGTTCAATCAATTGCATGACATTTTTATTCCTCATTTCATCGGAGTTGCATCTCAATGAAGTGAGAGAAAAAGTCAAGGGCTAAAACATTCAGAATCGCAAAATATAAGATATTAAGAGATGGAAAAGCCTTAGATTTCATTGCATCCACGTTTCTCTACATGGATTTTGCACTCCTATAACCCCCCAGGATAGTACACCAAACATCTACTCCACAGTCATACACATTTGGAAAATATTCCATGCCATTATCTTAGGAAACGAAAATGAACATCAGCACATTCAAGGCGCTGTGGCAAGTCCTGTATCCAGAAAACCTCTTTCATTTTGAGGAATGCAGCATTTTCTAAACATCTTTGATGATGGAATGCTTTTGGACAAAATGTTTTTCTCCTTCCCATGAAACTAGTCTTTCATGTATACTTTGGGACATCCAACCCTTTTATTTCTTAGATGATGAAAGTGAGAACTAAAGAAATAAAGAAACTTGTCCAAAGTCATGGGGTGGCCTAGCGTGAATTCTTGTTGTCCTTATAGCAGGGACTGCATTGTGTCCTGTGGGCCGCCTGGATGAATGGAGAATGCTCTACTCAACCAGCCAACCCTGCCTTTCACTGGCCATGTGACCTGGGGAGAGTCATACCTCCTCTGGGGGCTTCCGTTTGCTCAGCTGGAAAATCAGAGGCCTGGACTAAGTCATCTCTACGGTTCCTTTCAGTTTGAAGATTATATGACTATCGATCTCGCCTGTATGTGGCTAAAGGATGTAATTTAGCCTTGGATAGAAACCTCTATTTAAAAAGCCAAATTATTATTTTGGTCAATGATGTATTACACTTCCCTCGTCCATTTCTGGCCTTGGCCCTGTCAGCGAATTCAGCGCTGATGAGTTAATGTATGTGAAAGTGCTTTGTAAACGGCAAGGTACTGCCCAAACACAAGGGCTTATTTTTATGTTATTTAAGTTGCGAGCACCATAACCAGGCTGGATGCAGTGTATGGGACATGAATCAGAAGCGAGGTCACACACCTCATTTTCAGTGTGTGATGAGAGTCGTGGATGTAGCTGAGCAATGTGCTCACAAGCACGTGCTCTTGGAGAAGACCGTTTAAAGCCACAGCCAGACTCTAACACTTAACCATCTGTGTGGTCTTGGGCGAGTTACTTCTCCTTTCTCAGACTCAGTTTCTTGTTCTGGAAAAAAAAAATGGGTATACTATTAGTTTGAACTGCGTAGGGTTGATGGAAAGATTAAATGAGATACTGCACAGGAATCACAGACCACCACACTTAGCATGTGACAATCTATATACATTATAAATTTTGGTTTTATGTGTATTTTATGTATGAAGCATGTGCAACTGTCACGTGCCTATGTTGTCCTTTTCATATTTTGCAAATTGTTTTGTTCCCTGTGGTTTGGCTTGTGTTCCATGAGTAACTCATCAGAAATAAGAAAAGAAGATGGCATCTTGGAAGGATAACATTGGGGAATCTGAGCTTTGGAAGACACTTAAAAGGCCATCTTTCCCTACCTCTCAATGCCTGAATTCCCTTCTTCCACATCTTATAATCATACATTTGAGACCAATGCTTGGGCTTTAAAGCATTACCCATAATGGTATGGGCTGCACATTTCAACCAGTGACCCAGAAGAGAGGACTCGCCTTAAAGAGGACTAAGCCTTGCTCTGCGGTGGAGGGAAATTAAAAATGTGAAGAACAGTTGCATCTCAGGTCGCTCTAACCTCTGTCTTGGGTTCTGTCCTTGCCATGCTATTGTGGAGTTTGCTAGGGAAGGGAAACATTTGAGTCCATTATTCTAAAAGCAGCAGAAAATAAACTCTTGGAAAAAAAAAGTGGTGCACTGGCCACAGGAACTTAATGGGCCAATTTGATCTCTGCCTCCTGCCTGGCTGAGGGTGTCAGGAGCCATGCTCTCAGCTTGCAAGAAAAATGTCATAATGAAGTGCTCGAGGAATGGAGAGTTAATGGAACTGGGAGTCTGAGTTACAAGAAAAGGGCCTTAAAAGAAGGGTGGGGTATAATTTATAAACAGCAATAGATGGAGCAGGGAGCCTGCAACATTTATGAGAGAAGAAAATGGAACCTTTCACAAAAGTCAGTGTTTCTGTTCTCTGCAGGACTGAGAGACATGCACGGGTGGGGATTCGACTCTGGTCGTGCCCCAGCCCCTCTTCATTAGGGTGGAGAATGCCATCTTTGCCAACTGAGTTCTGTGGGTCAAAGGCACAAGTTCTGCTTCTCCCGTGAATGGGGAAGTTTCTGTTTATTCTAACGATGTTGAGGTCCTCAAAATGGAATGTGGCTCCAGTGACTTCAAGTGCTTGGGACATCCCTCTCATGACCTGGAATACTAGTCAGGACTGTGTTGGGTGTGACAGACACAGGCCTTAGACTGAAACAGAAAGAGGGCAGGTCTTGTTTCGGACTTCCCCAGAAGCAGACCCTGAGAGAAGGAGGTGATTTCCAGTAGTTTACATGAGAGATGGTCCAAAGAAGTCCTGGGAAGGGCGTGGAAAAGTGAGGTGGGGCAGGGAAGAATGCTAATGGGTTCATTTCAAGCCAGTTATGGTTCGGGCCACTGGAGCTCACCAGCCTTGGGGAACACTGATATAGCACCGAACATGTTTTCAAATTATTTCAATTGCAGGGCAAGGGAGTTGGGGTACTTAACTGTTAAATCCCTGTCAGTCATTGGTGTGGGGCTGCTTTGGGGGTTTTAGTTCTCTGGCATCCTAGCTTGTCCTGGGTGATGCTGACAGTATTCCTTGGGAGGTGGGGTGGGGGGTGGGCAGGTGAGTCAGGCAGAGAGTCACAGGTATATTCTGTAAAGCACTTTCAGGATATAAAGGTGACAGCCAAGGAGATAGAGGTGGATCACCCACAGCATGTGCTGGTGAGTAGGTATTAGTTGGACTGATTGAAAAGTCCAAGTTTGGACTAGCTTCAGGCATAGGTGGATCCCGGGGCTAAAGCAGTATCACAAGGTCCCCATCTCTAACACTTCACTGTTGGTTCTTCATTTCTCTACAATGTTCTTAAGTTGGATGACCCCTGTGACTGGTAAGATGTCTGCCAGGAGCTCCAAGTTTATATCCAATTCAGCAGCCCCAGTGAAAAAGAACACTTTTTTCCCTTAACAATTTCCGTAGAAGTCCCGGAATCTGCTCTTATTGGCTCAGCTTGGCCAATTAACTGTAATATATTTAACAATTACTTTAACGTTTCTGGTCCCCTGAGTCCTCACCTTCACGAAGACGCTACAAAACTGTCTACAACTAGAATCATTTGGGTGTAAGTGACCTCCCATGATACCTCTTTCAAGCGTTCCTCTTTATTTTCCTGTCATATCAGTGCAAGCATTATTTGATGTGTTATCCTTTGACTATTTCAGCTCTTCTTTCTATGTGTGCTATTCCTAAGTTCACCTCCAGTCCCTTGCTTCACTTCCCCTTCTGAGTAGATGCCCTCCCAAATTGTCCTCTACTGTCCAAATCAGTTGTGGCCTCTTGGGTGAAGCTCCCTACATGATTTAGGACTATTCTCATAGCAAATGACAGAAAACCCCACTTAAATGTTTTCAATAGGTATATATATACATACATATGCTCATTTAACTAAAACCTCTGTGAGCTAGCTCTGGTTTCTGTCTCAGCTTGATCCAGGGTCTTACATTCTCGTCCATCCACCCCCTTTGCCTTGGGTGTCTCCGGTCTGAGACATGGTTCCAGTGGCTCCTGCAACCACATCCTCTAACTTTTCTGTTCAGCGAGAAGGAGATTCTGTTTTGCCAAAAGTTCAAACAAAAGTGCCAGAATTCAGTCTCAGTTACTCTTAACAACCCAGAACCCATCACTGGAGTTTGGAGAAGTGATGTTAGGATTGGTTAGACTTGTATCAGATGACTGAGCTTAACCAGAATCATATACAGGAAAAATGGGGAGAGATGTTGCTAGAAATGGAATGACCAGCATCTTTCTCTCTTCTCCTGTAAAATTAATTCTTTTGTTTATTTTTTCCTCCAGCCCCTGGTCAATGGTCTTCTGTTCTAGTGCCTAACACGTCATTTTGCAGATTTTCCCATCTTTCGCACTTTTTTTTTTGCCTTTCCTATTAGCCTGTGAGTTCCTTGAGGATATAGATGGTCTTAGTGACTTTGTATCCCCAGCACTTAGCATGATGTTGGGTGTATACTGGACAGTTAAGGAATCTTCGAGAGGCAAAAAAAAAGAGAAACAAAGGAAGAAATAAATCATTCTGAATTTGAAGCCCCAAACTCCCTTCCAAACTAGACATTTGGATCTGGTTGTTGACTAGTACTTTAAACTCAACACGTTCCAATCTTCTTTTATACACCATACTCCAGCACACCATAATGCCCCTTTACTCTTTTTGACCTCATGACAGATCTGTGTCTTGACATTCTACCAGAGGTTTAATCTGTTGGCTAAAGACCTTGGGACATCCATGAGTGTGTTTCAGGGGTCCGTGAAGTTCTGGAAATTATGCAAATACTTTTATGCATATGTTCTTGTGAATTGACTTGAGGAGCTGCCTCCATAGATTTCGTATGATTGATCTAAGGGTTCAAAATCTCAAATTCTAAGAGTTTGAGAAACTCTTCAGTTTCAAGTAACCCAGCATTTGAGAGGATGTAAAATAGGCATCTTTCTTTTTCTAGCAGACACTCAAAAGGAGAGCTAAATCCCAGTGCATAATTTTGCTGTCCTGTTGGCTATTTGTTTATCCCAAGGTTTAGTTAATGTTTGTCAGAGGAAAGAGTAAAGCTGTACCTTCATCCTACACATACCTTCCTTTTATCCTATCTAACATCCCCTTATGTCTAAGTGATCAGCTATGACAATTTTTTTTATCTGCTTAGTAATTTCTAGCCATTAAAGCCCCATTCCCACAAGTAGTTCAAGAATTCTAGCTTTGGAGTAAAGATTTACCCAAGTAAGAATGTCCTTGGCTTCTAAATGACTTTTTAGTTCTTGACCCTCAGAGGTCTGATCTCTACTGCATCCATTAGGAAAGTGTCCAACTGCAAGTTCAAGGACACCTGAGAGTGACTTAAACATGTGTTTTCTTTACATTTCCAAGAAGCTAGAGGGTATGTGGTTGTGCATGTTGGTTCAACTACTTGGTGATACCATCTATAGGTAAGGCGCCATCTATCTTTCTGCTTCTCTTTCTCTGATGGGTTGCTTTCCATCCTGATGCTTTTGTCTCATGTTGCAAGATGGATGCTGAGGCACCAGGCATATCCCTAAGTTGGAGGAAAAGAAGGGGAAGGAATAATAAGAGCAGTGTCTCTCTGTATCAAGAAAGCAAATATTTTCACAAAGACTGCCTCCCTTAGCAGACTTGCACTTAAATCTTTTTGGTTTTTACTGGGCAATCGTTTAGTCTCTGCTAAGGTCATAAAAGTGGGGGAAATGCTTGCATATTTGGTTCAGTTTAAGCATGGTTTATCTGGGCACGGGCACAGTCAGATTGTGTCACTTCTTTGAATATCAGCTTTGTCTTTCCATGTAACTCAGAGTAAAAGTCCTTACAGTGGCTTGCAAGACCCTAGATGATCTGGCTCCTGTGGCCTTTGTGACTTTCATCACTGACTGCTCCCTCCCTCCCTCCCTCCCTCCCTCCCTCCCTTACTTCATTCTAGCCACTTTGGCCTCCTGGCTCCCACCCCAGGCCCTTGGCACAAGCTGATCCCTCTGCCTGGAATGCTCTTCCCCCAGATAGCCACATGGTCACCTCACCTTCTTTATGACTTTGTTTCAATGTATCCTCCTCAACCAGGCCCAGCACCCTCCTGTTCCTCACCTGCCTTACCCAGCTTTCCATTTTTTTTTTCACTCCTAAAAGCACTCTTGGCCTTCTAACTTTTATAAGTCTATCAAATTATTGCTTAGTCTTTCTCCACGAGGACAGAGGGCATTATTTGCTCTCTTCAGTGGCTTATCTTTTAATGTAGTAGATCCTATCCTTTAACATAAATGTGCGTTGAGTGAATAAATTGCTGTTCTGAACAAAATCTGGATTCTATTTGCAAGGAAAAAGAGCAGAATGGCTAATTGAGTAGGTAACTCTCAGTGTCTGAAGCAAATGTTCTAGTTCTCGGATGCCTGTGTGGTTCCCATCTCACTCACTGACATGTATATCCATATAAAATACACTCATCCTTTAGGCAGGCCAAAGGAATCGCTTCTTTCATCACTCCAGCCCCCAATGGACTCTAATACCTGAGAGGTACTTGAAAGTGGGAGGGATAGGGAGCCACTGAGCCCCTTAGCTGCTCCAGCACCTTCTACACACATCATGAGACCCAGGCAACAACTTTTATCCCATGCCCTCAACCAGGGGGCCCTTATCTCACGTTCCCCACCCCCAGAGAAAGCGAGGCCCAGGAATTCATGTGTTTGTTGTTGCTTGTGTTACTGAATATCCATGAAATGCAAAATGGCACCGTGACCTAATGAGGTATTAACCCTGCCTCATTACTACATATCAACCGTGAAAGCAGGCCCTTCTTGGCCAGGGCTATTTCAAGGAGATTTAGGAAATATTTGAGGCTCTGGAGGAATGGCTGCAAATCAGAGACTCTTCCAGTGGGCCTTTCCACAGAGATCAGGGCAGGAAAGTATACCACAGGCCCCCCAAATCCTCCTGTATAGGTGGAGATGCTTCCTAACTCTCCTGCGTCGCTCCTACTCCTCCCTCCCACCCCAGCAGGAGCCCACCCAGTGTTGGAAAGAACAAGGATGCTGGAGACATCAGGTCTGGAGTTATATCCCAGCTCTACCACCATGAGACATGGGACAAGTGACTTATTCCTTTTGTGCCTCAGTTTCCCCATCTAAAAAATGGAAATAATTGTTAAAAATGCTTCCCAACATTGTGAAAACCTAACTATGTCTATAAAGCAGTTGGCCTAGAGCAGAGGCATGCTAACCAGGGACTATTCATTGTTTTTGTTCTTGCTTTTCTTGCTGTGATTTTTGGTAACAGTGAAAAACATCTTGGGTAGGGGACTTAATTGTTGCCAGCTTCATCATATTGAATCCTTCCCTATTCGGTGAGTGGGGAAATATGAACGGATCATTTTAATAACCACCATTTATTGCCTGCTCCATATTAAGCATCTTATATGCCTTATCCCAGTACTTCTAGTAACAACCCTCTGGGTAAGTATTATTAGCCTCACTAAGGAAACAGAGGGTCAGAGAAGCTTAAAACCCTGCCTATGTGCAACAGCTGCTGAAAAGTGGCATATGCAGGATTTAAGCATTGTCTATATGCCATCAAATGCCATGTTTGTTCCACAACACCACACCCAGACCCCTATTCTCCCTGCATCTTAGTCTTTATCATTTCTGTGAGCAAAAGGTCAGGGGCCCTGGAGCCCTCATCCAGTCCTTAGTCTGGCTTTCCCGGGAGGGCTTTTGATCCCCTTGTGTGTTCACGGAGTCCCAGCTCCAGTCTCTGGGAGGTCAAGGTCCCTCCCTACCTGTGGACTCCGGAGGCCAGGAGCTGTGTGGGCCATGCCTGGAAAGCAGTTTGATGATGTGTTAAGTGTCACTGCTTAATGAGCTGCAGGACCAAACACTCGGGTAGGGGCCAGGGAGGCCAACGCAGTCCCCAAACACATGTTCTGCCCAAGTTCAATCGTAAACGTCACAACCAAGGGTGGGTCTGGAGCCACTCGCCCCAAGAACCCCGACTTCCGTTGCCCCATTGGCCTCTGACTAATCCACCCCCCACTCAACAATTCGTCCTGACTTCCTCCCCAGCCCTCCTGTGTTCCCCCAGCCCATCCTCAGGGCTGCCGTCACGGGAGGTCTCTTCTCGCAACAGGGCAAAGCAATTAAGACCAGACGGGGCAAATTAAACCAGAAAGAATGAGTTTCCTTCAGCACCAGAGAAATATTTGGGGCCTTACTTTCTGAGGCAAAACTGGTAGGAGAGGTGGACAGCTGGGAGTGGGGAAGATGGAGGATAGAACACTGTCAGGGAGCAAGAAGGAGAAAAGAGAGGTGGCTATTCGACAAATGCATGGCTTTCCTGGGGCTGTCTCTGGACAGAGGCAAAGAGGAAAGAACAAATGAAGGGAGATGGCAGAATCATTCATTCATTTCTAAGTCAAATCTTGACTTAGGTGTTCGGAATACTAGGCAACTTGGACACCATAATGAACTGACTAGGAGCCAGGACCTTGGAATGAGGTGGACCTGGCTGACTCCATCCCTCCTTAGTGAGGTAACCCTGAGCAAGGGACTTGATCTCCCTGAGCCTCAGTTTCCTCATCCATAAAATGGGGATAAATTACATTTGTTTTGCCAGAGCTTAGGAGGAGGGTTAAATGCTAACATATGTTAACATAAAATGAACATTGCTTTGCACATAGTAGAAATTCAAGAACATTAACACATGTATAGTGTGTACTGAATGTAGCTGAAGAAGTAATTATAGCTTACATTTATTTTTTCTAATCATTTTATACATATTAACTTATTCAATTCTCATATGTGAGGAAGTCATTATTACCTTTTGAAATGAGAACCTGAGGCACCTAGAGGTTAAGTTAACTTCCAAAGTCACACAGTTATTAAGTAGCAGGGTGGGATTTGAACCCAGGGAGTGTAATAACAGAAATTATGCACTGAAGGGTGAAACTATACTACCTCCTGGTAATGTAGGAAGGAAAAAAAAAAGTTGTATCTTAGGCGGTTAAGACCTGGGGATTGAGTCAGAGTCCCTTGAGGTCTCTCAAAGGAATTCTATTCAGTGACTCCCCCTACCTGTGGCTGGATATGAACACACACACACACACACACACACACACACACACACGCATGCTTGTGCGTGTATGCTTTGGCCCTGCTGACCTCCAACTGCTATCCTCCGCATGCCCTGCAGCAGTGGCTGCTTCCTGGGAAGGGGTGGCTGAAGTTGGTGTCTGCATGCCTAAAGCAAAGGCTGCTGACCCCTGTAACCCTAATCCCATCTCACACTGCCCTCCACCTCCCTGCTCTCCCCCTTCCTTCCCTCCCTCCAGGGCCCAGCGCAAACATGCCATCCAATTTGTTACCTACACAGGAAGGTCAGGGCCCTGCTGGCCCCTGCACTTTTCTCAGCATGGGCCACTTGGCTATGGCTTGCCTGTTTTTCTTTCTGTTCTTTGCAAGAATGAGATGGAGAGGGAACTGGGACCAGACAATGATGCCTATTAAAAATTTATTAGGAAGAGTGCTTTTCTGGAGTCTTGAATAGGTCTCAGAGTTTTCTGGACAGGGCTTGGGAGTAGCATTTTGATGGAGAATTTGGGGTCCATCATAGACAGGGACAAATTGTACCTTCTAAGCTAATTGTGATTCACAGACAAAGCATTATACAATATTGTGTGTGTGTACAAATGTGTACGGCTGTGCTCATATAGGCATTTTTTCTGGGAAGAGTGTTTATAGGTGTCAGAATTTCAAATGGTTTGGGTAAGTTAAGACCCACTGGCTTAACCTCCAGGGGAGTTGATGCAAGAAGCTCTGAAATGAATGGAGCAAATGAAACAGAACAGAAAAAATACCATAGACTCACAAAGCCCAAGTACTGGACTATCTGGTTCACTGGTCCCAATTCAAATGTTTCCAAGGACCAAAGGGTAATATAAATGAGTGAGTCAGCCAAGCATAAGAAGAATATTAGGGTCTTGGATAATGTGAAATGAATGGGACTGTAGTAAACCAGACAGCAGAGAGTGGTGCATGCTCATCATGAGTAGCCACAGCTCAGCTGAGACCATGCTGCCATATGGGATAGCTGACCCAACTTTGCTGAATTTTCCAGGTTTTTTGAGCAAAGTCAGAAACCCAGATTTTTATCCAAAATATCCCAAATTTGATGTTGTACAATCTAAGCAAGATAAATGTGCAGACCAGATCTAGCTTGTGGGCCTCTGGGTTTGGACTCCCATCAACTTGTCTCTGCCAGTTTTCAGGTAGAGAAACTGTAGCCCAGGATAGGCATGTGGTCTGTCCCCTCAGGGTCATGTAAATTAAATGAAAAAAACAGAACCTGGACTCAAAATTTCCCAAGCCACAGTGCTTGCTTCTCCTGTTGTACCAGGCTGTTTAGGGAGAAGCTCCTTATCTCCCCTTCTCTACTGCTTCATCTACTCCAAAGAAGACCTGACAGACATGACTACAACCCACTTATTCATCGCGCTGATGTACGGGACAGTCATTGCAGTGGTGACCCTAGTTCTTCTCCCACTTAGGGCAAAGGCTTTTTGCCTCACACCTTGATTCTGCGTTTGATCAGGTGATTTGCTTTGGCCAATGCAATATTAGCAGATATGATGCAAGCAGAGGCCTAGAAAGTGCTTATGCATCTCTGCTTGGTTTGCTCTTCCTTGGGCTCCTCCACCACCAGGTGAACTAACGTGGGCTAGCCTGGAGTGTGAGAAACATACAGAGGAGAGCAAGTAATGGAGACATATGGAGGTGAGCTGCTTTAGATCAGCCAGTCCCCAGCTAGTCCACCAGCTGACTATATTCACAAAAGAAAGCCTAGATAAACAGAACCGTCCAGCCCCCTCATAAACTCATGATACATTAATATGTGGTTGTCATTCTAAGCCCCTAAGTTTTATAGTCTTCCATTATATAGCAATAGCTAACTGATACAGGTAGAAGGTGTAAGAATTGTTGACTTTAATAATAAATGGTGGGAAATACTTAATCTGCTCTTTCCCTTGCTCAAAATTTGATTTAAATCTCCTACATTCACTTAATAAAATTCAGATAGTGAATAAATATCCATTTGAACGTGGTCAGATTATCTTCTGGTGCCAGGCACTGTACTCGCTGTTTTCAGATCTGTTATCTTAGTACATTAAATAAGACATTTATTGAATTAGTGCAGCCATCTGAGTAGTGAAGTTACATGTAAAGAGCCCTGCAGTCAGACAGAGACCTGGGTGGGAGTTCTAGTCCTACTCCTTCTGAGAATTGTGGTCAGTTAACTAACCTCTCTGACTAACCCATCTCCTCACTTGAGAAATGGGGATAATAATAGTTATCTTATTAGGAGGAACAAATCATGTATTGTATCTTGTTAGGAATGCATTCAGTTGCAAGCAATTGAAAATCTGAAAGCGGCTTAGACTATAAAGACATTTAATTAGCTCACACAAATAGGAATCTGGAGATCAGTGGGTTCTGAGACTGGTTTCAGACAGAACATGATCATGGTAGTATCTCTGTGATTCTCTTGATCTTTCTCTCATGGCTGTAAGGTGTCTGCTGGAGCTCCAGAAATCATATCCATATTCAGGCGTGATGGAGGAAAGGGTCAGCCTTTCCAGGAAGTAAAGTCTTTCCTGGAAGCTCCCAGTGGCCTTCCACTTGCATCTCCTTGGCCAGTGCATGTGTCACAGGACCCATAGCTGCAAGGGAGACTGAGAAAGCAGCTTTTAGCATGTTCAGCTTTGAGAGATTGGAGGCATGAGAAGAATTAGTTGGGAACTGGTGCTGCGTTAACCAGACAGTAGTGTTTGCCACTGTGTCAAATGGTACCTGGTGCAGAAATAGGTGCTCAAAAACTGCTTGTTCTCCCTTGTGCAAGTCTTTAACTCAGAACCAGCTACTTGGCTTTAAAGGAGAATAGGATTTTTTCTACCCATGTTTCAATATGCATTCAAAGTTTCAAAGTATTTTCCCAGTTATAGAAGAACAAGATTGTGATGTCTGCTGGGCTCAAAGCTGTGGTTCATGCACCCCCTCCCCTGATCTTAACATTGGGGAATTCGGGCCTACCTCATTCTAACCCTATAAGCCTAGTGGGGCTGCCCAATATGCCATTCCACCCCTACCACCAGGGCTCATCACAGTCCTCTATTAAATCATTTATGCAAATGTTGTCATCACTCACTGGGAAACATAAAATGCAGATTCCCAGGCTGAACCACGAGGTTTGAGAAACACTGCTGTAGGATCTTGAAGCTAAAAGCCTAGAGCACCAGTGAGCACCAGTGGTCATTTTCACTGCATGGAGAAAGTCAGTCTGTGGGAAGAGAGTATGGAACAGCATGCAGAGAGAAGCAGAGCGAAGAGGTAAAGGGAAAGAGGGAGAATAGTTGTGTGAGTCTCTCGATCCACTGAACCCTGGAGGCCAGCTCTAGCCCTTCTCTTCCTGAAGTTTTGGTTACATAAATCAGTTCATTCTTTATTTCTTTTTTAAAATCTTGATCTCCTGTGACGTTCGTTTCTGTTACTTACATTGCATCTTTCCTCTGCAACTCACCATGGCACTCCTTTATAAAGAATACCAATTACTACATGGGGATAATGACTTCCCCAAGGTCATAAAGCTAATGCATGACCAGACTAAAGTCGGAACCTTGGTTCTCTGACTTCCAACCCATGTTTTTTGTCCTTTGCATTCTTGAGCTACCCTGTAGCTAAGGTAAATACTAGCTATAGACAGGTATAATTGGTTAATATGCAATGTAAAGTTCTTTCTAAAAAGATGACCGTTGGTATTCTGTACTTAATGATACGAAGTACAGGGTGGGCTAAGTTATGCTGCAGTAATGAACAACCTACAAATCTCCCTGACTTAACACAATAAAAGTTTATTTCTCTCTCACACTATATATGCAGTGCATCTTGGCCAGGGGATTTCTGCCCTTGAAGTCTCTCAGAGAGCCAGATGATTACAGGGTTGTGCTTCCAAGCCCCCTCCCCACCAAGTGGAAAATACACTTGGCAGATCACTCACCATGGCTCTTAAGACTTATGTCCCAAAGTGACAGAGATCTTTTCTGCTTCATTGGCCAAAGCAAGTCACATGACCACACCTACCTTCAAAACGGGAGAGAAGTACAATGCTTCTGGGTACCTGGAAAGCAGAGAACTGGAGACATCTGGTGAGCAACACTACTGGCTATCACACCAAGAACATTCAGCAATTTAAGAGAATCTTTGAATAAAAAGATAACCTGAAATATACTGATGTTTAATATTGGGTAGGCATTAGCTTAATGTACACCTGCAAGACAGATGTGGTTTCCCCATTTCACAAAGGAGAAAACTGAAGATTGGAAAGGTTATGCAAATATCCAAGGTCAAGTGGCCTGCAGGGTTGGCTTTAGCTTTGACTCTGAATCTCTCCCTCTCCAAAGCAATGCTATCAACCACCATGTTAATGGTGGTTTAAAATTTTTTTCAACAAAAAAAGTTTCTTTCAAAATAGCAGGAGGGGTAAAATAGTATGAAGAAAGATGCAAAGTTGACTCTTAAGAAACTTATGGGCCAGTAAAATATTCATATCAGGCTTTCCTTAAAGCAGGGGAATCAGCAGGTAAAACTGTAAGCCAGTTTTAGCACAATACATGATTTAGCTTTCTCAGGGATTAAGCCAGGTGCCCCCAAACTTAATAACTTTCTCTAGCTTATTAATTGGGTACAATTTGGCCATCAGAGGTCTTCGATTTCTCTCAGTTCTCGCTAAAAGGTTTCCTTAGTAAAAGCTGTATTTTATGGTTTCCATTATTCAGCAAATATTCATTTCAATCCCTTCTCCACTGTAGACAGAAGGTATTTTTCCATTCCATTGACACTGGGTTTAGACATGTGACTTGCTTTGGCCAATACAATGTTAAGGAGCATGATATAAGCAGAGGCCTTAATGTTCTTACATGTTTTTGCACAGTTTCTGTGTTTTGTGAACCCATCATGAGAAAAGCATGACCCAGATAGTGACTGTCCTTTTATTCCAGACTCCATGATGACACCTGTATCAGTGTAAACCCAACTTTCAGCATGGAGCCATGCACCCCACCCCAGTCTATGTCAGCTGAACCAAAGTTGATTACAGATCTATTAAACATCTGTGAGAACAAATGCTTGCTTCTATAAGCCACTGGACAATGAAAGTTGGGTACTGGGACATTTGGGGGTCATTTATTTAGACCTATGCAATCTGGAGAATTGGGCTGGATCTCCATGAGCTTTCAGGGGCAGGATGGACTTTTGGAATGGAAAAGCACAGGACTGGGAATAAGGAAAACTTGTGTTTCAGTCCCAGGTCTGACTCACACATGCTGTTTGAAGGTGGATAGGTCATTTCTTCTCGCTGGCCTTCAGTTTATGTGAAGGGGCAGCTCTAAATTTGAATAGCAAACAGTGATCAAGTAGTCCACTGGGACTTATTAGTGATGGTTTTGATTTAGTTTGCTGAAGCTGCCAGAATGCAGTATACCAGAAATGGATTGGCTTTTACAAAGGGGATTTATTAGTTCACAAATTCACAGTTCTAAAGCCATGCAAATGCCCAAATTAAGACATCAAGAGGAAGATACCTTCTCTGAAGAAAGGCTGCTGACGTCCAGGGTTCCCCTGTCACCTGGGAAGGCACATGGCCGGCATCTGCTGGTCCTTTGCTCCTGGGTTCCGTTGCTTTCAGCTTCTGATGGCAGGTGCTCTCTCTCTCAGCTCCTCTCAGTGTTTCTCTCTCCAAGCTCTCTTGGCTTTTCTGTCTTTCTTCCTCTCATAAAGTATTCCAGTAAAAGGATTAGGGGAATCTTTGAATAAAAATATAAGCTGAAATGTATTTTAATCCATCCACAGGGTTGGATTAAAAGAACATGGTCTTTTCTGGGGTACACAACATCTTCAAACTGTCACATGGTTGTCCTGAGTACTCTCACAAATTTGGAGGGTGAATCCAGGCCTGGAATGAAAGCTCTGTGATTGATTATTGATGTCTGTCATGGGTAAAGGTTGTTTTTTGTTATTGTTGTTTTGTTTTTGAGTGTGTATCCATTCCTTGCCTATATGCACTTTAAGTTCCTTATCTACTCTGTACATCTAAGATTCTAGGAACCTGTTGTCCTTGTCTCCTGACAAAGATTGAGTCAGAGAGAAATTGGACCCCCTGTGAACACACAAGAGATACTGGAGTTCACAGACTATATGAGTTTAGGGTGACTATTTGATTAAATTCCTTGCATTCCCCAGAAGAATTTCTGTTGAGAGCTGCAGCTGTGGCTATGGAATTGGCTGGCCACTTGGAGCACATACCCCTGGCCCACCAAATGGTGGGAAAGCTCAGCTGAAAAAAATCTGGGGCTGTAAGAATTAAACGTGATCAGGAGCATTCAAAGGGAGTGAGGGGGACCTAGCAGCTTTGGTCTCTTCAAGGCAGGTGCAAGTCCTCATAATAGGGTGACAGGTACCATTTGGTCAATGAAACAAAATTGTTGAACCTGTGGCTAATCAAAGTTAAGCAAGAATTAAAGCAGAGGCATCCAGTCTTCCATTTGTCCCTGCCTTGTTCATTGGAAAATTTAATCGTCTGCCTAGGGGCTAGATTTGAAAGAACCCCCTCCTTTTTATAATAAAAAATGCTTACACCTGGCAACAGAGTTCTTTCTACAGTCTTTGGATTAATCACCACGATTCACATTTTAAATCAGCCTAGAGAACATCAATGATTAGTCTGCGTGCAGGGTGGCTGTTGAAAAGGCAAGGGCATCTTGCAAGATTGGGCCAGAAATTCCCTATAAGGTGAAAAAGTTGGCTGGCCCCTCTCCCTAAGAGTCCAGTTCTCTGGCCACTCTGATGGCTGCCAGGTCAGTGGCATGTCACCAGGCAGGGATTCAGACTGCCTTGCTTTCTCTTGCAGGTCTGGGTACTAGCACAATGTCTTGGCCCCCGTAAAGAACTCAATAACCATTTGCTGATTAAAAAAAAGATAATCATGACAGATGTGCCCTCAGGTTCTCACATGTCTGGAAACAGCCTTCAGTAGAGGGGAAATGTAAAAAGCCCATTATGCCCATTATGCAAACTTCAGGATTGAGATTTGGATCTCAATTTTCTAAACATTAGTTACAGTAAACATTTTCTGAGCACTAGACAGTATGCCAGTCACTGTTCTCAGCACTCTTCATGGATGATCTCTTTTAGTGCTCATGTCAAAGTTCATGAATTAGGTCCTATTGTTATATACCCATTGGCACTCAGGCCTGGCAACATACTGAGACACTAGGAAGTTAAGTAGCATTGCCCAAGGTCACATAACTGGGAAGTACCGGACCAGGTTCTGAACTCAGGGAATCAGACTCCATAAATCTCACTATTATGTGCCATATTATTTAGAGCAGTGGTTCCCAGCGTCTCCTGGAGGGCTACTTAGAACAGATTCCTCTCCCTACCTCCCAAGTTTCTGATTTACTCAGTTTTGGGTGGGTCCTGAGAATGTGCAATTCTTGCAAGTTCCCAGGCGATGCTGATGCTGCTGGTTCAAGGACCACACTTTGGAAACCACTGATTTAAGATAATGCTAAATTTCCAGGGCTTAACACAATATACGTTTATTTTTTGCTCACACAACAGATGTGTATGCCCTTGGTTGGTGGATGATTTTTTCTCTACGTAGTAATTTAGTAATCCAGATTCCTTCCATCTCATGGCTTTGCCTCTCCCTCAGTTCCTGTAATCACCTGCATCCAGCTGGCCTAAGAGGAACCACAGCCTGGAGAGTGTTCTTAAAAGACTTGGTATAGAAGGGATATAAATCACATCTGCCCACATTTCGCTGGCAAGAACTAGTCACAAGGCTGTGCTACAGTGATGCGATGTGCTAGGAAATGTAGTCCTTGGATAGGGAATGGCTTTTTCATCACAACCCCACACATGGTAGAGGGAACATGAATTCTGGTGGATAATGAGCAGCCATGGCACCCTGCCTCTATGGGTAAACATGCTGGCACTGCCATTGGTGTTTAGACAATTGCTTTCCCAGGTTAGAGAAGTGATTTGCTTTGGTTATGTGACCAAACCTTAGGCTGATTACTTCTCACTTATTCTGTGGCTACCAGAATGTCATAGTTATACACAGGACTTAGATGAATGCCTAAAGCAGGGCTTCCTGACATACCTGAAATATTAGCAAAGTGTGTGTGTACATGTATGTGCACCCCTTTTTCTGGAGACAGTGTTCATAAAATCCATCAGCTTTTTAAAGTGGATTATTGAGACCCAATAAAGATAACTCACACCTCTAAGGAGATACAGGGTCTTTCCTAAACATTTGCTCAGGTTATCTCACCATTGTCCATTACATTCCCATTTTTATTTCCTTCCTAGCATGTATCAATAACTGATAGTTTCTTCTTTTTTATGTGTTTACAATCTGCTTCCCTGACTTGAATATCAGCTGCATGAGGCCAGAGATCTTGTCTCTCTTGCCCACTGCTATATCTCCAGGACTCAGACCGGTGCCTGGCCACTGTAAATGCTCAATCAACAATTGATGAATAGATGCAGGGAGGGAGTAACAATTATGGATTAGAACATTCTAGCATTATGCTTTATGGTACTTGTAACTAATGTTCGTTCAGAAGGGGGGATCTTTTTTTTAATTAAAGCCATAAGCAGGATTAATTTGTAGCCATCAACTCAATCAATTTTAGTACAAGATAATTTTTACTGAGTGCTTACCACCTGCTGGGTACCTTGCTAATCTTGGGCAGGGGCTCTTAGTTCAGCGCCCAGCTTTGAATCAGAAAGCTCAACTGAAACACCTTGTCTGAGGTCATTTAGGGATTTCAGTCGTTAGAAATAAGAAAGGCATGTATGTAGGACCGCAAAGGCTAGCCCTTTCTCTCATGTTGCTTTTAGAAGCACGCAGAAGTTTTATAAAAATAGGTGTTGTTTGCTAAATATCTATAATGAAAAAACAATACTTTCCTAGGCCTGCTACTGTCTTTAATTACCCTAAGACTACCCACTGACTGGTAGGGGAAAAGGTGGCGGAGATGGAGGAGTAGGTGATTGCTGGATGCTGGAATGAAGATGGAGGGTTGGGATACTATTGGGCTTGAATGATGGCTTTTCCCTTAATGCAGTGTACATACAACATGCTCATTTATTTCCAAATTGTCACTGATGAGCACATTTAGGTAGACTATTATTATTGGGGAACTAATTCAGTGAGAAGAGAATCCCAAATCTAGAGAACGATGAGGTATTAGCCAACTCTTGTTTCTAACTCATTTTATCAAGTAGACAAACAAAAATAATGGACAATGACTGATCAACAAATGTTAACTGAACATCAGGCACTCACCAGCTACTGTTCTATCCCTAGAATATTAAGTTAGAGCCTCTGCCTTCATTTATTAACACTCACTTTGGATCAGGCACTGTGCCCAACATTTTACTGCTGTTATCTGGTTTATTCTTCATAACAGTTCTATAAAGTAGAGACTGATATTCTCCCCATTTGACAGACAATAAAACTGAGGTTCACAGAGATAACCTACTTGCCTACCACCACACAAACCTAGGTCTGGATATCTTCCATGCTTCTGTTCTTAGCCACTATGCTGCACTGCCTTTATTTGCTTGCTTATTAAATGGTTATGAGAGGACCAGATTTCCCCATTGAATTACTGATCTCAGTGGCATTCAGCAATAAGGGTTTACTCCACTCATGTCTTCCAGGTGCTTGGGCCATCTCTGCTGATCTTAACTGGGCTTGGTTATGTATGTCTGCTCACAGCATCTGGAGCAGGCTGATCTAGTTTGGGTTGAGCTGAGTGCAGGGTTAAGTTCTGAAGACTGCTGGGTAGCTCTGACCCATGAGTCTCTTATCTTTTTTGGACCAGTGGTCCATCTAGGACATGCTCTTCTTATGCAGATGGTGGAGGTTCAAGAGGTCAAGTAACACTGTGCAAGCACATTTCAAGTCCGTTTGTGTCAGGTCTGCTAACATCCTATTGGGGGAAATAAGTCACATGGCTGGACACAAAATCAACGGATGAGGAAGTACACTTAGCTCTGTATGGAAGGAACTACAAGGTTATATGGCAAAGGGAATCGATACAGGAAAAGATGAAGGATTTGAGCCTATAGTTTTTATTACAATGGTGCTTCAGAATAGGGTAAACAAAACTTGTAACAATTGTCTCAAAATGTTTGACCCACAAATTATATTGATAGGACTTAAATATCAGGGAAGTACAAGTGATGTAGAACATAAAGGCATCTGTGATAGCTTTACTCATACCAGCAAACAATTAGAAACACCCTGCACCTCCACAAAAATAAGAATGATTAAATTAATTACATTGCGTTCACAAAGTGGAATATTCATAGCTATTACAAACTTCATGCTTTTGAAAAATATTTAACAATAGGAAATGTACATGATATACAGTTGAGGGGGTGAAAGCAGGATCTAGAACTACAAAGGAAGTATGATCTTAATGTGAACATGCAACACACAGATAGACATGTACAAACTCAAAACAATATACACGCATACGTACATACCAGAATGAAACAGACCAAAACAATGGTCATTATCTCTAAGGGAAGCAATTTGGGTTGATTTAAATTTTTTCTTTATTATTTTACATGCAGAATTTTCCAAAGTGAAAAACACTATTTATGAACATACAAAATAAGTTATTTTAAAATAATCTGTCAAATACACCCTAATTTTGAGTTGTCTGATAATATTTTCTATAGGAAAAAGTAAGCCCAACAGCAAGAACTTATGACTGTGAGGAGAAGTAAGTGTCAAGGTCTTGTGGGAAAAATTGGGCATTTGAAATATCCTGTCACTGATATAAATAATTCTAATTTATAATTTTGTAAATGCAGGACATAGTACATACATAAATAATTTTGATTACATGACACAATTATAAGTGCAGATTTTGGAAGACTGAAATTGATCAACATTATCTGGATTGACAGTAAGCCCATAGTGCAGAATAATGGATTTTAAAGTGCAGCATAAATCTGCTTTAAAAATATCTAGGCTTAACGGCATCAAGAGACATTAAAAACTGCCACCAATTCTTGAGCAACTGTGACTTTTATGACAGCACCATAGACCCAGGAAGGGCAGGGGCTCCCAGAGCGGAATGCCTTGCTGAGGCACAGAAGCTGGACCTCACAGGACCCTGCTAAAGTATGCTTTTATTCAAATTGAGTGAATTATTCAAACAGAATGATTTTCTCATTTTAAACCAGGAAAGAAGATGGAAATGTTCATCCTGATTTTTTTCCTCCCAAAATGTGGAACCATTTCATGAAAAAGGTTAAAAAAAAAAAAGGCATGAGTTAATGAAGGCCCCTTTTTAAGTAAAGGCAGACAGACAGAGGCTGATGGACAGACAGACTTTGAATACATCAATTTGCCAGAACTATTCATTCTAGGAATTCTAAGTTTTTGTCTTTATGGAAAATAGAACTGCTTTTGGAGGCCAAAGCAAATACACTGGAGGGATTAACCCCTGAATCAAAGACTTGGGAAATAATGAAGAAGGTTTGGGTTGCATTATTATTTACCTCTTCCACTCTTTCATAAAGCCAACTCAACTTGGATTTTGTTGAGTTATTTACCACCACTCCCCTCCTGACCCCAGCATTTGAAAGTTGATTAAAAAAACAGATGTAGAAGCTCAAAGGTAATTTCCAATCATTCATTCGTGCATTCACTGAATGTACATGCCACACATCTACTGCATCTTAGTTCCAAATGGAGAAAACTCAAATGCTATATGTACTATTCAATTCTGAAAGTTTTAAGATCTCACTAGAACTAGGCATCATAAGAAAATTCAAAAATAGACAAATTAAAAATAGAACTAAAGCATCAATGGAATCAAAGGTATCTTAAAGAGTCTATACCAATAAATTTAAAGCATTCAAATTCAGTTCAGGTCAATTCAATTCAATTTATGGTCAGAAAGTTGGGAGAGTCCTTAAAGTTGACACAGTCCACTCTTTCATCCAGTAACTTTGTCAAGGGGTCATACCATTCAGAGGTTGGACTCTGTTTTAGATGTTCGGGAAAATTAGGAAAGGGAGAAGGTCTGTGGTAAATATTTGCTAAATTAAGGGAATGAAGGAAGGAAGAACTGAAGGAATAAATGCTGTTGATCAAATCAGATCTTTTTAGCAAAGATCCAGACACATGATAACCCATGATGTGGAAGTAATCTAATGATAGCAAATGGCAATGTTTATTGAGTGCTTGTTGTACACTAAGTATTGTTTTAGGGCTTTCCGTGAGCTAACATTTCATTCTTACCTAAGTAAGTACTGTTGGTAAGTACTGCTGGTATCACATCCCCCTTTTATTGTTGAGGAAACTGATATACAGGAGGAAAAAGTGAGTTTCCTAAGGTCACATAGTTAAGTGAGGCAGTCAGGATGCAAAACCACACAGATGGTTGCTCAAGTTCACAGACTTTTCCACAATTCTCTGCTCCCTCTCATTTTTCTCATTATTTCAGTTAATTGCTATAATAGCTATATGAAGTAGTATTTGACAGAAGAGAAAACTAAGGCTCAGAGAGGTGATAGAGGTGGGATTTGAACCTAAAGACTAAATAAAGTCTGGTTCTTAAACATTACACCTCTGTTTAGGAAGGTTATCTTCATATAAAGTCATTGTCTTTTATAGAACTTATTGTAGCTAATCTAAACTTGTTCCTTTGGAAGGAATTTATACAAGATATCACAGTCATCCTTGCTACCTGCTGCACTCCTCATACTAGAAATCCATGACACACTTGTATTCATCTAGAACCATGGACAGCACCTAGGTTTTAGGGATGTCTTCTACAGGCCTCAGGAGTAAGGTGGTAGAGAGTCTTTCCACCATGAACCCAAACCAACAATTATACACTAGGTTTTGTGGGTGAGGAAAGAAGCTGGTCCATCTGGAGATGTGCTGAAATAACTGCTAAGTTCTAACCAGGGAGTCACTGTTGTTGACTTGATTCTTCAATCCTATCACCAGACACCACCCAGTAGTAAGTCATCAACTATTTCCAGATAAATGGATAGTTTAGTTTCTCAGAGATCAAACTGAAGGCTTACTAAGTATATGACCCTGGTCTCCCAGACAGCTCTTTAATTGACATTCTAAATCCTCTACTAGGAGGAATTCTAGTGCAGAAGATCTCTTTTAAAAATACACAAATTCATGACAGAAGTCATGAATATTTAATTCTTCTCACCTTGGTGTTAATCAGACATGTTCCTTTATGAAAGGGGGATGGGCCAATATGAACCCATGCTGTTCACATGGATAATGAGGAAACAGAGAGGACCCAGGGGCACCCACATACTCTGCTTTATAATTTGACCTCGGGACAGCCCCAAATAGGGTCCTTGGGTTTCTGCTCCCAGGTCATACGTTGCCATTCATTACCTTATTCATTTAATTGATTGGATTTCCATGAGGTGTCTATGAAGTTTACCCTTCCTCCTTTATTCTTACAACACTGTATGTAACCCTACTATCTTCTGTGATTTCTCACATGTGTCTTTCCTTTTTTGAGTGTGAGTTCCTTGACAACAGGGACTATGTATGCTTTCTCCATCCTTCAAGCACCTATCCCAATTCCTGGCATAAAAATGGTACTATATAAAAAAAGATTAAATTCAATTGGATGAATTAAATATTCAGTGATTGTGCCAGCATTCTTTCATTTATTCATACATTCATTTGTGTGTCTATCTGAATGTCCACCAACTAATCACAACATTTTTTTCATCTATCCATCCTTCTATCCCTTCTTTTTCCTGATCTCACCCCATTAGCCATTGGACAAAGTAGTCAGATAAATTAACCAGATGAGAATTTTGCATCTATATTCCCTTTCCGTGTCCTAATTTTCTTTTCATTTACCATCTCCCCCTGTTATATCCCACATCTCTTCCTCTTCCCTCAGGAGAATTTACAGGAACGAAAATGAGATGGCTCCTGAGGATTGGTAAAGGGAGTAAATTGCTTGGTGACAGCTTGGGTCCAGGGAGAGATGAAAACCTTAGCCTTAAGCAAAGTTCAGGGAAGCCCAAGGAGAGAGCTGATGGACAGTCTAACTTGTTGAGGGTGAAATCAATTAAAGTACATCAAATCTAGAGTTCATGCTTTCTCAGAGTGACAAATCTATGCTGGAAACTGAGAAAGACGAAGGGAGAAAAATGCCTCTGACCTCTTGGAGACCGGCTGTTCCTTCTGTCAGGGGAGCCAGGCTTGCAGTGAGTTGCGTTCATGATGAATTATAACAGTCAGCCTACCACCTTAAAAAAGAACAGGGTGAAAAGGTTACCAAAGAGACCCAAAATGTGAGGAATTCAACCAAACATCAAGATAAATCAACTCGGGGCTAGGAGTATTTGTGCCAGGCCTGTTCAGAACTGCCATGGATAATCTCAGTGTGGTAGCCCAACTTTTAGGAACAACATGCACACACACCTACGTGCATACACACACTGTTTGCCAAGACATGAGAAGGTAATCAGAAGAGAAGAGTCACAAGCTTGTCACCTAGCGTCAAGAATTCAAGGGCATGATATTCCAGTGCAGTGGTATTCTAGAAAACTTTCTACGATGATGGAAATGCTCGATATCTGCACTGTCCAACACTGCAGCCACTAGCCACATGTACTGGGGCACTTGAAATATGGCCAGTGCATCTGAGGAACCAAGATTTTAATTCACTTAAATTCAAATAGCCACAAAAGCTAGGAGCCACTCTATTTGACAAGTAGCTTCAAGGAAAAGGGTGATGTTGCCAGCAATCATATCATTAGACAAGCTGGCATGGGTTGAACTTCTGATTGCAATGCCTGCTGGTCAAGGTGTTCTGAAGATTTAAAGCAGACCATGTTTTAAATCTTCATGTCTTAAAACAAGCAGACCTTGTTCCATGGAACAAGGACAACATCTCAATCATCTCTGTATATCCAGCATCTACTGTGTGCCTGGCACACAGATGCCAAATCTGTGTTGAATAACTGATTGAACAAATGATAATAGCTAACTTATTGAAAACTTATTATGTTTCAAATACTGTGCTAAACACTTTACATACATTCTCCCCTTGAATCTTCCTACTAAGACCTTCCTTGAGGCAGGCAGTATTAGGAATAATTATAGTAACATTGTATGTTTTCTCATCCTTCAAGCACCTGTGGCAGTTTCTGGCATATGCAGAATAATATAGAAAAAGTTAGGCTTTGTCAGATGAGTGAAATATTACTATGTGCCAGTTTCTCTACTGAGAGGTTTGCGTTTTATTTATTTATTTATTTTTACATGGGCAGGCACCGGGAATCGAACCCGGGTCCTCTGGCATGGCAGGCGAGCATTCTTGCCTGCTGAGCCACCATGGCCCACCCAGGTTTGTGTTTATTGAGTCACTCATTACTCACAACAGCTCTATAAAGTACACATTATTATGATTCGTGTTTTGCAGACGAAGAAACTGAGGCACTAGAGTGTCTGAGCCACAGAGAAGCAAAGCACATAGTAACTGGCCCAGCTAAGCATTCTGGGCACAGAGCCTACCATATTGCCTTTTGGCTTCCCCTGCTCCTCCATTTTACAGAAGAGGAAGCCAAAGCTAGCAAGATTAAGTCAACTTCTCTGTTAGCATGTGGCAAATTCAGGCCCCAAACTCAGATCTGTTTGATGGAAAAGGTGGGTGAGTAACCATGTTGCTTCACAACTGCTTGGGTTATTGCTGCATTCTTGGCGGAAACTCATTATCTCTGTGTGCAATACTCAATGGTAATTTGATTTTCTCCTTAGAATGGAGAGGTTGAATCTTGGTTTGAAATAGCCTCTCTGACGTCCAGTTGTCTCATCAGTCAAAGGGGCATATGTTTAACTTTGTGAAGAGGGCTCAATGACATAAAAGTGCTGTGTGTCTATCTTAGCGCCTGGCACGTGATGACACCCGATAAAATGAGATTGTTGCTCTTCATATTATTATTAAGATTAAAAAACAAGTAGGTTTTGGGTGGTGCGATGGTGGCTCAGTGACAGAATTCTCACCTGCCATGCCGGAGACCCGGGTTCGATAGGTCCTGAAAAAATAAACTCTTTGTTTACCAATTATCCTGGTTTCATACTGATTCTTCCCAGATGTGAGCTTCCCAAATAATTACGATGTATCCTTCAGCACCCTAATTAATATTATTTCCAAATTTGAGTCTTCTGCCTGGAAAACATTCTTACAAGGTTTAATATTTCCTATCTATACAAAAAATGTGGAGCATAACAATGTTTTGTCTTTTTTTCCCAACACACACAGACACACATTACTGAGGTGAAATTCACATACCATAAAATTAACTATTTTAAAGTATACAATTTAGAGCATTTAACACATTCATCAGGTTTGACTACCACCACTTTTATCTAGTTCCAAAATACTTCATTATCCCAAAGAAAACCCCAGGCCCATCAGGGAGTCATTCCTCATTCCCCACTCCCCGTTGATGCCTTCTGTCTCTATGTAGTTACCCATTCTCTATATTTCACATAAATGGGATCAAACATAGGTAGCTTTTTTGGTGTTTGGCTTCTTTCACTTAACATAAGTTTTCAAGGTTCATCTACACTGTGGCATGTACCAGGACTTCATTTCTTTTCATGGCCGAGTTATATCTGATTGTCCCGACACACAACATTTTGTTTATCTATTCTTCCGTAGGCAGATATTTGGGTTGTTGTCTCCTTTTGGTAATTATGAATAGTGTTGCTTGAACATTTGTGCCCAGGTATTTGTTTTCAATTCTTTGGGGTCTAAATTTAGGAATGGAACAGTTGGTTACTCTACGTTTAACTTTTTGAAGGACAGCCAAACTGTTTTCCATAGCAAACGAACCAATTTACATTCCACCAGTGATGTGTGAGGGTTCCTGTTTCTCCACATCTTCATCAACACTTGTCATTTTCTGATTTTCTCACTACAGCCTTCCTAGTGGGTATCTCATTGTGGTTTTGATTTGCATTTTAAACACTGGAGTTGTCTTTGTTGTTGAATTGTAAGAATTCTTTATACAATCTGGCTACTAGATCCTTATCAAATATATGATTTGAAAATATTTTCTCCCAATATGTAGGTTATCTTTTCACTTTCATAATCATACCTTTTGATACACAAAAGTTTTAAATTTTGATGGAGCTCAGTTTCTTTTCTTTTCTTTTGTTGCTAATGGTTTGGTGTCATATCACAAATCTTTTGCTTAATCAAAGATCCTAAAGATCTATCCCTGTTTTCTTCGAAGAATTTTATAGTTTTAGCACCTACAGTTAGGGCATTGAGCCATTTTGAGTTACTTTTTGAATGTGGTTTGAGGTAGAGGTCCAACTGAATTCTTTTGCATGGATATCTATTTGTCCCAGTACTATTTGTTGAAGGGACTATTCCTTCTCCATGGAATATTCATGGCAACCTTGTTGAAAATTAATTGGCCATAGATATATAGGTTTTTTTCCTGGACCCTCACTTCTATTCCATTGGTTTATATGTCTATAATTATGCCAGTACCACACTATTTTGATTACCATAGCTTCGTAGGAAGCTTTAAAATCAGGAAACATGTATCCTCCAGCTTTCTTCTTCTTTTTCAATATTGGCTATTCAGGGCCCTTGCAATTTCATATTATAATGTGGATGATATTTTCCATTTCTGCAAAACAAACAAAAAAAACTATTGTGATTTTCTAGTAAATACACTGAATCTGTAATTCGGTTTGGGTAGTACTGCAGTGTTAACAATATTAAGAATAATCCATGAAAATGGGTTGTCTTTCCATTTATTTGGGCCTTCTTTAATTTATTTCAGCAATTCTTCCAGAAACATTTTGTACTTTTCAGTGTGCAAGTCTTTCACCTCCTTGGATAAATTTATTCCAAGTATTTAATTCTTTTGGATGATATCATAAATGGAATTGCTTTCTTAGTTTCCTACCTTTTTTTTTTCCCCCAGATTGTTCATTGAGCTAGCCCCCAGGCAAGTTTGAACAGACAAACACAATGTGTTGTGAATAAGGTCGACTCTGCTCCCTCTGGAACCAGCAACCAGGCACTGCAAATGTGAGCTGCTATCTTCAAGACCACTGCCAAGCCAGGGAGGGGTGGAATAAGGGTGAGTAAAAATGTTGCAAAACCTTCTTAACAAATGTTAATTGTGTGGGTGATTTTTTTTTCTTTTACCATTTTTAAGTTGCTTTTTTCTAGATTCTGCTTGATTGCTGAAAATGTTTGGCTATTTTCACAAAGGTCTTACAAAGTAGAATATGACAGATTTGCTTGATTTTTTAAAGTCTCTGTAGAAGGACGGAACCTTGGGGCTACCTTACTTTATCACTCTCCAACATTCAGTCTTCATTGTAAGCCCAGGGACTTTTCTCTACCCCAGTGACTGGGTGGTGCTGAAATGAATTTAAGGATGCCCACAAGCCCAGATATAAAAGTAAACACCTTAAATGACCCACACGTCTAAGCTTTGTGTCTCACGAATGAATTTTGGGGCTCATTATCTTTGCTTTTTGTTACAGGCACTTTTTATAGCAGCAAAGCCTGCTTCTAACAGCTCTGTTGTTCAGTGTATGGACTTTGTGACCATTCTTTTGATTTCACGAAAGTTTAGCCCACTTCAGGCTGTTGGTTGCGTTTCAGACATTTGTGTGGGTTAGCTAAGTGACTGTTCACCATTACCCTAATGAAAAGGACATAATGCTGCAAATAATTTGCATTCCCTTTCAATAATTTCAGAAATTGAATTATTCTGTTTTAATGTTCCTATTAGATTTAATTTTGTTTTCTTTCCCTGAAGGTCATCTATTCATCTATTCCTACCTCCTCCCCATCATTGCTGATTCTAGATAAATGAATTGTGACTCTAGAACAGTGATTCTTGGGCTGGGGGGGTGGGGTGATTTTTTCCTCCAGAACACATTTTAAATGCCTTGAGACAATTTTGGCTGTTACAGCTAGGGGGATGGTGCTATTGGCATCTAGTTTATAGAAGCCAGAAATGCTATTCAGCATCCTACAATGCACACGACAACCCTCCCACCGCCCCCACAGAGAATAATCTGGCCACAAATGTCGACAGTGCTGCGGTTGAGACAATCTGTTTTAGAAGAATGAATTGGAACCCGCGGTATACCTGAAGGCAGCAAGACTGTTAAGGAATTTTAAAATGTCTATGAAAATATTTTCCCTTATTTCCTAGCTGGGTCAGTCTATACAAGGCAGCTCACCACCTCTGTAGTCAAGCATGCCCTGACCTGCAATAAAAGCTACATTTTTGGACTTTGGAAACTCAAGTCTCAGATCCAGTGAGAACCTAAATCACTTGCCACTTCTTTTTGCTCTCTCTTTTTGTTGCAATGGAAGAGTAGGATGCATACACTGAATGGTTTTTATTCATTTATACTGAAATCATCACAACGATTACTTTTTTTATGACCCATTTGATGCCCCAAAAAAGCCTTCTGAATTGCATTTATAACCCTTTAAAAAACTCATACCTCTTAGAAACAGGAAGATACTTTGTGAACAGAGTAAACACAGACAAAACTTACAAGGTGGGAGCAAGAGGCGATTCCCTTTGGGAGACTCTGTCCTGGTGAAATGCCTCCACTGCCCCTGAGGGAACTTCCTTGTACGCCACAGCAAGAAGGGGTGACATGGCCAAGTCTGGAAGCAGAGGCCCAAATGGTCTCTAGCCCTAGAAGGGAGCCTTAATAAAGGGCCTCTTGCTAAGGGGCAGCTCTAAATGGGCTAGGGCCTGTGGTTAGACATCTTCTTCCCAAGTCTTAGTGCAGGAAAGCAGAAACCATTCTGGACCAGTTCTGGACCCAGCTCTCCAGATTTGCCACAGGAGCTTGCCCTCTGGAGGGGTTGGACTCAGTAATCCCCAAAGCCCTTTCCAGCTCCTTTATGCTATGCTTCTCTGTAGCTCTCAGATGTCTGCATTAGACAGCAAATTCATGGCATGCTTGATGTCACTCTCCAGTCTAGCACCCATGTCGTGCGTTACCAGCTGATAATGATATCCTTTATCCATTGACCTCAGACATGAATTCAGAATCTCTTTCCGCACAGTTTTTCAAGCAGCCACTCCCAGTTGTTTAGCGTTGGCACACCTACAGGAAAATGGATTAACCTATCAACCCTGCCCAGACAACAGGGAGTGTGACATCACTTCCTCTAGAGCAGGGGATTGAACTGAGACTAGAGCTGAGAGCCACCTGCTGTGTGACCTCAGGCAGGTAACTGACTTTTCTGAGTCTTTGTTTCATGACCCATCAAAGCACCTGAGAAACCCACCTTCCTATTTTAGATGGTCTCCATGCCCTTTTCTTTTTTTTTTTTAATAGTTTTACAAAATGTATTCACATTTATCATCATCATCCTTATGCCCTTTTTCTTTAATGCCAAGAACATTGCTTCATATTTGATTGTTTCTGAAACCAGGAAGCATGGTTAAGGTAGCCAAGTCTCCTATTTTTTCTTGAATAAAACAAAAGTAGTTTTTAAATCCATGACGTCTTAGACTAAAATCAAAAGTGTGGGGATAGTTTCCATTTATTTAACACATAGTATATTCTGGACAAAATCCTAAGTGTCTCACAAAGTTCTCCAACTAAAGTATTATTAACGTTATTCTATTATATTCACATTCTCCTCACTGAGATGCAGAAATGGAGCCTCTGGAAGGTCCTCTCTCCCAGGGTCTCAAGGCTGGTAAAGGACAGAGGTGGATTTGAACTCTGGGCCCTCTGAACCCAGGTTTATACTCTGAACCAATTTGCTCATTTTGGCCTCCCAAAGCTTTGTGAGGGACAGAGGGCAGGTGTCACCTCTGCTCTTCTCCAGGTGCAAAAATGGAGAGCCACAACCATGAAGTGGCTGTGTACTGGGGTCATGTTGAGAAAACATCATGGATGCTGGGGCTCTGAGCTGAAGGGGATAAACACTCAGGCTATATTTTATAACTTACAGCTGTTAATCTCCCATTTGTTGTTGGCTCTGGGACAGTGCCTATGCCCGAGGGCTGCTGCATCCTCCTGAAGTTTTAAGAGGCCCAAGGGAGCCAGGGAGGAAAGACACTTCAATTCGTTAGAAAGTTGAAAAAGATGTATTTTCCCAGGGAGACTTCAGCAGATGGTCTGTGACATTTGTTCATTCATTCAATAGACAGTTATTGAAAGTTCTCTGTATGTCTGGTCAGGTTCAAGACAACGGGTAAGGACCGGTGGGTGGGGGTGGGGTACCAGGTAGACAGCACATGGACTTACAAAGCAGAAGTCACCAGAGAGACAGTGAAGCAAGTTGGAAGGGTGCCAGCTTGGGAATCAGCCTTGTCCTGGGTCGAAGGCTGGCCCTGCCACTCTCTAGTTGTGAGACTGTGGAAGCCTGGCTTCACCTTTCCAAGCCCCGGTGTTCATATCTGTAATATGAGATAACACCAGGGAGCCACTCACAGGATGGTTGTATGCAAGATATGATCTTGGCATGAAATAATCATTCAATAAAATAAAGTTGAAATCATTTATTCATTCAACAACCATTTACTCAGAACCTTCTCAGTACCAGACAATGTTCTTAGCACTGGATAATAATGTAAATTGTTATTATGATCTTAGCACGACTTACAGACCTAATCTCCTTGGACTTCACTGAAGCATCCTGAGACCTGAGTTGGCTCTCCATCCAGGAGGTACAGGCACCTGGGCCCCTTGAATTCTTCAGGAGTGGAGAAGGCAGCTCCACTGCTGAGTGGGTGAACAGGTCCTGCACATCCCAGAGGAACGGAAAGGAGGTGAGGCTCATCCCACTCTAAATCCAGGGCTGATCAGATCACTTGCTCCTCTTCAAATTTCCCCTACATCGTTTTTGAGTGAAGCACAGAGAAGTGGTAGTGGCATTGTGATGTGGCTGGGGGTGGGTCCTTCAGTCCACCTCTGGCTATAGTTTTGCCCCTTTAGTCGTCCACGGCCATACCTGGTCCCAGCTTGCTGAAGTGTATTCATATGTCAAACCCGGAATAACTCCTTCCCTTCTGATGGTGATGATGATGATGATATGGATGCTATTGTAGATGATGACAATGATGTTGATGATGAATTACCTACTGATGCTGTTTTACATACATTCTCCTTAACCCTTGCAACAACCCTGCAAGTTAGACATCATTACATGTAAAAAGCAGGATATGAAGCTATGAGGAAGGGTGACTGTCCCAAGCCCATACCATGAAGAGACAGAGCTGAGCTGCAAACCTAAAACACCAAACCACTAATTTTGCCACAAAAATTAAAATGCTGAGGGCTTAGCATTTGTCAGACACTATTCTAAGGGCTTTATGTGCATCATCTCATTTAACTCTCACTAACCCTATTGGGTAGGTACTAATATTATCTCCATTTTACATATAGAGAAAGGCACAAAGGTTATGTACCTTGTTTGTGGTTAGAGAGTTGGTGGAGAATCTGGGATGTATACCTGGTCAGTCTGACTACAGAGCTTGTACTCTTATTACTTTAAAATTATTATTATATTTTTTACAGAGGCATAAGATAATATAGTAAAATGTTAAGAAGTCACTATGTTAAGAAGTCACTATGACTATGCATACATACACCCCCAGATGAGCTCCTGCTATTAACCCAGTAGTCCACATCGATCCTGATCCCCAAACTATGATGTTGTATTGGAATTATCTGACACCACTTCACATTTACAGTTAACTTTCATACATATTTGTGCCATTAATATTAATTGCAAACCCACATGATATTTGCTATGTGGAGACACTGTTCTAACTGCCTCATGTATAATAACTCATGCTAGCCCCATGAGGTTATTCCTGTTATTCCCATCCTCCAGGTGCAAACACTGAAGCACAGAGAAGTTAAGTAACTTACCGAAGATCACATAGTTAGTGAGTGGCAGAGTTGTCACCTGGACCACTGGCTTCAGAGTCTTTCACGTGCTCCATTTCCTTAAATTTGCACAAACCCCCCATGAAGAAAGTGCAGTTATCATCCCTGCTTTACAGATGAGGCAACAAAGTCTCAGCAGGTTTACAATGACCTGCCTAAATAGTTTTTCCAGCTTGGACTCTATCATAAGCCTGTCTGATGACAAAATGTATGCTTTCCATTTCTGGGTCAGAGAAGGCTGAACATCTTTGCTTTAGGTTGGAATTAATGATGTCCTTGTTTCTCCCCTTCTGGGAATCTCAAGTTTATGGAGGGTGCAGTTTCCATCTTTTGTCATCTGCAGCCCATATTGCTGTACCTCACACTCTATTGGAGCCTTTGAGAGGAGGGAAGGCTCTGGAACAAATGCACTTGCTGTTAGGGATGGCAGAGCCCACAGGTCCAACCCTGATGAGGCCAAAACCAAACAAATGCTTGTTTCCCCAACTCACCTTCCCAGCTTTTCCTGGGGGGGTAGTAAATCTTGGGTTTCCCATTTTCTTCCAGCTCGAAAGGATATGAATTCCGTAAATCTTGGCCTTGAGTGACCATCAGGATGCATGAAATATGACAGGAAAGAGGCCAGGGAGGCAGAGTTTACACAGAGCATGGGGATGGGCAGACTAGGGGTTCTTTGGGACCCCTGGGGCTGGAGTTTGGCTGCCAAGATGAACCTCTGTAGCCTTCAGCTGGGAGAGATGTTTGTGGTTCCATGCCAAGGCCCCCAGGGTTGGCCCCAGGGTTACCTCCAGTGTATGCGGCAGAAAACCAATGTAGTCCTGTCCTGTTCCTCATTCTGGGCCCTTGACTCCCAAGAGTTGGGGAGGGAAAGGAGACCCATCGGTTAAGGCCGACAGGGCAGGAGGAAGGACTTAGCTCTGATGGGAGGAAGAACTTCCTGCAAGGAAAGGTTATTAAGCCCTGAGATGAGTCATTGAGGGAGGTGGTGGAAGCTACTTCCTTGCTTTCAGACCAAGATGGATAGTTATTGGTCTGGGAGAGCTGAGTTCAGCCCATTGGCGCGGATCTGTGACCCTTCGGGATCGGCTGTGTCTGCCTGCGAAGTCCTTTGCAAATGCTCAGTAATTATAAAACTCTCCTCTGACAGCAAGTTTTGTGCATTTACTTCTTCTTTTATTATTATTTTTTTGTTTGTAGAATTATTATATGCTCATTGTAATAAGAAAAAATTCAAATAACCCAGATGAGAATAAAGTACAAAGGAAAACTTCCCTCTTACTCCTCCCTTCAAATCCCACGCCCCTTTAATAGATAACAACTGTTAACAGTTGGGAGTAAATCTTTGGACTTTTTTTTTTGAATGCCTATTCACATGCGCACATACAACAGCATTCCTTGTCTGATTTTTATTTTAGATCATATACAGGCTAAACACATTGTTCTGATATTTCATTTTCCCCTGTTAACATCACAGGCATCTTTCCATGTCAGATACACATTTCATTTTAATTTTCAGACTGTTCCTCCATATTCCATAATACAGATATACCATAAATCATTCAACCCATCCTCAATTGATTTACTTTCAGGTGGTTTCCAAATTTTATCAATGCAAAAATGTTATAATAAACTGCTAGTATTTACGTCCCCCTGTACGTATACGGGTGTCTCTTTTAATTCTAGAAGATGGAGCTGCCAGAGCCCAAAGATCTTTAAAGTAGTTATTGTTAATGTCAGTGAGAAAGCAGAAAAAAATGACAACTCACACCAGTGCTGGTTATGAGTACTTCAAAAGGTTTGCCACCAAGCTGTTCCATTGTATTCATTTCTTTCATGCTTAAGGAGACTATCTCTTTATACCGTTATTGACTATTCCTATCTTCTTTTTTTTTTTTTTTATGCATGGGCAGGTACCAGGAACCGAACCTAGGTCTCCAGCATGGCAGGCGGGAAGTCTGCCTGTTGAGCCACTGTAGCCTGTTCAACTATTCATATCTTTTACCCATTTATTTCTATCATTTTTTCATCATTTAAAATTGATTTGTTAAGATGCTTTACATATTACAGCTATTGCATTTTTTTACTATTTTATGAGTTGTACATATTTTTACAATATCCAATCCTTTACTTTTAAAATTTTTATTAGCATTTTTCTGCTTTAAAACTATATCTAAATATGTCTTGTTGCTATATGTTAATTATAGCAATTTGTGTTCCTTACAGAAAACACTGAAAATAAAAAATAAAAAAGTCAAAGGAAAAAGATCATAATCTCACCCCTCAGAGGAAACATTTTTTTCTGCTTTGGCACTAATTTCTAACCCACTTTTTCACTTCATATGTCATAACCTTTCAGCATTAAAAAAAATGTCATGCCATATAATACCAATAATGAAATTAATATTAATAGCTAACTTATTGTAGACTTACTATTTCAATAGGCACCAAGCTACGTCCTTTTCATGCATAATCTCATTCAGTCCTCATAGTAACCTTATGAGTTAATTACTATTATCACACCACTTTCTCAGATGAAGAAACTGAGGCTTATGGAGGTAAAGTCACTTGTCCAGGGTATTACAGCTATTTAGAGACAGGAGCCGAATTTCGAATTTGAATGCAGGACCCTGTCAGGTCACCATACCCATCATACTGCCACTAATGTCAAGCTGCCATGGGGCTCCTAACCCAGCCACAGTGCATTTATTGAGACTTCTTCTGGTGCTCCACCTATCCTGCCAATTTTAAATGGTCTTGTAATTTTACTGCTTCTTAAACCCAACCATCTCATCCATTCTGAATTCTTGGTGAGTCTTCCTGCTCCTACCTCCCCCACTACCACAAATACCCTGTGGGGCAGCACAGTGCAGTGGATTAGTATATAGACTCTTGAGTCACAACCCCTGAGTTGGGTTTGTGGGTCTGAGTCCACCCCTGTCTAGCTGTGCTGCCTCAAGATAGTTATCTAACCTCTCTTTGTCTTAATTTCCCCACCTGCAAAGTGGAGTTGATGGTACTAGTCTCTATTATAAGGTTGTTATTTGGGTAAGAAAAAATACATGCATTTTATTGGTTTCCTATTGCTGCTGTAGCAAATTACCACAAACTCGGCGGCTTAAAACAATAGAAATTTGTGAACAATAGAATTTGTAAAACAATAGAACTTCGTGAATAGAAAAATGGTGAACTAGAGTAGGCTGAGATTAGCCCTGCTCCGCAGAAAAGTTAGAGAAGGGACAGGAGGGCGACTGAGGCAGCAATTCGGGAGTGCCGCTGACCTGGGAGAGCCTTCTGCACCACAGGCAGTAAGCCCTGGTTGCAGAGGCCACGGAACTGAGAGGTAGAAAGCTGGAGCCTGGCATGGAGCTGCGGGAGCCCATAGGAGTGCATGGATGGCAGCCCTGGATGAGCAAGTAAGCCAGGACACGTTCCGTGGGTGCGCTACCCTCACCAGCTCAGCCCCGTGACCGGCAACTTACCCCACACCCCACACATACGAACCCTATCACCTGCTCCCATTCCCCATGCTCCAGGCACCCCCACCCGACTAGGCCCCAGTGCACGTACCTGCCCCCCACCTCCACCCAAAGTGCAGCCCAACCCACCTCTCCTACACCCCTCCTGAGCACTACCTCCCCATCCCCATTCCCTGCAAGCTGTTGCCACCCCATAAAGGTTGTTAGCAGTAACCTCCATAACCAGGCTAACCCCGCCCATAGTATCACACAGCCTCACCCCGCCCTTCCTGAGCTCTGCATATCCATTTATGGCACTCCAAGGCTGACGCATGTGCACAGGCCCCCAATCACGTTATTTAGCTCTGGAAACCGCACTTTATAGCAGTCTTAGAACTGTGCATGCACACAGCCCTCAGCCTCACTTCCCAGCCCTGAGAAAGTGCTGACCTGCACAGCTGGGTCATATCTGCCCCCAATCCATGAAGGCGTAACACTGACCTGCTACCACAGGTCTACGCATGTGCACAAAGGGCTCCGTGCCTTGGACCAGGGTATACCAGTGTTGAACCCCCAGACCGGTTCACCCACACAGCTATATACATCCTCCCTGGCCCCTGGGTGCCCCCGTTCACAAGAATCAGCATAACACCCCCAACCTGCGCCCACACCTGCTCTGAAACAAATCGCCGTACTGAGTGCTCCAGCCCATGCCCTGCTACATGCTGTACATCCATCCTGCAAACACAAGGCCTTGGACTACTGAAAAAAATCAATTCCCAAAGTAAATCAATCAAGATATTTACAGGCGACAAAGACAGCAGAAGATCACTAAGCATATCACATTGCAGACATATATAGCCCTACCTAATGACCAAATTAAAACACCAGAGGAAACACAGACATTGGAATAACTAATCCAAGATGTTCAATACAACTTTACTTAATAAAATAAGTGACATAAAGGAGGTCAAGAAGACAGTAGAAGAGTGCAAAGAGGAATTCAAACGAATAAACAGAAAAAGAGCAGAAATCACAGAGATTTAAGACTCTGTTCACCAAATGAAAAACATACTAGAGGCACACAACAGCAGATTTGAAGAGACAGAAGAAAGAGTAAGTGATATAGAGGACAGGATAATTGACTGCAAAGACTCAAAACACCAAATGGCAAAAAAAAAGATGGAAAAAACTGAATAGGAACTCAGGGAAATGATGGACAAAACAAAGCACGCAAATACAAGACTCACTGGTGTCCCAGAAGGAGAAGGGTAAAGGGCTTGGAAGAGTAGTTGAGGATATAATGGGGGAAAACTTCCCAACCCTCATAAAGGACATAAATATGCAAGTCAAAGAAGCCCAACGAACTCCAAACAGAATAAATCCAAACAGGCCTTCCCCAAGACGCATACTAATCAGTCTGTCAAATGCTGAAGAGAAGCAGAAAATCCTGAAAGCAGCAAGAGAAAAAAATCTACTACATACAAGGGAAATCAAGTAAGACTGAGTTCAGACTACTCATTAGCACCCTGGAGGTGAGAAATCAGTGGTATGATATATTCAAGATTCTGAAAAAGAAAGATTACCAGCAAAGAATTCTGTACCCAGCCAAACTGTCCTTTAAAATTGAGGGAGAGATGAAAGCGTTCACAGACAAAGAGGTCCTGAAAGAATTTCTCTACAAGAGACTGGCCCTACAAGAAAAACTAAAAGGAGTTCTGCCAGCTGAAAGAAAAAAAAAAAAAAAAAAGACAGGAGAGGGAGGTCTGGAGGAGGGCACAGAATTGAAGCGCTCCACTAAGGGTAATTTAAAGAATACAAAGAGAAAGAGGGAAAAGAATATATAGATAGACCTGACAAATAAAATAAAAAAGATAAGATGTGGAATCAAGAAACGCCTTTTCAGTAATAACTCTGAATGTTAATGGACCAAACTTACCAATGAAAGGATACAGACAGGCAGAATGAATTAAGAAAATAATCCAGCTCTATGCTGCTTACAAGAAACTCATCTTAGACACAAGGATACAAATAGACTGAAAGTGAAAGGATGGAAAAAGATTTCTCATGCAAGTTGTAACCAAAAGAAAACAGGAGTAGCTATACTAACATTGGACAAAACAGACTTTAAATAGAAAGACATCATAAGAGACAAAGAAGGACACTATATACTAATTAAAGGGTCAATTCAGCAAGAAGATATAACAATCATAAATGTTTATGCTCCCAATCAAGGGGCTCCAAAGTACATGAGACAGACATTGGCAAAACTGAAGAGAGTGATAGATGTTTCAACAATAACAGTAGGAGACTTCACTACACCCCTCTGCTCTATAGACAGAGCAACCAGACAGAAGATCAACAAGGAAATCGAGAAATTAAATAACGTGATAAATGAATCAGACCTAACAGACAAGGTTATACATTCTTCTCTAGTGCTTATGGAACGTTCTCCAGGATAGATCATATGCTGGAGCACAAAACAGGTCTTTATAAATATTGAAATTAATCAAAGCACTTTCTTTGATCACAGTGTGATGATGCTGGATCTCAATAACCATCAAAGAATGAGAACATTACATATATATGGAGATTAAGAAACATACTCTTAAACAACCAGTGGGTCAAAGAAGAAATTGCTAGAGAAATCAACAGCTATCAGGAAATGAATGAAAATGAGAATACAACTTATCAGAACTTAGGGAATGTGGCAAAAGCTGTGCTGAGAGGGAAATTTATTGCCTTAAATGTCTATATTAAAAAACAAGAAAGAGCAAAGATGGAGGACTTAACAGCAAACCTGGAGGAAGTTGAGAAAGAACAGTAAACTAACCCCAAAGCAAATAGGAGAAGAGAAATAACAAAGATCAAAGCAGAGATAAATGAATGGAAGAACAAAAGAACAATAGAAAGAATCAATGAAACCAAAAGTTAGTTCTTTGAGAAAATCAATAAAATTGATGGGCCACTATGCAAATGTTCTACGAAATGATCATGATGATGAATATGCAAATATGTGATGATACTGTGAATTACTGATTATTTATGTAGAACGGAATGATGCTATGTTAAGAATGTTTGTGTTTGTTGTTATATTTTAAAAAGAATTAATAAAAATTTTTTTTAATTGATGGGCTACTAGCAAGACTGACAAAGAAAAAAAGAGAGAGGATGCAAATAAATGAAATCAGAAATAAGAAGGGGTACCTTATCACAGATTCTGAAAAATAAAAGAAATCATACGAGGATACTATGAACAACTATACACAACAAACTGGACAACTTAGATGAAATGGGCAAATTCCTGGAAACACACAAACAAGTTACACTGACTCAGGAAGAAATAGAAGATGTCAACAAACCAATCACAAGTAAAGAGATTCAGTCAGTAATCAAAAATCTTCCCAGGGTCAAATGGCTTCACAGGGGAATTTTATCAAACATTCCATAAAAAACTAACACTAATGCTCTTCAAACTTTTCCAAAAAATTGAAGAAAAAGGAACTCTACCTAATGCATTTTGTGAGGCTAATATCATTTTAATACCCAAACTGGGTAAAGATGCTATAAGAAAGGAAAACTATAGGGCAATCTCCCTAATGAACATAGATGCAAAAATTCTCAATAAAATATTAGCAAATTGAATCCAATACACCATGACCAAGTGGGGTTCACATCAGGAATGCAAGGATGGTTCAATACAAGTAAATCAATTAATATAATACAGCATATTAACAAATCGAAATGGAAAAATCACATGATCATCTCAATTGATGCTGAAAAAGCATTCAACAAAAATTCAGCATCCTTTTCTGATAAAAATACTCCAAAAGATAGGAATCAAAGGTAACTACCTCGATATGATAAAGGGAATATATGAAATACCAATAGCCAGTATATACTCAATGGAGAGAAACTGAAAGCCTTCCCTCTAAGGTCAGGTACAAGACAAGGATGCCCACTGTCACCACTATTATTCAACATTGTGCTAGAAGGTCTAGTTAGAGCAATCAGGCAGGACAAAGAAATAAAAGACATCCAAATTGGAAAGGAAGAAGTAAAACTCTCATTATTTGCAGATGATATGATACTATACTTGGAAGATCCTGAGAAATCTACAGCAAAGTTACTTGAGCTAATAAACAAATTCAGCAAGGTGGTGGGATATAAAAGTAATGTGCAAAAATCAGTAACATTTCTAGGAAAGATATACAATCAAGTCTGAAATGGTATAATCTAAGAATGCCTAGAGTGTACAATGACAGTGACTAAATATACAAGTTAAAAAATGTTTTTGCATGAGGAGAAACAAAGGAATGTCAATATTGCAGGGTGTTGAAAATAGATGGTAATTCATATTTTAAAACTTTAATTTATGTGTAAGACTAAATAAAAACATGTTTGGTACAAAATTTATAATTTGACTAGTGCATTTCCTAATATAACTTTTGTGGACAGTTTAATTGAACACCATCAGTACATGGAACCTTGAGTAGGGCATGAGATAGTCCAAGGTGATGCCCCAATAAATCTCAGAGTGATCTGAACAGTGAATAAAAAAGTATTTACAAGGTCCCCTTGGGGGAATGGTGAGAAAGGGGGAAATTCAACTTCCCCATGCGGAGAATTCCTGATATTCTCACAAGCAGTGGGGACAACCAAAGCAATAGACTGAGCCCCCAATCTTGGGGTTTGTTCATATGAAACTTAACCCTGCAAAGGATAGGCTAAGCCTACTTACAATTAGGCCTAAGAGTCACCCCCAGAGAACCTCTTTTGTTGCTCAGATGTGGTCTCTCCCTCTCAGCCAACATGAAAAGCAAACTCACTGCCTTTCCCCTCTCTATGTGGGACATGACTCCCAGGGATGTATACCTTCCTGGCAACATGGGACAGAAATCCTAGAATGAGCTGGGACTCAGCATCAAGGAAATGAGAAAACCTTCTAGACGAAAAGGGGAAGAGAGAAATGAGACAAGATAAAGTGCCAATGTCTGAGAGATTTCAAGCAGAGTCAAGAGGTTATCCTGGAGGTTATTCTTACATATTATATAGCTATCATCTTTTTAGTTAAGGTATATTGGAGAGGGTGGAGGGAAGTGCCTGAAAGTGCAGAACTGTGTTCCAGTAGCCATGTCTCTTGAAGATGACTGTATAATGACATAGCTTTCGCAATGTGACTGTGTGATTTTGAAAACTTTGTGTCCTTTTAGCTACAGTATGGACAGATGAGTAAAACATATTTATTTTATTTAAAAATAAATAAAAACTAGGGGGAACAAATGTTAAAATAAATTTAGTAGATTGAAATGCTAGTGATCAATGAAAGGGAGCAACAAGGGGTATAGGAAAAAATAGGGGAAACAAAGACTAAAATATGTTGGGTAGATGGAAATAGTAGCAATCAATGAGAGAGGGTAAGAGGTATGGTATATATGAGTTTTTTTCTTTTTGCTTTTTATTTCTTTTTCTGAATTAATGCACATGTTCTAAGAAATGATCATGGTGATGAATATATAACTATGTGATGGTATTGTGAGTTATTGATTATATACCAAGAATGGAATGATCATATGGTAAGAGTGTTCATGTTTGTATGTTGTTATGTTTTAAAAAAATCAGTAACATTTCTATCCACAAGCAATGACCTAGCTGAGGAGTCAGTTAAGGAAAAAATTCCATTCAAAATAGCAACTAAAAGAATCAAATACTTAGGAATGAACTTAATCTAGGGACGTAAAGGAGTTGTACACAGAAAACTACATAACATTGCTAAAAAAAAAAACCAAAGGAAATCTAAATAGGTAGAAAGACATTCCCTGCTCATGGATGGGAAGGCTAAATATAGTTAAGATGTCAATTCTCCCCAAATTAATCTGCAGATTCAACACTGTACCAATCAAAATTCCAACAACCCACTTTGAAGATTTGGAAAGGTTAACTAACAAATTCATCTGGAAGGGAAAGAGACCCTGAATAAAGCATCCTAAAAAGGAAGAATGAAGTGGGAGGATTAACACTCCCTAACGTTAAAGCCTATTATAAAGCCACAGTGGTCAAAACAACATGGTACTGGCACAAAGACAGAAGCACTGACCAATGGAAATGAATCTACAGTTCAGAAATAGACCACTAAATCTATGGTCAACTTATTTTTGTCAAGGCCCTAAAATCCTCTGAATGGGGACAAAATAGTCTTTTCAATAATTGGGCATGGAAGAACTGGATATCAATAGCCAAGAGAATGAAAGAGGAACCCTATCTTACACCCTATACAAAAATTAACTTAAAGTGGCTCAAACACCTAAATATAAGAACTAGAATCATAAAGCTTCTAGAAGAATATGTAGGGAAACATCTTCAAGATCTAGTAATAGGAGGTAACTTGCTAAACTTTACACCCAAAGCACAAGTAACAAAAGAAAAAATAGATAAATGGGAACTCCTCATAATCAAATGCTTCTGCTTCTTAAAAAATTTTGTCAAAAAGGTGAAGAGGGAGCCAACTCAATGGGAGAAAATATTTGGAAATCACAGATCAGACAAAGGTTTGATTTCCTGCATATACAAAGAAATCATACAATTCAACAACAAAAGAACAATCAACCCAATTACAAAATGGGCTAAAGATATGAATAAGCATTTTTCTGAGGAACAAATAAAGGTTGCTCAAAAGCACACGAAGAGACGCTTATTTTCATTGGCTATAAGGGAAAGGCAGATCAAGACTACAATGAGATACCACCTCACACCTATAAGAATGGCTGCTATTAAACAAACAGGAAACTGTAACTGTTGGAGAGGATGTGGAGAAACTGGGACCTTATATGCTCTGTTGGTGCAAATGTATAATGGTGCAGCCACTATGGAAGACTGTTTGGCGGTTCTTTAGGAAACTAAATATCGAGTTGCCCTATGACCCAGCAATAGCACTACCTGGTATATACCAAGAAAAGCTGAAAGCAACGACACAGAGAGTTGCACACCAATGTTCATAGCAGCATTATTTCCAATCGAGAAAAGATGGAAACAAACCAAATGCCCATCAATAGATGAGTAGATCAAAAAATGTGGTATATACATATAATGGAATATTATGCAACAGTAAGACAAAATGACATCCTGAAGCACATGACAAGGTGGATGAGCCTTGAGGCCATAATGCTGAGTGAAATTAGACAGACACAAAAGAGAGATACTGTATCATTCCACTTTTATGACCAGCATAAAGGTACAATCAGAGGCTTATAATACAGAATATAGGGGACTTGAGATACATAGAAGCTAGAGTTGGGTGAACCATGAGCTAATGAGTTGAACTCCAATGTAAGGGAATAGATAGGAGCAAAAGTGATTCTCTAGTGGGTCTAGAAGTAATAGTACCAGATTGAAGATGAACAAGATTGAAAGGGGAAGTATAGACCTACGTGTCCACTGATTCACACTAAAAGTATGAATTAGTTCTCACAAGAATTACTTCAATGATATGATTCTTGTATAAAGAGTGTTTAAGTCCAGGGTACAGGGGGGGGGGGGTGGGGAACTGCTACTGCATGCTATGAGCTATATTCAAAAGGAAACCATCACTATCACTGCAACAGCAGAGGTAAATAAGAGGGGGAGAGACAAAAGTTGAGGAGGTTTAGATTTTCTGTTTGGCAAGTGTGTGTTTATTGGTTTTCTTTTTTCTTGGGGACAATGAAATTATCTAAAATTGAGAATGTTGATGGACTGTGGACTTTGGGCCTTCTACATGATGCCTGATGAATGCAGGTGGCTGAAGGATGCACTGATGGAGAAGTAGACTAGTGAACGATGGTGTATACTTACAAACAAAGGTTGTGCTGCTACAAAAGGAACAATGTCGTGAGGTACGCAACGACGTGATGAACATGTGGGATATATGGTGAGACCAAATAAACCAGAAACAAAAGAACAAGAATGGTATGGTCACCTTTAGAAAATGCTTATAAGAAAACAGGGGCCTAGATTGTAAGCTTTTAGAGCAGACACATTAAGTCTGCAGTGGTGACTGTTATTCTGGATTTTGAGAGGCTGTTATATATATATATATATATATATATATATATATATATATATATATATAGCCTGATATTTAGGGATAAGAACGAAGCCAAACTGGTTGGGGTTAAAGTAATTCAGAACATAGGGCTAAGGAAGATAGTGTCTATATTTTAGAACCACACATACTCTTTGAGACCAATCGATGAAAGGTTTATTTTATCTGGAACTGAAAATTTCTGTAGTGCATAACCTAATTCAACCTATTTGTATAGCTCATTTGAGCAACTGAAACACAGGAAGCACAGAATAAGAAAGAGGTCCTTTAATCCTGTGTAGATTATTGTAATGCCTGAAAACATCCTAGATATATTAAGCAGATAATCAAAAGTATTGGCAACGTCCCCTGAGGGAGGGGAGTAAGACTATGGAACTATTAATCCTTACCAGCAGGGAATCCCCTGATAGTGTGTCAAACTTTAGAGATATCCAAATCAATAGGCCATGCCCTTGATCATGAGGCTTACTCTTGTGAAGCTTAGGTAGGTAGCAGAGAAGCTTAGACTACCTATAGGCATGCCTAAGAGTTACTTCTGGAGGACCTCTGTTGCTCAGATGTGGCCTCACTCTCTCTAAGCCCAACTCTGCAAGTGAAATCACTGCCTGCCCCACTACATGGGACATGACATCCAGGGGTGAAAGTTTCCCTGTCAACATGAGAGATGATTCCCAGGGATGAATCCAGACCTGGCACCATGGGATCAACAATTACATCCTGACCAAAAGGGGGAAAAGAAGTGTAATTAATAAAGTATCAGTGGCAGAGAGAGTTCAAATAGAGTTAAGAAGCTACTCTGGAGGTTGCTCTTACACAAGCTTCAGATAGACCTTGCTACCTATCATCACCTGCCAACCCCCAACCTGGACCATTCCAGCCAATCCTAAAGAACACCTAGGGCAATTTATAAGACTCCACAAGGGTTCCAGGCACTAGAGTAACTTTCCAGAAACCTACAACCTCCAGATGGGTCCCTGATCCAGATAAGTTCTGAAACCTAGCCCAGCTGCTGCAGAACATCAGATAGTTCCATCTCCCTACACCATATTAGTGACAGACCCTTCCAACATTAAAAATTTAGAATGGCCATAACCCAACAACACCAAAGAGAGGGATGGAAAGATCAAAGATGGTGGTGGAATTATACATAGAAGATGGGACTTAACAATTGAATATGGATGCTGAATCATTAAATTGATATCTCTTTTAGCCTCCAGTATTTTAGAGCAGCTAGAAGTAAAAACCTAAAATTGTGACATTGTAACCCGTGTCAAACTGTGAAATATGTTCTACAACTAATTTGTGGTGCTGTGCTTGGAAATTTATAGCTTTTTATATATATATGTTATTGTTCACAAAAAAAGAAGGAAAAAAAGTTGATTGTGATGATCAAGTATTTAAGCCCTCTAACCTCCTATATTCTGGAGCAGCTAGAAGGAAAAATATGAGAGGATTGTATGGTAGCCCATGACAAACTCTGGGATTTGTCCTGTAACCAGCTTTTGAAGCGTGCTTTGAAAACCATTGCTTTTTTTTTTCTTTGCTTTGTATATATATATTGTACTATACAATAAAAAAGTTAAAAAAAAATAGAAATTTATTATCTATGGGACCTGAGATCTATGGAACTAAAACTTACGTATTGATGGAGGCTCTAGGGTGAATCCATTTCTTGCTTCTTTCAACTTCTGGCTATTTCCTGCATTCCTTGGCTTATGGCTGCATCACTCTAATCTCTGCTTCAGTTGTCCTATTGTTTTCTCCTCTTCTGCAGTCAATCTCCCTCTGCCTCTCTCTTATAGGAATGTATGTGATTACATTTCCAGTCTACCCAGATAATCCAGGTTAATCTCTCCATCTCAAAATCCTTAATCACATTTGCCAAGTCCCTTTTTGTGTAGAAGGTAACAAATTCATTTAGGTTCCAGGGATTAGGGGGTGCATATCTTTGGGGCCATTATGTATACATATAATTTTAGAAATAAGAAATTGCTATTATTGGGGGGCTGACACAATTTCTGATTCTTCTAGTCAACCACAGCAGCTATGATAGGAAAGTCCTCAATGCATGTCTCTTTATATATTTTTAACCAAAAAAAGTTTCAGGGTTTCAAAAAGAAAACATTAGGGTTACTCATTGGTAATTTCTCCTAAATAATTCAGGGATTGCCTCTTGTGGAGGCCCCTCTTTTTCTCTGCTGAGCCTCATGCACTGTCATTTGATGCCTGCCAGAGCCCCCTTGTACCCTGCTTCAAGGAGAAGGTGGAAGCCATGACTTCTGGGCTCAGCTTTCTCGTTCTTATTTCAATCCCACCATCAACCTAAAATCCGAAAATTTCATCATCTCCTTCTGCCAAAATAAAATCGAGGTACCTTCCAGTCCAATGTGATTTCCTCTACTGGAGCAGCCTCACATTTTTCGGGGAACTTGTAGCATCATCATCTACACCAGTGTTTCCCAAATTGTGTTCTGCAAAATACTAGTGGCCTATACCATATCAAAAAAGGCTTGGAGGAGGAAAGCCTGTCTGTGATTTATGTACTTATCATCTTCTGTGATCAGATATGTTGGAAAACTACTTCCCAATCCAACACACATGTCCTTATGCAACTCTCACCGTCCCACCTGGGGAACTCCAAAGGGGATATTAGCATATTAAAGGCCCTGAGGAAGACTGCGTCAAAAACAAAGCTAAGGCTTATTTATTTTTGTCTTATCCAATACTTCCCATACTTAATTGAAGACAGACCCTCTTTTTTCATCCCCCCCCCCGTTTTGGACACCTGAAACCAGTACCTCATGTAACCTTTAGGAATTTGTACACTTTCTGAAATCTAACAAGACTGTCACCTATTTCTGACACTGCCTTGCTGAACGAGCTCTTGGCGCTTCAATTCCTATAAAAAACTGAACACTTATCACGTGCCAGCATTTTATGCCCATGATTACGCTGACACTAACAGCTTCATGCAATAAGGTTTTTAATCATCTCCACTACCCAGCTGAATATAAGAGAGAGTTGGAATTCAAATGATTTGTCCCTGTTTCCATCCACAATGAGTGGCAGAGCTGGGATTTGAACCAACACCTCCATGAACCTAGAACCCGTTATCTAAACCTACCATTCCACTCTGAAGGCAGAGAAGTCAAAGGCTATACTTTTATCTTTCATAAACATGGATGTATTCACTAAAGAGACCTCATCTTCCAGTTAATCCCCTCACAGAACGCCAGTTCCCCCAAGGCCTACCTTGTCTCAGCTAATGAGGGGTGAGAGTATATTTTAACTCCAGAGCGAAAGACCAACAGTCCTTTTCTTTGGTGGCACATTTAAGCACATGCAGGACAGGAAATAGGTCCCTCCCACTCCTGCCCCAGAATGTCTGCAGAGAAAACAAAGAACGGGTCCTGTGCCCAGCCGGTGTGCCTGGCCTGTGCCGTGATTGCTCCCTGATGGTGCGAAATGGATCCAAGGCCTGCTTCCATCTGGTTCGCGTATCTGGAACGAGCTGTTAAAGTGTCAGGACTTAACTTCTCTGGATTTGAGGAAGCCTCATCAGGTTTTACTGAGCAGTTAAGATGGGTGTAAACTCACTGTCTGGATCAGCCTCTCTCACAGGATCTAAGAGATGTATGCAATTCTCATGATTGAGAAGCATGAGGTTAGGAAGGAGGGGATGGACCCCCAGAAAACTAAAGAGCTCGGGGCTTGAAATCTGGTCTGCACTGATAATGCAACATCACAAGCAGTTCATCCTCTCTAAGACCAGTGCCCCCTTTGAGGAATGGGGGCTTGCAGGGCTGTTGGAATATGAAAGATAATGAGAACTGTACAGGCCTCTACTAATGGGGAGGGGGTGGTCAGCTTCTTTTCATTTCCTCTCATTAGGAAGGAGCCAGAAAAGACTACAGACACCTCATCTCCTGTTCCTGTACTCTCTGTTTCCTGGTCAGAATTAGGCAGTCTTTCCATGGTAGCACTAAAGAATTCTCAAGAATGACTTGCATCTGCTCTAGGTTCTATGGTCCTGGCTGTCACTGAAGTTCCATCAGTCTCAGAAAGAACAGAAGAAGACAGCTTCAGGCTCGGTAAAGGGGAATAGGGGAGTGGTGGTTTTAAAACAGGTCCATAAATTCTTTGACAGACCTCCCATTAAGAGCGTGAGTTCGTGCTCCTCTCCTCAAATATGGGCCAGGCTTAGCACCTTATTTCTAATGAAGAGAAGATGGCAGAAGTGATGCTCTGTGATTTCTGAAGTGAGGTTAGGAAAGGCAGTACAGCTTCAACCTGGCTCTCTTGTCCCAGACACCCCCCTTGGAACTCAGCTGCCATGCTGCAAGGGAGCCCAGCAGCCATTTGGAAAAGTCATTTGCAGATATTCAAGCCACAGGTACAACTGACATCTCAACCCACAGCCAGAATCAACTGAGGATTCTGAGCTCATGAGCAAGTGAGACTTCAGAAGACTCCAGCCCCCAATCTTCTAGCCAGCAGGCTGATGTTGAGTGGAGCCAAGTCAAGCACTCACCATTTAGCCATGTCCACATACCAGATTCACGAGCAAGATAAATGTTGCCATTGTTTAAGTCTCTATGTTTTGGGGTGATTAGTTGTGTTTGACCAGAATAGCAGACAATGGCTTTTTTTTTTCGTATTCCTCCATGGTTTTTCAACAATTTGAGCTCCTAATAAAGACAAGAGGGAGTGCATGGTCTGGTTGAGATATCACGGTGGGCTGCCTGTTTCTCAGCCAGGAAGAAAGCCATCTCTTACCTCCAGGAAGAAGAGAGGAAGCTCAGATGTCCAAGGTGGCTCCCAAATGTGCCTGCTTCCTAATTCTTCTGTAAATGGTCAAATTTGAATGGGGAAAAATGACAGCCTAAAAGGGATCTGTGGGTGTTCTCAGGCTTCTTTCTATTTTTCTTTCAGATGCAGGGAATCTTGACATCTTAAAAACGAAATGCTTGTAGTTTTACTGGTTCATGACTTCTTAACCTGAGGTCCCTTGCAAGGATTTTGAGGGTCCTGAGCTTACTAAAATTACTGGCACATTTGAGTATACTTGTGATACATACTTTTCCAAAGAGAGGATTCAGAGTTTCATCAAATTCTAATGGTTAAGAACCATTTGTGTGACAAAATGTATTAAGTCTATACTATGTGTGAGAGTCTGTGTTATGAGCTGGAGTTACAACAGAGAACAAAACAAGATCCCTACCCTCAAGGAGCTGACAGTCTAACCGAGAGGCAAGGCATGTGCTAGGTAAACAATAAGTAAAAGATGAAGAATAAATGAAGTGCTGAATAGTGACAGGTAGATGATTCAGAGAAATGGCAAGGGCAGATCCCGTAGAGCCTTGAAAGTGGTGGTAAGAAGCCTGAATTATTTCCCAAGTCGACCAGGAAGCCACTGGAGATTTTTGAAGAAGGGAAATTAATGATCTGATTTCAGTTTTACAGAGATGAATCTGGAATGATGAGCAGGAACAAATAGTAAGAGGAAAAGGGAGGAAAGGGAGATTTATTGCTGGAAGAGATGGTGGTGACTAGACCAGGGTATTGGCAGAGGAGATGGAGAAGCATGGAAGGATTCAGAATGTATGCTGCAAATAGACCATTAAAATTTGCTATTAGAAGAATCCACGATGGCCTTTAGAGCTTTTGTCTGAAGCAACAGATGGTGCTATTTACTGTGATAGGGCCAAAGAGAGAGGAGGCTGTGTCTACACAGGAGATCAGGAGTTTGGTTTTGGCTGGGTTAAGTTTGAGGTGCTTCACAGGCATTCAAGAGGAATTGTTGAGCTGGCATTGGGGACTGGGAGTTGTAATTCAGGGTAAAGGTTCAGGCCAGTTAAATATCCTCATTTTACATATGGGGAAACTAAGGCCCACAAGGGGAAATGGTGTTCTTCAGTGCCACCAAGCAACTAGAACTCAAAACTCATAGCTGCCTGGCCAGAGTTTCAAGTTAAGGGTTGAGCTTACTCACAGAGACTTTCAGGACTGGAAATCTCTCTCTCATCAGTCTAAATCTTGTTTCTGCTGTTCTGTTGTTAATGACCCCATTTTCTTTTCCTAAAAATGGGTCTTCTGTGTGTGGCTGGGACAGAAGGAGTAGACAGAGCTCCATAGTTACAGCCTCACCATTTTCTTTCTCCCAGAGTCCTCATACAAATTTTCAGGACAGAATTCCAGTTGGCTGTCTTTGGGTCATGTACCAAGAGGGATGAACAAATATGATTAACCAGTTCCTAGTAATGTCTGGCACATAGTAGGTGGTCAAGAAAACCCTCAGTGCTATTTCTAACACATCAAGTTAGGATTGCTGAAAACCCTGTAAAAATAGGTGAGAAATTCACAGATGGAATTGACATTGTTAATGCACCTCTAGGAGCAGGAGCCATTTACTGGGGTACAAGATTTCAGCACGTTATCTATTTTCTCTGAACTTCAGTTTCCTCACCTGTAAAATGGGCTCAGTAATGAAACATGCCTTAAGGGGGTTTGGTAATGATTTAGTGAGAGTGTGTATGAATGGGCTAGGATGCTTTATCAGTTGTTTCTTATCATCCCCAGATGGACTCTGGGCAAAATTTTCCACTCTTTCCCTGGGACCTAGTTAATGGACTGACTCTCGATGATTAAGAGCCATCCAGTTCTACCTGATGATATTACCTCCCTGTTCCTCCTTGCTCAAATCTGTCAAATGGGAATGATAATTCCTCTTTTCACAGCAGGCCATTAGTCAATGCACAATGCCTTCTGGATGGAGCATGCTAAGTGCAGTCACTTCCTCCTTTCCCTGCTGTTATGATTCATTTTCTGGCAGTGTGGGTCTTGGGTTCAGCATCAGCAGGCCGATTGGGAAAAAGGTTTAAGGGAAAAGAAGAGGGGAGAATAATGTGCTTTTAGATTTCCAGCAGTATTTTCCTAGCCACTGTTTCCTCATACACTTCAAAGCAGAGGAGAATCTAAGTTACATGATGAAGCATTTCAGAGAGAAAGAGGAAATTACAGAAGCAATAGGGCCAGGGCCAGGAACCTGTGTGCCATTTGGGGAAGGCAGTGAGCTCTGGTTCTGGTCTATGAGACTCATGGAGGCTTCAATTGTGACATTACCACTTATTTGCTCAGTGACCTTGGGCAAATCACTTTACCTCTCTGAGCCTTGGTTTTCTCATCTGAAAAATGGGATTAATTCTCCCCACTCCACCTGCTTCAATGTGACCATGGATGGGTCCTAGCCTCTGCCTTGCAAGTGTTCAGGCTGGACGCTCCCATGTTCTAAAGCTGTCTTCCTTTAAATTCCTTTTTTAAAGGCTTAAACCTCTATAACATACATGGAAAAAGGTCCAGAGCTCATAGCAGTATATTTGAGGGCTTTATTGAACATCTACTATGTGCTAGACACTGTGTAAGGCACTAGGGATACAGCCATATGCCATATGGACAATGGTCCCTGTTCCCATGGAACTCTAAATGGAAGAGATAAAGGTTAAAGAATCACTTAAATAGATAATGACATATTAACTGCTGACATGGATGTCTGCTCTTTTTTTTAGATGTGGTCATTGTAGTTTTAATTTACATTTCTCTAATGGCAAATGATGTTGAACAACTTTTTGTTTAGTTATTGGCCATTTGAATATCATCTCTGGAGAAATGTCTATTCAAAATCTTGGTCCATTTTTTAAAACTTTTTTTTTCATTGTAAAATATAACACATACACAAAGCAAAAAAAAGCAAAAGGAAATAATTTTCAAAGTACACTTCAACAAATAGTTATAGAACAGATCCCAGAGTTTGTTATGGGCTACCATTCCACTATCTCAGATTCTTCCTTCTAACAAAGCATTGGAGTCTAGAAGAAATATTAATACAGTGATTCAGCAGTTACACTTCTTTGTTAAATCCTATTGTCTCTATTATACTTTCTCCTTCTATTCTTCTCACAATCTGTAGGGATCTTTGGGCAATGTCCCTTCTGACATGTTGAGAAGGGTGTAAGTACTAAAGGATAGGGGGATGTAATTAATCAATAATCTTGGAGAAACTGGTCCTTCCAGGTTTCAGGATTTATCTGACCTAGGAATCCTCTGAGAATTATAGGTTCCAGGAAAACAAACCTTGTATATGAAACATTTACATAGTCTCAGTTCAAGCCCTAAGTGTTCTTAAGAATCAACAGGAGTGATGTTGGTTGGGGTTTAGCAAACCATGGCAATGAGCACTATCTAACTGAAGCCTGCATAAGAGTAGCCTCCAGAATAGCCTCTCAACTCCACTTGATCTCTCTTGGCCAATGATGCCTTATTTTATTACACTTCTTTTTTTCCCTTTTGGTCAGGAAGGTGTTGTTGATTCCACAGTGCCAGGGCCAGACTCATCCCTGGAAGTCACTCCCCACGTTGTCAGGGAGATTTTCACCCCTGAATATCAAGTCCCATATTGGGGGGTGGGTGGGTAATGATTCACCTTGTAGAGTTGAGTTTAGAGAGAGAGAGTCCACATCTGAGCAACAAACAGGCTTCCTGGAAGCAACTTTTAGGCCTTGTTACGGGTAGTCTTAGCTTCTCCACTACAGACATGAGTTTCATAAGGGCAAGCCTCAAACTCAAGAGACTGGCTTATTTTCTTGGAAGCCTGCAATGGTTAAGAGGGTAGTCAGGATTTCCCAGATAGGAAAGTTCAATAGTTTCACGTATTTTTCCCTCTTTGGACCCTCAAGGGACTCTACCAATAGTTTTTAACTATCAGCCAGCCCACCATAGTCTGAAATGTACCCTGGTATTATACTAAGCTGTACAGAAACACAAGTCCTCATTACCGTTCTGGACTCCAGGAGTTTGGATTGTTTAAATGAGCTATCCAGACAGCCTGACTTAGACTATGTGTTACAGGATATTTAGGCTCTAGAAATAATAAACTTCTCTGCCTTTGGTCTCATACAGTAGGTGAAGGTCTAGAGTACATACACTATCATCTTTTACCCTGTGTCCTAATTTACCTTAGACCAGATTGGCTTCATTTTAAACTCGAACTGAGGTCTGATCTCTTTTTCTCAGTTACTTTAACTGTTATTACATATAGCTATGCTAATTTTTAGGGCTGCAGCACTCCATTTCTGGTCTTAGGTGTCAAAGAGTTACTCGAAGTTCCAGGGAAATACCAGTTGATACACATATACCTCAGTGTCTCAGAATCTAGAAACACAAGCACAACTTTAGACTAAGCGTAGCTGCAATAAGGGCTTACAATCTAAGCTCCCAGTTTCTTATAAGTATTTTCTGAGCAAGACCTTAGCATATCTATCCTTTTGTTTCTGGCTTATTTTGCACAACACGTTGTCCCCAAGGTTTATTCAGTTCATTGCTCGTCTCTCGATGCCCTTCCTTTTAGTAGCTATGCCATACTCCATCATATAAATGAATCACAGTTTGCCATTCTGCTTCTTGGTCATCGTACCCTTCTGCTCCCTCCATCTATTGGGCATCATGGATGGTGTCCAAGATAAACAAACCATGTCTTACGGTATCCTTGCTTGGTTGTACAATCAGCAACACTCTCAATTTTAGACAATTTTTATTGGTTGGTCCATAGCTAAAAAGAACTGGCAAAAAACAGCATCACCAACTATCAAATGGATGTCTGCTCTTTTTTTGTCATTGAGCAGCATTCAAGCTATTCTTCTGTTCAAAGCACCCTGCTTTCTTTGGGAAACTGCCTCTTCTCCATACCATGTAGTATTGCTATGCTTGCTGATTATATCTGACGTCCTTACATGCATCTCCCTAGGGTGGGCATGTGATCTGTTGGCCAATTATAGTTGTTTATCCTTCTGGCTACAGTGATTGTCTGGAGTATGGACACATGACACAGAGTCAATCAGAATTCTCTCTTGGACATGGGGAGAAAGGAACTGATAAGGATATAGGATAAGAGCTGTCTGCAGACATATGACCTTCAATATAGCTACATGGAGAAGAATAATTTACTCCAGAGAAAAAAAATTAATCTTCTTCAGCTACTTGGAGAAGAATAATTTATTCAAGAGAAAAAAAAAATTGGAGTCAACATATTAGAGGGCAGAAGAACCAAGACTTGGGTGGGGAGAGAGAGAACTACTTTAATCCCAGAGGTTTGTGGGGAGCTCCATCCTTGGACTTTAGCTGTTCCATGACCAATAAAGAATCATTTTTGTTTGATCTAGTTTGACTTGGGTTTTGATTATTTACAAAATAAAAGGGTTCTGACCCAAGTGCTATGAAAGATATGCACATAAACTAGAAGAGGGGTATAAGAGGAAGAACCAATATAATCCCCCAGGTCTGAGAAGGCTTCCCCAAGGAAGTATTTTCTGGATGAGATGAACAAGATGAGTTGGAGTCAATCAGACCAAGAACAGTGACCAGGGAAAAGTGTTCTCCAGGTAGAGGATGTGACCCAGCCAATGATGAAAGGTGGGAGAGAAGTGAGGAAATGAAAGGTGAGTGTGGCTGGGAGGCAAAAAACAGAAGACAGGTGGTCTGCAGTGAGGCAGAAAAAGTGCAAAGGATAGGATCACACTGGCCAAGGCCATGCTAAAGATTTCAGTATTATCCTAAGAAAATGAGAAAATTTCAAAGAGCACTGACCCAATTTTTATTATCATTATTACTATACAATATACTATAATGTATAGGAGGATTTCATTGTTAAAGAGAGTCATTATAACTTCAAAACAGGAAACAACTTCAAGTGTAATATCTAGCATTCCTGTTCTAGAAATCTTCCTGTCTAGAAATTCAGGAAATGTCTCTCAAACTGTCTCTTCATAGTATCCTGTATCTAGTCATGTCCTTAGGGCCCCTTTCTTTTGGACTCTTCTTTTTACCTATTCCTACTGTGCTTGGTAGTTCACCTTTCACCTATAGCCTACCTGCAGAAAGTAAATTCTCCTTCAATTATATTGTAGAGCAGGGCTCTTACACTTAAGCATGCATCAAAATCTCCTGGAAGGCTTATGAAAATGCAGAACTCTGGGCCCCACTCCAAGAGTTTCTAATTCAGCAGGCATAACGTTTGTCCTGTGAATCTGCAGTTCTATCAAGTTCCTTGGAGATGCTGCTGTTCCTGGGACCCTTACTTTGAGAACCATTGATGCGGAGCAATTTGGCCCCTGTAGCCCCTCTTGCTCCATCTATCCTTCACCTGATGTTCTCTCCTTTCTCAACAAAAAGAACCATCTCTGTGCTTCAGTGTAGTGATCCTGATAGAGTTTTTGTGTAAAGTAGTTAGAACAGTAATTGACACATAGAAGGAACTACTTGGGTTTAGCTGTGACTGCTTTCTCATTTTGTCTTTTCCAAAGATGGCCACAATATCTCTTATCCCATAGGCTCATTTTTTTTTTTTAGGTGCATGGTCTAGGAATCGAACCATAGGCTCATCTTATAACATGACCTTGACATTCTCCCACTGAGTGGCAGAGACTGTCTCTTTGAACTAGGGTGGACCTCTGTGGCTGCTTTGACCAATAGCATATGGAAAAAGCTATGTGATTTCTAAAGCCAGTTCAAAAGATGCCATGCACTTCCCCTTTGCTCCCTGGGCATGCTCAGGCTCACCCTTGGAGCGCTCGGATGTTGTGCTGTGAAGAAGCTCAAACAGCCTGAGAGAAGCCTCCTCAGATGTTCTAAGCAACAGCCTGCATCAAGTAAAGATGTGTGTGTGACCACACCTCACCTTGCCACCAGATTACCCCCACTGACAAGTGTTCTAGTTGAGGTCCCAGGCATTGTGAGGCACAGGCAAGCTGCTTTATTGGGCCCTGTTCACATTCCTGACCCACTAGTGGGCATAAAGAAATGCTTGTTTTATGCCACTAGGCTTTGGAATGGTTTATTATTACACAGCAAAAGTACCTGGAACTAATCCTATTATTAAAAATTGTTATTATGTATTACTTATACCAAGAAACAAATTGTCAGACAATGCCACTCGTTAAGAAAGCAGAGAGATCTGTAGTTGATTTTTATTTTAAAAATTCTTTCAATCTTTTTTCCATTCTATTTTATTCTCTGTGTGACCTTAGGAAAATCACAGGACCTCTCTGTCCTCCAGTTTCCTAGTCTCTGAATGAAGAATAATACTTGATCTTAGGGAGGAAAAGGCCAAGGAGACAGAAGGTAGGAGGCTGCCTAGGGTGCAAGTTTCTATATTCGACCCTTACACTGACAGCTCCTGAAGGGGCAAGCCTCAGTTCCCCTCAAGTGGTATCTAGAATCAGGGCTGTGGCAGGAGGCCAGAACCATCTCTTATGTGGAAACCCAATGGCCTGCCTCAGCTGTTGCAGAAGCACCGTCTAGGCAGCGTGGACAGCTGCTGAAAGCCCCCAGCTCGGTTCAGGGGGAAGGCCTTATCTGTCCCTTCTCTCTGAACTTGTTTGGATTGCTTACTGCATCCTAGACCCTGAGATTTCTGTTTGCTGAGTCTCCTCCAGGGAATGGCATTCCTAGTTCACCCTTTTCACCCATGTCTTGGCCTTCCCTCTGCTGTTACCACGTGTCTGCCAGCCTTACCCCCTCCTCCCTGCCCATTTCCTTTGGCCCTTCCCCAGATTCCTGTTGAGAATCTCCTTGGTGGGAGTGGCTGTGGATCGCCACTGCCTAGCACAAGGCTGTGAAACCCAAAACCAAAGCTTCAATGATCAGCCAATGGAATCTGCAGCTCTAAGCCTGGAACCGGCTAGCTTAAAACTCTCCAACAACTCTCCCTTGCGTTGAGGATAAAGGCCCCGTTCTCTTCCAGGGCCTACAATGTCTTGTGGGGCCCTGCCCACCTCTCTGCCCTCATCTTGTTTCTCAAGCCCCTTGTTGCGTACTCTAGCTGCATTGTCCAACTTTTGGTTTCTTGAATGCCACATGCTCCAGATGCCTAACCTTTGCCCATGCTATCCCATTCACCTGGGATGCTTTTCTCTCCCCTAGTTAACTCTTACACCCCCAGAGATCTCAGTGCAAGTACCCCTTCTACAGGGAAGTCTCCCAGAACCATGCCCGTTACAGGTACTCAAAGCACTGCATCCTTTTTTTTTTTAGGTGGATGGTGCAGGGATCGAACCCGGGTCTCCTGCATGGAAGGCGAGCATTCTACCACTGAACCACCTGTGCACCCCCTGCATCCTTCTACTTTAGTCAAATTTCCAGTCATGCATTGAGCTTTAGATTAATGTCTGTTCCCACCACTGGGCTTTAAACTCCACAAGAGTAGGAAACCTGCTGGGTTTTCCCTACCTCATATACTTCCAGTACACACAGCCTAGCACGTGGCACAGGGCAGGCACTCAAACACTTGTGGGATAAATGCATGAACCAACAAACATAACCAACATAACCCTTTCCAGTGTTTGATTTTTGTAAGCAGTGGTACCCCTTCAGAGATGACAGGCAAAAATGCAGCTGCAAAATGGGGTTAGGACGCACAGAATTCTACTTTCTTCATTTTCGTCATCTTCATCCTCAAGAGGAATCCCCTGGACTTGGAGAGGCGGCATGGGGTGGCAGTTCAGGGCCAGTCTGCCTGGGTTTGAATTCTGAATTAGTACTTACTGTCTGTGCAGCTTTGGAAAAGTTACTTGACTCTCTGTGTGTCCTCTGTAAAAATGGGGATAATAATAGTCCTGCCTGATAGAGTTGATATGAGATATAAGCATGACTGCCCACAAAGGACAGAGAACAGCATATGGCCCCCAGTAAGTGCTCTGGGTTCACTGTTATTATTGTTGTTGTTGTTGTTACTGCTGTTTAAGGAAGCACTCCACCTAGCTAGGAGATTCTTTTCTCTCCCCACCCCCATGCCCTGTCTAGGTGCTTGCACAGAATCAACCCTGACCGTTGCAAGTGGCTGCCTGGCTTCTTTCCCATCCCCAAATCCCTTGCTTTCAGGACTTCCTACACAGGAGCCCAGCCCCTAGACAGTGACAGTGACCCATGGAGAATGCATCATGCCTGTCAGGGTCCTGTTGCTTTGGAGGTTGAGGAGGTGGCGCCCTACAGGGAGAGATCACTTCACAGGAAGACAGATGGGCTTTTCCTCCTTGACAGCGTTCCTCTGGAGAGGGGGAGAGGTAGTGGGTATTAAATGGCTGTTGGGCACAGTGGGGGAGAACAAGGGTGCATGGAAGCTCATTTCACTCTGCTTCAATAGTACCCAGCCTTGCAGACTGATGAAGCCCCTCCCTTGGAGAGGTACCCACTCAGCTGCCCAAGTGTTTCTTTGCACACCAGTGGAATCCAGGGGTTACGAGCATGCATTATGGGGTCAGGTGGTTTTGGAGCAGTCCCTGATTTGCTAATTCCTTGACTGCTAAACTCAGACGTATTACTTAAATTCTTTGCGGTCTCAGTCTTTTCATCTGTGAAATGGACAGCACAGTGCCCACTTCATTACGTTGTTTGGGGAAGTCTATGAGATAGAAACGTGAAGCCACAAGAGAAGCTATAGGGCAGGGGTCATCAAACATTTTCTCCAAAGGGCGAGATAGTAAACAATTAAAAATTTGCAATCTACATGTTGTCTGTCACAACTACTCCACTCCGCCACTCCAGGAGCCATAGAAAATATGCAAATGAAGGGCGTGGCTGGGTTCCAATAAATCTTTATTTACTAAAGCATGTGGCAGCTGGGATTTGGCCCATAGGATCAAGTTTGCAATCCCTTAAGAGCAGGGGCTCTGGATCCTGTCTTTGCCTGGGTTTAAATCTTGGCTCTGCTACTCACGAGCTATGGGAGCTTTCTTCACCTAATGGTGGTGGTAAGAGTTTGATGAGTTGTATATTGATATGTGAAGCACTTGCAAGAGTGTTTAGCAAATATTAAGCACAATGTAAGTGTTCACTCTCATTTTCATTATTACAGAGATGAGTAAAACATGGCTCCTACTCTCAGGGAGAAACAAGATCAGGGGGAGAAAAGAAAGCTGCATACAACAAGCCACAATGCCAGGCAGATTATGAGAGGATTTGCAAGAATTAAGGGAATACTGTGGAGGAAATGGCTTATTTTCCCCCTTGGATTAGGAAAGGGATATTTGAGTTGGTTCTTGAAGGATGAGTAGGAGTTTACCAGGTAGAAAAGAGAAGTACAGAACAGAATGGGCAAGGAAACAGGGACTCAGTTTATATTTGACATAGAGGTTTTGGAGAAATGGAAGATGACATGGCTGGAAAGCTTATGAGGACAATAAATTATTGCAAAGCCTCAAATGCCTTAGCATAGTCTTCTAATGTTGCAGATACTTGGCCCACGAGCCTTTGCTCCAAATTCCTCCCACTCCAGTACCTCTTTCTTTCTGTTTCCCGATTAATTTCCCTAAAGCAATGTTTTCCTTTTTTCTTCTTTAAGTTGAGGTTCCCTAGAAGCAGACCCTGAGATGAGGATTTGGGTTCACCCAGAGAGTGGGGAAGCAGCCAAGTAAGGGTGTGATTTCAGGCAAAGTCCAGCAGATGATAACTTTGTCCTTATCCCACAGGCGAGCTCTGGGGTGAAAGTTGCATCTCAGAGTTTGTCCCTAACGTGAGGCAAGAAGGCTGGACATTTGGACTTCCATACTAGCTAATCACAGATAAGCTGAGGGCTACCCTAGAGGCACATTTGGTTCTGTCTTCTGTAGACATAGGGACTACAGGGGCCTGAGGGGCAGTTTTGCTAAGAGGGTCATAGGTACTGCCCTTAGAAACAGAAGCACGTAGAAGTTGGAGGAAAGGTAACACTGTAGGCTCAATGTTTTGGGTGAATTAATGAGAGCATGACTTTTAAAATGTTCATTTTGCTTCTCATGGAGCAGAGAGATCTGGAGGGTTGGGAAGAATACAGAAGGGCTAAGCATCAGATCACAGCTCCGCTACAGCTTGGCTCTTACACCAGATATTGTCAGCCCTATTTACAAATACGGAAACTAGAACAGGGAGATGATGCAAAACATCCAGAATCTCTTAGTAAACTGCAGTAGTAGGATTCAAATCAAGTCCATCTGACCCCAAATCAACTTTGCTCTTGTTACTCTCAGAATTTGTTATCTATGGATGCAAACTGAGAGATGGATACCAGGGAAATCCTAGCACTGGGTTCTCTTGATATGCAATTCTACACTCAGACACCTCTACTTATTTCTTATTGTTTCTTAATAAAGATTTCTTCTTCAGGTTTATGTCTTGATATTGTTCTGTTTGAATAAAATAAGGAAAAGACAGAGAAAGAGGGGTTGTGCAATTTAATGCTTTGAAGGCTGGCCAACCTGTATGTGAATCTCAGTTCTATCCTTTCATAGTGGTGTGATTTTGGTTGCTTAGCCTCTTTGAACATCTGCTTTCTGAGCTCTAAAACGGTATTAACTATATCATTGTTTGTTGGGAGGATTATGTGCAATGATGACTTAAAGTTCTCAATAAGTGATAGAGTTGATGAGATAACGATGACCTTGGTGATGGTGGTGGTGATGATGGTGATGGCGGTGGTGATGATGGAGAAAGAAGACACCCTGCACCTGACAAAATCCATTCTTAGTCACTCATCATTGGCGGCTGGAATACCAGGACCTACATTACAGCATTACTTTTGGCACAGCCATCCCTGCTAAGACACAGGATGAACTATGCTAGGACACCCAGATAGAAACTAGGGACTACGTACAAGGAGAAAAGACCTGAGAGTAAGAAAACCCAGTTTTCTTTTCTGCGTGATCACCACCAACTCCCATGTGCCTTTGGGAAAGTCACCTTCTACCCCCTTTTCTGAGTCTGTCCTTTCTTCTTCTTAAATTGAATAGGTTAGGCAAGAGGGAAGGAAATAAATTTAATGAACTCTCCAAGTGAAGTCTGCTAGCACAGCTCCCACTGAAGAAACCGAGACTGTATTTTTATTCATTCAAGTCACCCTTTAAAGACTTTCAAGCATTTTAAATCTTACCTTTTCCTCTTTGTGCTTAACACTATGCCCAACACATAGAAGGAGGCTATTAAATGTATTTTTTCCAAAAGAAATAATATAATAGCTAATGATGAATTAGGACTTACTTTAAGGGCTTTGGTTCCAAGCCAGATTCCCCAGGAAGCAGACTCTGGGATGAAGATTAGTCTGCAGGGCGTTTATGAGAGCAGCTTCCAGAATCCATACCTGTGGAAATAAAAGGAAGGAAACAGGAATGGGCAAGGGGTAAGTTGGGTGGAACCAGTCTGAACAAAGGGCATGACTATAGCTTAGATACTGTCAGAGAGAGTAAAGCTCTCCAGGTCTCCCCTCCAAAGTCACCTTCTCTGAGAGGCCTTCCCTGAACCCTCCTTTCACTCTCACTCCCTACCATATGCTGACATTACAGAGCTATTTATCTTTGGACTGTGCACCTCCCTGATCAGGCCATCAGCTCCACGAATGCCCAGATTTATACCTAGCACACAGTAGGTACTCAAAAATATTTGTTGAATGGATGCTGAATGGACAAGGGTAGAAGCAATAATCATACTATAAGAAAATCGCCTAAGGAAACCTTCAGTGATGTTTGCAAAATTTTGCAGGCAAGGATATTTGTGATGGTGATATTTATAAAAATGAAAAATTGGAAACAATTTAAATGTCAGATAACAGGGTGCTGGTTAAATACATCATGGCAATTGATCTATGGAATGATAGATATAGAACCATAAAATCATGTTTATAAAAAATTACATTAAATGTAAAAAGCAGAATTTTTTAAATGTGAATAGGCAGTATGAGCTGTTTTGTGAAAAATATTTTACACATACATGTATTTAAAAAAAATCACCCAAAGCAGATAAGCCAACCTGTTAACAGAGGCTGCTGTTGAGTGGAGGGTAATGAGTACATTTATCTTTAATTTGTACCTAGCATTTATGTATCTTCCAGATGTTCAACATTAAACTTATATTAGCTTTTATTGTTATGAATGTAGATGAAAGAGAAGGATGGATGGATGAATGGAAAGAAAGAAGGTAGAAAGGAAGGGAGGGAAGGAGAGAGGGAGAGAGGAAAAGAGATAGGGCAGGAGAAAGATAAGCAAGTCCTTCAAGGACAGAGAGGTTTTCATCTAGAGCCACTTTTGCCTGGTTGTATGACCCCAAGAATATTAGTTAGTCCTTCAAAATCTCAGTTCCCTCATCGAAGAAATGGGAATAAAATACCTACTTTAGAAAAATCCCAAGTATTAAGTGTGATGATAAAATGTTTCCTTCTTAATTTTTTTTTTTTAATAATAGCACCAACAATTCCTTTAAATAGATTATTATCTAAGATCAATGTCTCTGTCCAGGACCAGCCACATGATTTGCAGGACACAGTGCAAAATGAAAAGGCAGAGTCCCTCGTTCAAAAACACCCAGCCCAGATAGCTCAAGCGCTACACACAACTAGCGCATATTATGCCCATTTCCTCTCCTCATTGACCCATCAAACTTCACTTACAAGATGCAAAGACAAAATTAAGAATTTCAAGATGGTGGTTGTGTGGGCCCTTCTGAGCATGGACATAAAGCTGGTGCTGCCTCCGTAATAACTGGCTATAGCAAGGGAGAAAGCCTTCTAAAAGTCTGCAGGGAAGTTTCTTCCTGACTTCCTGGTGCTTTCCTCATTCCCTTGGACAGCAATATCTGACCCCTGAGATGAAGGAGCTCGTGCCATCTTAGATCTCCAACCCTGGCAGGCTGCATACCCAGCACCTACAGTCATTAATTCCTCACCAGCTCCCGATAAGCTGGTTAAAATGATTATGCCCAATTACAGAGGGGAGGAGGTAAGGCAGAAGGAGTTGGCATGACTTGCCCAAAGTCAACCAGTTATTTAGTGTCCAAGCTAAGCTTCAAATCCTGGTCTCTTCGGCCCCAATCTCCCCTCAATTCTGGTCATACCTGCTCCCAGCACACACAGACTTGCACACACGTACACCCTTCCAATCCCCATGTCATCAACCCCTCTTTCACCCAGCTCTGAACTTTTCAAAGACAATAAGCATGAAGAGCAATACATTCAGTTGTCTTCCAAAATAAAATGTATGTTCCTGGATACGTCTATGATTGACACAATATATTGGCTGGTTTCACTGTTAATTAATGCAGAGAAGAATCATTAAATCAGATCAAATTCATTTGAAAAATGCTCAGCTCTGTTCTCTTCTCCTCCTCATTGCAAGGGCTATATGGATGGCTGGGGTAGGGAGTGGGGGTGGGAAGAGAAAGGGAAGAGTTACCACGATTTAATTTTTCAAGTAACACTGTTCAAATAAAAATACATTTGTTGGAATGAGATTGCCCTGAAACAGCGTTTGCATTGATGGCTCTGCAAGTAATTCTATTAAGCCGGAGCATATTTTTCATCAGGAGGCAGGAAAAGAGGGTGAGAGAGTGAGGGAAAGACTGAAAGCTGAATGTAACCTTTTGGAGCTTCAAAAATCAAATACCTTAACCCATTTTATCTTGGGTTTCTCCACTAAAATCCGTAACCATACTATTGCTTGCTGTAGGATTCAGAGGGTTTTTGCCTTATCTCAGACACGTATGGGCTCTGGGTTCAGCCAGGCAGGCTGCCCCTGCCGGGCACATATACAAGGATTCTGCTGGTGCCCAGTAAGGTGGAAATCATACCAGCTGGAAAGAGTTTATTTCTTCATTACTCCTGGACAGAAAAGCTACCTGCAAAGCATTTGGAGTATATACACACACATGCACACACATATACATGCACAAAGATAAACACACGTGCATGCCAGCACACACATATACTGACATATGTACACATATATGCATGAATACATACAAACATGCATACACACATAACCATCTTTTGACCTTCCCCTCACATATACAACATATACAATATACCTGCACATAGACATATATATACAATTTGCATTGTATATATAATCATCTGTTGATGAGACTATGCATATACACATGCACATCCTCACACATTCTCACACACACATCCGCCAGAAGGTTGACATAGGCATTAACTGTGAAAAATAAGTTCAGCTGCCACTTATGGTGGGTTTGCCATATCAGGACATGGTGCTATATGCCTCGGAAACAAGAGCCCATTCAATGCTCACACCAATCCATAAGACACACACATGTCAATTATTATTATCTCCGTTTTACAGATGAGGAGACTGAGACTCACAGAGTGGAAGCGATTCTCCCAAAGCTACAACTCATAACAGACAGAGTGCCAACCTGGCCCGTTTCAGATGTAAAACTCAGGTTCTATTTTCTGTTTTGGAGTGGGCTGACAAATCCCCAGGAGGTCTTGGAAGAAATCACATTCTCAGCTTCCCCATCTCTTCGATGGAATGAATGATTCCTGCCCACTCCCTAAATCAGGAAGCCAAGGGGACATCAGTCTGGTGTCCAGGAACAATCCCTGATCCTTTCTCCCAGCTGAGAGCAGTGCCATCTCTCTGCTCACAGAGAATCCTTAATTCTCCTTTATTTTTCCATCCTCATGGCACATAGCATTTACTATCTTCTGACATAGTATATATTTGACCTATTTATGTTTCTTGTCGGAATATCTATCTCTCTATGCTAAAATATAAGTTCCAGGAGAGCAGGGAAGTTTGTCTGTTTTTCTCACTAATTTATTCCAAGATCTTGGCATACAAGTAGACCCTGAAAAAGACACTGCTTGACTTGTGCTATTATTGCCTTTTTACTTATCTGTCTCCTTAGCTATAACACAAGGTGGGCCATGTCAGGGCCCAGCTGTTACACCCCTTTGTAATCCTGGGCTTACATATTGTCTGACCTGCCAGAGGCATTCAATAAAAATGTGTTGAATAATAATAACAGTCACCATTAATGGAAATCTAACTATGCCCTAGACCCTCTTCGAAGCTCTTCATGTGGAGTCAATCACTTACTCCTCACAACGACATTATGCAGGACGTACCGTCAGTATCTTCATTTTACAGGTCAAGAAACTGAGACCCAGACCACAGAAAAAGCAAGAGAAGTCTGGGTGGCTAGTTGTAATAACATTGTTCTCATACCTAAAGAAGCTTTAATTTCTACTCTTTAAAATGATCTCTGAGATGAATTCAACAAAATTGGAAGTCAACACCTGCCTCTTTAATGGCCTGTGTGGAGCACGTGCAATACTTGTTTGCAAATACGTCACTGACACTTTTTTCCAGTATGTTCCACCAAGGTATTTTCACTAGTCCCCCACTGAATTCACCTGAGTGTGGTTCAGGTTCACAGAAGAGGGCTGTAATGACCATGACATCAGAGTAAGAATCAGAAGCTCATGATGCCTTAAATCAGAATTGAACACAGTAGTTTCTCGGGTGTATGTTAAAAAAAAAAAAGGTCATGAGAGAGTACCACACAGAATTACAGAAAAGACTGCAATGGAACAATCTCTTTTGGGGAGGAAAGAGAAACTGGGCCCTATTCATAACTCACCTACAGAAGACTATGCCAGAACTCTATCTGATGGTTTGAAGAGAGATGCTCAGAAGTCCCATGTACTTCCCTTAAACCAGGTACAAGAGCAGTCTAAGGCAGAAGGGGAGGTGGTCAATATTTATTAAGCCTCCGCTGTGTACCAGCCCTGGAATGAGTTTAATAATCCAGTGATTTTTAGCCCTGGCTGCACCTAAGAATCATCTGAGGAGATCAAAAAGGAACTAAGACAAAGCCGCACAGCTCACGTGTGGCAGCTCTGGGATTCATGCCCAGGGGTAGTGGGCTCCAGATCTGGTGCTCTCTCCACTGTCAAGGTGGCCAGGGTGAAATGACCCTGTGGACACCTTCAATCCCACTCCGGATGGCCTTGGTCACATAGGCTTGGTAACGATCAACGCCATCTGAGTCCAAGTAGGTTCTATCCAAACACTTCTCCCCAGAGGAACAAGCTTTGGGGACTCTACTTTGTACAACCCAGATGGGACTCTTAAAGATGGAAATGATGGAGGCAGAGGTGGGTCATGAGCAGGATACGAGCCAGTGTCTGCCAATCACTCTTGTACCTTCCTTCATCTCTTTTCTGATCTGAGGGTATGCTGGGACCCTTTCCAAGATCTTCTTGAACTGTATCTCCAGGGGAAAAAGGAGCATTCAGGTTTTCTATAAGGGGTCTCAGGCTTCCAAGGAGGAAAGGGGCCACTTATCCTCCCTGTCTCTTTATTGTTTTAATTAGCTGTTTGGTGACCTGACACTTCTCTTTGATACACGTCCAGCACTGGCCTGTGAAATATGGGGAATGTCGGCCTGTCAAACAAGGGTCAACCTGACTCTCAATACTGCCATCCATCAGGCTGATTTAGGCTGGGTGTTGACCTGCAATGAAATGATTGAGCCATCAGTCCCCTCCTCCTGGCCAAAGTGTCGGTGGCGTGTGGGACACAGCTGGTGGCTAGAGGTGAGGTGACAGTGTCGAGGCCGTTGGGCGGCTCACTTCAAACTATTGAACCAGGGCAGCAAACAACAGAGAGAAAGCACAGTCCAAGTTAAACATGCCACAGCAAATCCAGAGGGAGGAGGCAAGTCAACAGGTTAGGACAAGAGGAGGGTCTATGGGATACCCAGTAGGTGGCAAAGCCCAGGATTAACCCTGTTTGCACTGTTCACTTCTAGGAGCACAGGAATTCTCTAAGTCCCTACAACAATGTGAATCACAAACACACACACAGAAACAAAAGCCTGATGGTTTGTCAACTAAAACATCAGTGTGCATTAATAGTGGGCCATGGCTAAAAGTTACATAACATAATCTGTGAATGCATTAATAAAGGCATAGTGACTGCAATAAGGTAGTTGATTCCTTCATACCTCAAGCATTCCTTCATATCTCACACCTATTATGTGCAGGGCCTCATCCTAGTTGCTAGGATATTACAATTAACAAAATGGACAAAATCTTCACCCTTATGGAGCTTTCAAGGTAATGGAAAAAAGTTAAAAGAAATAAAGAAACAATAATTAATTTGTAGAGTAGGTTAAAATATGCAACAAAGAAGCATAAAATAAAGGAAGGAGCTAAGGAGGTGGGAGGCAGTTTGCCATTTTAAATCCATTTTAAATATATATCCATAGTTTTTAACTTGGCCAAGGTGTGAAAAAAGAGTAAGAGGGAGAAATTTCGACTGATGAGGAGGTAGAGGAAAAGAGAGTCTAGGAGAAGGGGAAACAGAGATTCGACCAGGAATGCCCTTGCACAGCATGTTAAAGAGTTTGGATGTGATCAGCGAGCCCAGGGGAACGATGGGAGGTTGGTACAGAAGGAGAGTATCATGAGCAGATCGACTTTAGAACAACCTATCTGGCAGCAAAGTAGAGGAGATATATGTGGGGATCATTGAGATGGCTTTGGCTACTGTCCAGGTGGAAGATCTTGATGGCATGGTCAGGAGGGTGGGGTGGGGATAGAAAGAAATGAGAAGATATTTTGGCCAGAATATAAGATCAAGGGGAATTGATGAGATGATGGTGTCTTTAAATTATTTCTGTAGACATTTACAATGTAGCCACACTGAACTCTTTATAGTATCAGAATGTGCCAGATCCTTACCACCCTCATCCCAACCCTCTCTTCATGCACATTCTTCTCTCCACCTAAGAAGGCTTCCCCTTTCCACCTTCTTTTACTACTCTTTCTCCTGTCTCTCCTTTCAGACTCAGCTTACATTTTCTCTTCAACAAAGCTTCATCTGATACCTCTACACTCATTTCCTTTGTGATATGACTTGCCCTCCTGAGACCCTACTTGCATGTACTATAATCCCATGCAAGCTTGTGCAGGTTGGGCACTGCACACATGGCCTGGCCAAAGTAGCAAACAGGGATTAAATCCATGCATTCATTTGCCTAGCCTTAACTGCTCAGAGGAAGTGTCTTTCTCTGTTTCACAGAAAGCATGGTGTAGGCTAGCTCTGGCCCTGATTACTCTCCAACCATCTGCCGCACTGAATTGTAATTATTCACTCACTTGTCCACCTCCCTTGTTAGACTTCATTCATTTCTTCATCCCTAGTGCCTAGTATGTATCCAAATATTTATTGAAAAATAGATGAATGGATGGATGGAAAGAAGGATATTGTTTTTCTCAGCAGGATGAGTCAACCAGTACAAAAATAATAATTACATCAAATGGCTCATTCGCATCTCCATGGGGCATCTCAAAAACATCACCAGTTCCTCTACACCAGGAATTGACAAACTCTTTTCTTCAAGAGCCAGATAGTAAATATTTCTGGCTTTGCAGGCCATTTGGTTTCTGTTGCAACTACTCAGCTCTGCTATTGTAGTGTGAAAGCAGTCCTAGACAAGGTATAAGCCAACGGGTGTGGCAGTGTCCCGATAAAACTTGATTCACAAAAACAGGCAGCGGGTGGTCTCTTACCTATGATCTAGATCTTAGTCTCACAAAGAAATTCTCCCATTGATTAATTTGTCCCCAAGGCCTCCCTTTCTCAATGTTCACTTTGGGACGTTAATATAAAGATACTGAGAATAATGGTTATAACTAATATATATTGTATGCTTGCTCTGTGTCAGGATCCTGCCTAAGCCCTTTTCACATGTTATGTCAATCCCTGCAGTCGCACCACAAGGTACTAATCCTATCACATATTAGTGTGAGGAAACTGAAGCACAAAGAGATTAGGTGGCTCAAATTCACCTAGTTTCAAGTGAGAAAGCAGTCTGACCACCTGGGAGATAAACAACTATCTCTACATATCAGTAATAAATAAGAATAATAATAGCTTTGTTTGCTGAAGGCTTACTCTCTTCCATGCATGACAAGTACCAAGATCTCTCTGAATTTTCTTAGCCACTTCACAAGGTTGGCATCTTGCTGTCACCATTTTCGATAAGGAAGCTAAGGCATGGAGAAGTCCCATCACCTATCCAGAGTCACAAGGATACAAAGTTTGGATTTATACTTATTGACTGTACCATGCCTCGGACCCTTGGAACTGTCTGGAAATGGACTGTCTGACTCAATGTCCTTGCTGCCCTGATGCCGTTGTTGGTCCTGCACTGCCTTCTCCCTGCACTGGCTGTGCCTTTGGACTCTGCGGGTGCCCTTTATCTTATCTGGCCCTTTCCCTCCTCACTTTGCTAGCTGTCGCGTTTGTTATTCTAGGATAAACTTTTGGCTGATGCAGCGTGTACTTTGGGGTCAGTGCCCCGTGTTACCCCAAGGAGAGTGCAAATATTTGTGACCTTGTCAACCTCCATCTTGCTGGATGTGTGTCATGGCAGCCTGGGAGGGGCATTTCATTCCTGGAGACTAGTGTGAGCCAGTTTGTGGCAAGAGGCCCTTCACGGGAGGCCAGGAAGGCAGGTAGCATATATGTCAACTCCTGTTCTAAGGTTGTGTGAGGGTCCCTGTTGAGAAGAAAGAAGGTTAACATCTGTTGACTATTTCCTACCTGCTGGGTGCTTTCACACACACTGCTATATGTGATCTCACAAATCTGCTGAAGGAATGGGATTTATGACCATTCTATTGATAAGGAAACTGAGGTTCAGAGTTAAGCAGCTACTATGGGGTCCTTAATTGTATGTGCATGCATGCATATGTATGTGTTGTATGTGCGCACGTACATATGCACCTGAGTACACACATGCACACAGACCTCTTTAACCTCTGCTGAAGCCCTTTTCAGAAAAATTGTTTAAAATCCACAAAATAATAGGCATAGGATTACTACGGAGATCAATGACACTGAAACACAGCTATCAAATAGAAAACACTGCCATACAGTTATATCTGTGTCTCTTTATTGACTAATGAAGGAACAAATCTTAGCAGTGGATCTAAAAAGCACTATTTTAGAGGTGTGGTGGGGTTCAGGGATGTCAAGAACCCTGCCACATGTGTAAGGTGATACGTAAACGTCTGTGGTTTCCTTTGGTCACAAAGTCGCGGAGATCATCAATCACGCCATATATGTCTGTGGACTACATTCGAATAGAAGAAAAGGGTAGATTTCAGTTCAAAGTTAGTGACAACAAAAGTGTGATCCATTTCCTTCCCCTCCAGGTTCACTGTTACCCTGAACTCCACCCATGGAGCTACTGGGGGTCACGGTCCCCAGGGTAAGGACCCCTGAGACTCCAAAGTGGTATGTGGTAGGGATGGGAACCTAATGTGCCTGGCTCGAGAGCTGCCCTCTTAGTGCCACGAGGTTCACCCGCATTGCCCCCTCTGGCTTTGTCCCCATGTGAACCAGAGAGCCCTGACAGTGGCTGGGAAGGCAGCACAGAGAGCCCGCCTTTGAAGCAGGCTTCCTTTGATGTGCAGATTTCATCAAGGTCCTTCCTGGAGTTGGGCAAATCCCAGTTGCTTTCCTCAAATCTTCCCTTCCTGAAAATTCCCTAAATAATCTAAAGACCTCCCTCATAGTGTTTGCTAGAATTGTTCTATTTTTTTGAGGGGATGGGCAAGGGGAGCCTGCTGGGCTGGGACTTTTAGACAAAACTTTAGTGTCTGGAGCAGAGACCATTTTCAGATAGCCCTCACTCTGGGTCAGGCAGAAGAAAAATAGTGGCCTTACTTGAGGAAAATATGAAAATGACCAAAATATAGATACATCCTGGTTAAGCAACCAGTACACTTGGGGTTACACAAATTTGTGTTGAAATTTCTTATTGGATATGTGACTTTGGGAGAGTTACTTGAACTTTCTGAACCTCTCTTACAGATGGGAAACTAAGGCAAGCTCAGAGAAGCTAAGTAACTTGCTCACCATCACACAGCCAGTAAGGGGGCTGGAGGTATTAGAAGAGAAGTCTACCGACTGTAGAGGCAATGTGGGGGGGGTGGGGGGTGAGGAAAGAAGGGAAGCAGGTGTTCAGCACCCACGACAATAACAAAGCAATAACAGCATGACAGCAATAGCTCCTTAGGAAGCAGGGACTCCATATCAGTACTACACATTAGATGCATGCACATACTCTCTTTACCTCCTAATAGTCCTGCAAGTTAGGGATGACTTTCCACTTTCTACTAATGAGAATCTTGAGATCAGAGAGATGATGTGACTTTTCCTAGGTCTGCCTGAGCCAGGGTCCTTTCCTCACCCATGTCTGGAAGGCAAGCATCTGAGGTCTTTCTTAGAGGCAGGCAGCCATTATTTTCAAAGCAGAACTCCAAACAGCAACACTCTGGGTGAGTTATTGGTGGTAACAGGTCTCCTGGGATAAAAGTGAGCATTGTGTACTCTGAAGGCATGGCATTGTAGGAAAGGGCTCTGACTTTTGGAATAGGCTGAAGAAGGAAGAGGCAGTGGAGGGCCTCAGCCTCTATGACCAGCAATCCAGTGGAAAGAAGAAGCAATCCAGTAACCTAGCAGGACTTCCAGGGCTGGCTTGAGCTATATATAGAGATGACAGAAGGTTGTGGTTTATTTCCAAACTGTCCTGCAAGTTGCAAGATGAGATGGCTTTTGCCTGAGATGCTCTCCATCACTCAGCTTCCAGTATTGCACAAACATGACAATGTCACAGCATCACTTTCCTGTTCCCCAGACACTGTAAACTTGAGCTCAGGGAGAGTCACAGGACCCCAACATGATGGTCCTGTGGTATCCACAGCACCAAATTTGGGGGTTGCAATTCCAAGCAAGCAGATGGCTCTTGCCCATTCTCCCAGCTTCCCTTGAAAGCCCAGAGCTCACATCTGCAGTTCATCTGGCTGGGCTTAGAAAAACAGGCCATGTTCAGGGGAATGGAAGTCTCTCTGAGGGTATTTCAGGCCTGGCCCTCATGGGCTAAGCCTCTTCTCAAACCAGGATCAGTGGAAAAGCTCAGCCCAGCGGGCTGCTTGTCAAAGAAACTCTGGCCTTGACTTTCAGACTCCTGAGTCATGTTTCCTTGAGCCCATCCTCTTTGGACTTCCTTGCAGAGGCTTTGATGAACAAACGAGATAATGGTTATGCTTTGAAAAAGATAAAATACTGAACAAAAGGTTTTACTGGCCACTGCAATGGATGCCACGGATTGGCAAAACCCTGAGCTTCCTTCTGGTCCAAGGGCAAAGATTGTTTCCAATCTCTGCATTCTCAGTCAGCTCATGAGGTGACCCTCTGAACGATGCAATCTGCCAGCCATCAATAGCAGCAACAGTCCGAGGATGGGTCTTAATGCTGAGAACATTACATCTATCAACCAACAGAATCATCAAAACAACCATGGGATGTGGTGTGAATTTGCCCATTTTTGCAGATGAGGAAATTGAGACGTGAAGAAATTAAAGAACTACAACTAAGATCATCCAGCTACTTGGCATACACTCAAGATTTAGACCTTAAGCCTCTAATTCCAAACCCCAACAAAACACAAGGGATTTAGTTAAGAAGTCTTCAGCTAGAATGAAATATTACCAAAAAAATAGGATCAAGAAAATGTGGTTTGAACATAAATGTCCTTGGCAGCAACTTGAAACCTGAAGGAAGGGTGACTTTTTGTCCTTACTGCAGCCAGGGCTCATGGTGTGAGTTATATCAAGTGGAGTCCCTTTTGCAGGGACATGAGAGTCACAGGATTGCCTAGTGGGAAGGGACTTCAGTGGCCATTCCAGGCCAGCATTTCCTCTACAAACAGCCCTTCCAAGAGGCGGTCTAGCCAGTGCTAGGACATTTCTGGAGATCAGGATCTCATTTCTCTAAGGTAGTCTAATCTGTTATTGGACAGCTCACCATTACCTGGTGCCTCTTTAGCCAATTTAACAGAAGCTATTAGAACAGAAAATGTGTTTTTCCTATTATTCAACAGATGTACCCTAAAGAGATGCATAAAGAAGCAGGCACAGAACTATTCACAGCTACCCTGTAAGAGCTAGAAAGTGTAAAACAAACTTTAGGATCCCACAAGAAGAGTGGATGCATAAAATATAATATTCTCCCTCAATGGAATATTCTTCCTAGAATGTGCTGAAATCTGCTCTATCCCAAACTTCCAGAATTTTTTCCTCTAAGAATATGTGAAGAGGGAGCTCACACATCTCTTCTCGATCAAAAATCTGTTTCTTCCATCGCTGCTCAGCTCTCCACATGGCCTCTGAGATGCTGGAGGCTTTGCAGCATCCTTGCATTTGTGATCAGCGTGACCCAGGCTGTTGCCTCACATTGTAACTTGACCACATGATGTCATCCTCTTGTCCTTGCAAGGAAGAGCAGAGATGGGGAGACCGACTTGGCTTGGCAGCTAGGCTTCACCAAGGGGACCCCTTTAAAGCATCTGCAGGCTGCAGCCTTAAGCATGGACTCTGAAATTAGACTGAGGGGGTTCATATCCCAGGTCTGCCATTTTCCAGCTGTGCAACCTCAGTCAAGTGAGTTGCCATCTCTGAGCAGGCTATAAAATAGGAATAATTTATAGAATCATAGGGCAGATTAAATGAGAAGCTACATATAAAGCACTTAGCCTAAGGCCCTGAACACAACATGCAATTAATAGATGGTAGCAAAAATAATAGCAGTAATAATAATCACAATGAGTGCTGCTACTTTAAAGAGCAAAAGGAAAGCAGTTGTTCTCCCTGGGAACATGAGTGTCCAGACTGTCCCCAGAGACAAGGTGATCAGTTACTGACTGGCTGATGGCCTTGGTGCACCGAGCCATGCTCCCTGGAAGCCTTTAGTCTTGACCCTCAGGGTGACTCTCCAGTGGACTGTGGGTGTGGAGTTCAGCAAATCCTGCGTCACTTGGTCCCTATGGTCTAGATGCCTCCCCCAAGAGGAGGAGAGTAGGAGGCCCCCTCTGGATTTTGTCTGTCGTGCCCACGGAGGAGGTGGAAAAGGAGGGTGGGGTAGGAAGCATCCTGCTCCCTGCGTTGTCCTGTGGATGGAGAGTGGGCCCTTTCTAGCACCTTTCAGATATAGGTAAAGAGAGGGCCAGCATGGCAAGTTTCTCCTGAAGACCCCTAAATCGACAATAGCTAATGCTTACTCTTTATTGAACTCTCACTAAATACTAAGACACTGGGCTTATCACAGATTATCTTTCGCCCTTTCTGCAGCTCTGTGATGTGGCTCCCATTTGATCCTTATTTTATAGTGCAGGGAAAACTGAGGCTCAGACAGGTGAAGTTAGTTGCCCAAGCCAGCTCTGTCTGACTGCAAATGCAGACTCAATTTGGCATTAGTTCATTCCTCTTTCCTCCCCGGTTCTGCCACATCTGCAATTTTGGACAACGGGCTCAACCCCTGTGTGCCTTGTTTTCTTGGACTATAAAATGGAGAAAATATTTCATACAGTTGTTAAAAGAATTAAAATGAGTCAGTGGATGTCCCAGCTCACTACAGTATCTGGCTTGCCATGACAACACAGTCCTGGGTGTTTGAACTAGGATCAACATATATAGATATATATTATACACATACATATATATTTTTTTCCTTAGTTTGTTGTGGTAATTTATATATTTTTCCATTTTGTGAGTTGTCTATTCATGAATTTTCTTCACTAAATTTGTTAACTTGGTGAGGGTTTTGATCGAAGACTAGAGAAAAAGTGTGCTTTCCCGAAGGGAACGAGGAACATAACTGGTACCCAGTACCCCAATCCCATGAGTGTGGGATGGGATTTGACCCCAGGGATATTGGCCGCTGGTCTGGCCTTTAACCTTCTGACAGGTTCAAGGACACTGGGGTTGAGGCGGTGCCTCTCGGGGAAGGGCAGTGTGATGGTCCCCATGCTGGGAAACCAAGACAAGGACACCAGGGAGAAAAGTGAACCAACAGCTTACAGAAGAGTTAAATGAGGTCCCTCCAGAGCAGACCACCCAGAAACACATGGGCCTCACCGAAGAGATCCAAGGTCTTCAAAAAGAAGATCCATCTCCTTTCTGTGAGTCAAGAGGAATGAACTGTCAAAGGTCCTCTCCCTCCCTCTGACTTCCTGCCTGGGACCTCTTCAAACCTTCTCGCCTTCAGCCCCGCTGGACTTGCTCTCCCTTTCCAATATCCGTTCTCTCTGTGCCCCCTTGCCCTTGGCCCTGCCCCGGATCCTGGCAACATCCTGTTCTTCCCCTGAACTAAACTCCCCCTTCAGCTTCCCAGTGTGATAGGAATCTTAAATAAATGCTTCCTGTCTCTTGACTACCTTATCTCCCATTCCTCCCGAATGGCTGACGTTCAAGAACCACAGGCAGTGTCGCACTCCCTTCTAATTTTAAACTTGCCCTCTGTGGCTCTCTCTTCTTCCTTCTTGAGGTTCCAGGAAAGGCCAGGGGGTGTCCATGGTCCCGGCGGAGCAGCTGAGTCAGTAAATGCCAATGGCACCCTTCTTAGGTTCTTGGGGAGGGAGTTTGGGATTAAGCATCCTTGGTGAGGCCACTCTGCAGCCCCTTTCCCAGGAGGAACTGTGTTCTGCATAGAATAAACACCAAGTGTGTCTTTCTTGAATTCATGAATGAATACAAAAATGAAAGGGGTAGAAATAAACCTGAACACGTCTGTGAAGTAAGGAGCCAGGAAAAATGTGTGTGCATACACACACTCATACTGAGTTGTCCTCTGTAGCATACACAGGCCCAATATCCAGTCATTAGTCTTTTGCTAACTCGACTTTGACTCTCCTTGGAGGAACCAACCTTGTCCGCCCAGTCTCTGTGAGGCTGAGTTCCAGTGATGTCCTGTGACTCCTCCATCCCAGACAATCCAAGAATCTTCATCCCCTCCATCAGTGACCCTAATCAGAACCTCTGGAAGCAACAGAGACTCAATTCTGAGAATTTTTTTTTTTAACTCTTGAGAGAGAGGGATGGTCTTTCAGATGGTTGTTGCTAAGAGAATGAGAAGTCAGCTGAGAGCTGCAGGCAGACACTTTGACATCACCTTGAGAATGGGGCCAGCACAGGTGAGAGTCAAGATGGACTAGGACTTGGCTTCATCTGAATACCTGGATCCAGCTCTGCCCGAAGCCAAATATTCTTCTGCCAATGACCTCAGGGGACTATTTTCAGCCACGTGAACCTATAAAATCCCTTTTTTTCTCTAGTTTCCTGTCACCTGTAACCATACACATACAAACACGCACAATGAGGTAGAAAGAAAAAGGAACACCATATACTGAGAATATATTATGTACCAAGATGTCTCCTTAAAACAATTCTGTGAGCTAATAAGATCATCACTCCCATTTGGTGGATCAGAATACTGAAGTTCAGAGAGGTTAAGATGCTTGCCCAAGATCACACAACTAGGAAGAAGTAAAGCCAAGATTTAAACCTGGAGCTCCTAAGACAAAGGTCTTTGATCCTCTATCCTCCACCTCATCCATAGCATAATCAGCCATGCACTCAATCAAATGAGAAAAGTCTTGGAGTCTGGTTTGATTCAATCACAAGAAGCGCAAATAGGTTTTCCAGTCCAGATCATCGGAAGGGACCTTGGCCACCATTTTCTTCTATGAGTCACTCACCCCTCATTATAGAAACCCCATCCATCCTCCTCCCATACACACTTGCCTTTCTTTTTATCTCCCTCTCTTCCTCTGGCTTCCCTGTCTAGGCCCTTCTTCCCCCCTTTATCACTCCATCGTTCTGTGAAACAGTTGAATTCCATCCTACTCTTCTTTCTCAGGCTTTTTTATTTGTTCCCTTCCCCTGCTCACCTCTTCAGCATGAGTGCATCCCAGGGTTCACCCTTAGTTCTCTCCTGGCTTTTAACCTGTCTCTTCTCTAAGCCTCAGACCCATAAACACCCATGTGTGTCTCCTACACATATGCTCCTAGGCATCCCACAGGCACCTTGAGGTTGGAATGTCCAAAAGGGAGCTTATCACCTCCCCCTGAACCTGCTCTTACACCTCTGTCCTCAACCTCATCTGAGGCATGATCAGTCATCCACTCAATCAAATGGAAAAAATCCTGGAGTCCTGTTCAACTTCATCTCATTCCACATTCCCCTCACATAATACATCATCCAGCCCTGTGACTTTTACTTCCCAAGTAATCCCCAAGCTCATCCTTGCTCTTCATCCCAAGAAGCACGACTGACTGTATGCACGTGTGAGTGAATGAGTGCATCAATGATGAGAGCACTTGGCTCTGGGAAGTCAGTCCTGGGAGACACCTTGCAAGCCTCTTCTTTATCTATGTGAAAACTGAGATCCAACACACAAAGATGTGTTCTATTATTGTTTGTGTTACTACCTTCTAGTGCTAGCAATAATTGGTAACCAGAATCATTACAGGTTCATGGGTTTTACAGTTACAAGCACCCCTTTTTTTCTTCATCAGACCATATATGTGCATACATGGCTGCACACATGTATCTGTGCATGTGTGTGTTTGTGGGTTTCACACACAAACTTATTCCCATACCCTCCCCTGTACATATACACACACACACAGCATATTTTCTTCAAGATGTTTCCCTCTCTAGGACCCCCGAGTTGGCCTTCAGCTAGGTTATGCTGAGTGTCATTTTCATAGTTCATCACTCATTTGTTGTAAGACTAGTTATCTCATTTGAAAGTTGAACACAACGTAGGTATTTACTGGAGAGGACTTGTTGAAAGGATTAAGTAAGAATATGTCTGTGAAACTCATACCTGGCCACAGAAGCATTTAGTACATGCTAGTACTATTATATCATTTCTATTCTTATAAGAAAAAATGAGATTGTTTTATTAGCATGTTCTTTCTAGGTCACATCCTTAAAATTTCACTTCCTGATAAATTATACAGACAGCTCATACAAAGAAGTTCCCCTTTAATCCTGAAGATGCGCAGCACCTCCTTAATTAACAGCCATTGGGAAAAATCAGAGTACTGTCCTCTCACTGTTTATATTAACAGCTTTCATTAATCACACATAAGATAATAGACACTACCATCCACCACACCGTGTGTAAAAAAATACCCCAGTTAATAGTGTCTGAAAAGATGACTCATCCCAGAGAAAAAGTTCAGAACTAAAACTATTTAAACACACTTTAATACTCTTTTAGGTGAATACCAACTCACTGAGGAAATTTAAAAAATAGGAACTAACTTTAATTGTGTTTCTATTATGTAAAAGTGACTTTTCTAAACTAAGTTGATTTAGAATTCTCTATTGTTATGTAGTTAATTTTCTAGAAGGCTAATTTGTTATGTTTAAGTGTGTTTTTAATATGTTAGGCTAGTATTAGTAACCCACATAGATGTTAACCTACTGTATTTGCAAAGTAGTCTTCTTTTCCCCCAGTTTTACCAAGGTGGAAAATAAGGCTCAGCCTGAGTTGTCAGAGCTATTGCTCTCATGCAAAGTAATGGGTGTAGTGGTTTAAGAGTGTGGGTTCTGGAGAGAGATTTCCTGGGTTCAAATCACAGCCCTGCCATTTGCAAACATTTTGGTTTATATCTGGGCCATTTAACATCTCTGTATTTAACATTTCTTACTTATAACGGGAAAAATGAAGTACCTTGCTGACAGTGTGGTTTAGTTAGCTAAATAAGAGAGCTTATGGCTAGTATTTAGGCCAGTGTACGGCACATGGCAAATCTTCAGCAAGTGCTAATTATTACTGTGATCCAGCCCCACAGGCTGCCTTCCTTTTAAACTAGATACCAATCTCATTCCAGCCTCAGGGCCCTTGTACTTGCTGTTCCCTCTGCCTGGAATGTTCTACCCCCAGATCTTCACATAACAGGCTCTTTCTCATCCCTAGAGCTCAGCCTCATCCTGCCCACCTGTCTGAATATCCCCACAAACTCTCTCATTCTGTCTTACTTCTAGTTTTCCTTGGAGTATTAATTACAACATAAAATGATCACATCAATGCTTTCATTGGTTTGTCTGTTGTATATTTACCCCATTGGTTTGTCTGTTGTATATTTACCTAGTGTTTTGCTCAGGGCCTGGCACATAGTAGTTACTCACTCAACACACCCTTGTTGAAAACATGATGAATGGGACAGCCAGGGTGTAAACCCATGTCTGTTGGACTCCAAAATCTGCCCAGGCCAAGCTATTTCCATAGGTGACAAGCCTTTGGCAGGAGTGCAGGAGCCAAAACCCCAGTTCCCCTTAAAGGACACTCAGAGAAGCAGACAGCTGACGGCCCAGACAGGATAAGAACACCAGACCTGAGAAACCCCAAAAGGAACTGAGTTTTCAAGGTTGCTCCAATTTCCATAAACGTTAGTCTTGGAAACAGAACCATCTCAGGGCTGCCCAAAATGTATCAGTCACAATGGGTGAAGTTGTGTGCAGCAACAAACAACTCCCCCAATCTCAGATGCTTAACTTCACAAAGCGTATCTCTTACTTATACTATATGTCCATCAAGGGTAAGCGAAGGACTTGTCATGCATCATTGTCATTATGGTTCTGAGATTCAGGCTGGCAGGGCAGTCACTGCGGCAGAAGGTGAAGAGAAGGTGGTGAAATACACAATGGTTCTAAAAGCTTCTGCCCAAAGGGACATACATCACTTTTGCCCATATTTCACTGGCTAACGCAAGTCCTTGCCCATGAAAAGGCTCAATGGGATGGAATGGCTTAATCTTCCTACAGGGTGGCCCTTAGTTATTGATGGATGCATTGCCCTGAGCTCTGCATCCCACCAGGGGTCAACACTGGGGCCTGGAAAACCTTTTCTGTAAAAGGCCAGGTAGTGAATATTTTATTCTTTGCAGGGCAGACAGTCTATGCTACAACTATTTAACTCTGTCATTGCAGCATGAAGAAAGCCAAAGATAATATGTAAACGAATGGGCATGGCAATGCTCCAATAAAACTTTATACAAACAGGTGGTGGGCCAAATTTGGCCTGGAAGCCATAGTTTACAGAACCCTGGTCTAAAGCATCAGCTGATCTCCCAAACACCTTGTCCCCCCATTTATTGTGCATGCTATAGGTGTTCATAGTTAACATTTCTGGAGTCTCCACTAGGCACCAAGCAGCATGCTTGCAAGCATGATCTCATCAAACAGTTAGAACTCTGGGGAAGAGGTTAGGAGAGGTGATTACATGACTTGCCCAAAGTCATATAGCTGGAAGGGGCAGCACTGGGATTCATGCCCCCGGCTGACCCCAAATTGATCCCTTGACCATTATTCCTCAGTGTCACATCTCCAGGTCACTTGGCCACTTCCACTGCATGGCCATCGGCTTGATGGGAGCTCCTTGACTTCCCCAAGACCTTGTTTTGTTTATCTGTAAAAGAGGGGCAGCAATATCATCCTCCTTACAGATTTATGGCAAAGAGTAAAGGAGATAATGCATATAAGGAGGTTCTTAGAACAGTGCTTGGCACCTGTGCGCACTCAATCAGTGCTACCGATGGGGATGGTGTCTGACCGGTAAGGTGAAGGTACTGAAAGTCACACAAAGCTGGAGCTTCATTCCTGTTGGAGCCCCCCCAACTGGCAGGCTGCTTGGGCTTCAAATCAAGGCTCCATGAGTTTAATCTGTGGATCATATACCAGCTCCCTTTTCTGGGTCTCAGCTCCTTATCCGTAAAATGGAAATAAGAAAATGATAATAAAATTCTATGTGAGGATTCAATAAAGAAAATACAGGTAACGTGCTTAAAACTAAATCATTTATTTGCGAAACACTATGTATGTGCTAGTTATTACATTGTTCTGCAAATTAAAACAGTAGTGGAAATTTTTACAAGTGCTCTTTTCCTTATAGCTATATAGTAATCTGAAGTAAGGGTCAGCAAATTACGACCTGCTGACCAAATCCAGCCTCCTTCCTGGTTTTGTAAATAAAGTTTTATTGAAACACAGCTATATCCCTTCATTTACATAATGTTTCTGGCTGCTTTCCCATTGTAATCGTAGAGTTGAATAATCTTGACAGAAACATTAAATCCAAAAAGCCAGGACTATTTACTAGTTGACCCTTTCCAAAATTGTTGCTTTTCACTTTTTTTTTTTTTTTTTTAACACAGGCAGGCACTGGGAATCGAACCCGGGTCCTCTGGCATGGCAGGCAAGCATTCTTGCCTCCTGAGCCACCGTGGCCCACCCTGCTTTTCACTTTTGTCCTAAAGGATGGCAGTGTCTATTGATAGACATTCAAGGTGAGTGCAATTTTTCTGCTATTACCTCCATATACAGTACGTTCATGCTATATAACAGTAGGTTAAGTTCTTGGATAGTAGATTGCTGAGCCGAGCAGAAAAGAGCAGGAGGTTTCTGAGAGCAAGGGGTGGAAGCTATTGAAAGTGTTGGGCTTCTTTACAGACTAGGCACCTGACCTTTGCCATTAGGAGAGGAGAGCTAGCTGTGGGTCTGCCTGTGGACAATTTTGCACCGATTCTGAATTTTAAAGTTCTTCACTCATAGCTGTTAATAGCTAAGCCACAAAAATCAGAACAACTCCAAATACCTCTGGCTCTAATTTCCACAAATGCTTTATGCAGTGATGTAGCAACAGACATTTTTCATGTGTCTATACTGGGCTAGGTGCTGTGCCAGGCAACGGAATACAGAAACCTCAAAACACTTCATCGTTAGTACAATGGGTCTTAAATATGGCTGGATCTTGATATATGTTGAAAACTCATGAAAGCTATGGCGTTATCCTCCAAATTGCATGTACACATACAAATCTGCACATAGCTTCAGGGACTACCTTCAAAGCCTTTCCAGTGACTCTAGGTTAAGAACCCTTTGTCTAAAGGGGAGACTGGTCTGTAAAAAAAAAAAAAAAAAAGTATAGTAGAAATGATTATAAATAGTGTATTTGAGGTACATGCAAACTAGTGTATGTGTACAGGGGTGAGGTGACAGCACTGCCTACTGGCAATGCACAGAGTTGGGAAGGCTTCTCATAGGGACTGGGACCTGAAGGATGTGTAGAATTTCTCTGGGAGATCTAGAAAGAAGAGAGACAATCCCATCAAACGAAACATCAGTTGGGGTAAGCAGAACTCTGAGAAGGTCCTAATGTGGATGCCCAGAAGCCTAGACTATTTCTAGAATGTCAACTAACATCAGAAAAGAAACTCCCTCTCATCTCTCTGACCGCCCTCCCCCACCACGGCATCAAGTGAGGACCAGAATGACACTGATTCCCTTTTTAAAGTTGTCTGTAATCTAAAGATAGAAGCCTCCATGTTAATAAAATATCATTTTGAAAGCCCAAAATGTCCAATTTTCTCGTTTCACGTTTCATGCCTGAAGGTTTTTTCCCACAGCGTGCTTGATCAGAGTTGCAGTAGCAATTTGAATGTCTCTTCCTTTTTGTCATTTTCTTGAGAGTTAGTGATTATATTAGGAAGATGCCTAAGAAGACTTCCTGGTCATTCTACCCCAGTGAAGTCTGACTGCCTGTGTGTGTGTGTGTGAGAGAGAGACAGAGACAGAGAGACAGAGACAGAGAGACAGAGAGAGAGAGAGAGAGAATATGGATGTTTTGGGAAAACTAGAATTCTCAGGTTATTGAGCATGGGAATACAAAAAGTTTGAGCTAATGCACTATAAAATAAATAGCTGCTTCTAAATGCATGACCCATAAAATAGTAGTAAGGAGTTTCAGTTGACACCTGGGTTCAAATCCTACCTTGGACAAATACTACCTGAGCACCCTTGGGTATCTTCCTTACCCAGTGCCGAGTCTTAGTGTTTTCATCCAGAAAACAGGACTGCTAAGAGAACCTCACTTTGTGGAATAAGATAATGCCCACAAAACCCTCCACACAATGCTTGGCACCATAAGTGCACACACCAAAAAGGGTAGTGTTGTTATCGTCAGTGGCAATAATAGTATCAGTGTTTCTGTCTCTCCGGTAGGAGTATGGCACACTGAGGATGAAGGAGCACGATCTCAAACATCTGGATGACGAGACATGGTGCTTTCCAACTCTGCTTATTTGGCATCCCGGAGACCCAGAAGCAGATGACAGAATGTCAAGATGATTGACTACCCTCTTTCCTTTCCCCATAGAGACTGTTTAGTGGTTGCCTAAATGTCAAGGATGCTTGCCAGTGAAGAAGAATTTGCTTATTTTCCCAAAGACAGTTTGCAAATGATTTCCATGGATTGTAGGATTAGGTGGCCATCCAGATAGGTTTCAAATGCATACAAGAGCCTCGAGGCCCATTGAGGTGAATTACTAAAATGGAGTGGCCTGGAAGCTCCTTAAGCTTTGGGTTTGTATAGAACTACAGGTTCAGATTTCGGCAGTGCTATTTGGGGAGATGAAAGACTCTAAGGAAATCATTTCACCTCTTTGAGCCTCATCTTCCTCACCTATAAACTAGATCCAATTATGCCTTTCCCAAGATTATTCTGAGGATAGATGAAAACCTATGCAGTGTGCCTTGGCACAGGGCCTAGCACACTGCAGGTGCTCTATAAAGTCTACCATTATTATTATCATTCATAATAAAATATACAGTGCATCGGTTCAGATGACTTACATGGAAGCATAATTGAGTGTGGGTTTTGCTTGGCAAGTAAACTGACAGTTTCAAAACTTTCAGGGATCCCCTCTTCCTAGTTTTTCAGGTCTTTTCAGGTCTCTGAACCTCAGTACTGCTTCTATCAAATGGGGATCATAAAACCTCTTCTTATGAATCAGGGTCACTATAAGGATTAAAAATAGCCTATGTGTTTATTTATTCAGTCAATAATTATTTATTGAGTTTCTAATCTGTTCTAGGCCTCCTAAAAGGCACTGGAGATATGGCAATGAAGAAGACAAATTTTGTTCTTTCTTCTAAGAAGCTCAGAAAGTAGAAAGAGAGTATAAGTTATAAAGAAATGTATAAATGTAATGACTTCTTATTCTTATTCATAATTATTTTGTCTTTCTCTCTTACGTCAATACATGAGGTGGAATACATTTTACGTAATTTATTTGAATTGGCCAGACTTTAGGAAGTCCTGTATTTCCTACTGGACATAAGTGCGTAGTAAGTTAATATTCTCTCCCACAATTTCCTGTCCTCCTTGCCCGCCTCTCTCCCACACCTTGGCAGAGTTCATGCTCTCAGGGGCATCAGACAAATGCTGGAAAATGGTTTTAGATATCAATAGCCAGAGATTCTGCTTTGTAGGAATGTGGATCTGGGGTTTCAAAAATCCAAGCACTGAAATATTCTGGACATAACATTTTGGCTGTAAAGACTAGATTTGGAAGAATGGATACAGATTTAAGAGTCACTTGCTTCACTCCAAAGGAGGTCATCTCTAGTCTGGGAAGTGCAAGGAGAATGAAAAGGGAAGCAAGAGAGTTCAGCTTGTGTTTGGCTTGGGGCCCTGATATGGGGCTCTGAACCTGTTCTGTCCTTGCTGGATGGAAGCAGAACATCTGGAAGGGGTCAAAGAACTTAAAATAAGGAGGAAGCTATGCCTCTATTCAGGGCCAGAAGCAGGGTGAGGCAAGCAAGGCATTTAGCCTGAAAAATGGAAAGAAGCATGCATTATGGATGATGGCTCTGCACTTACTTGTGCAACCTTGGAAATAACTGTCCCCTTCAATTGAATGCCTTAGGCTCCGGAATCCTGGTTCATTCTCAAGACAGTGCAAGCGCAGGGTCAGCATCTGAACACATGAGTACCTCCTTCATTTATACCTTAATGCCTCACTCACCTCACCCTAATCCCAGCCCTGTCTCCCAGAGTTCCTCTGAACCAGGCACAGAAAGTGAGCAGAAGAGGAGAGAGGGCTGTCATGGCTAAACTCATGAAGTTGGGCCTGGGAAGAAGCCAAATCCTTCCTGCGGACTAAAGAGTACAATGAAAATAACTAAGGAGACCACAGGGCCTGGATAAACCCAGAGAACAGGATGATGCAAAGGGGTCCTTACCGACTGTCTTGAGGGCTTGATCGGCACTGATAACAATTCAGCAGTTGTCAAGAGGGAGATCTGACAATGGCCAAGGAGCTGATGTACCACATGATCAGCCCTTGGCCCAGAGAGCCTCTAAATCTTAGACACAACTCTGAAGAAACGTGGGGGTGGGAGGTGCTACACAGACTAAGAAAACCTGGAAGTGACTGTGATGGCGTTAGTTAAGCTTTTGTGACCTAGTGGTATGGAAACTCAAAAGAGGAATTAAGTTCCATCACAGGCAAAGGAGAAAAAAACTGTTGTGGGGGGCGAGTCACACCCATTACTAAACATGATCTTCTCTGTGTACAGAACACATAGGGGCTTCACACACCACCTTAATTTCATTGCATATTCTATCTCAGCCATCTCCTTCAGGAAGAGAGTCCTGGTTTTTTAAAATTTCTTTCTTTCTAGTCTGTATTTCAGTTCTAGGGGAAATAAATGCAAGCAAAACTTTTTAAAAAGGCAGAAATTTCTATAGCAGTAATCTTCACCAGGGGGTGATTTTGCCACCAGGTAACACTGGCCATATCTGATGACATTTTGCTAATGGCAGCAAGGCGGTAGAGGCCACGGGTGCTGGTAAATATCCTACAATGCACAGGGCTGCTCCAGCAACAGAGAATTATCCAGCCCCAAATGTCAGTGATGCTGTGGCAAGAAGCTCCACACTCTACAGAAGCTCCACTCTGTGCAGACAGGCGGGAGCACATCATCACACTGTACAGACAGCATCAGGCTGTGCAAAGTCAGGGTCAGATGCCTCTCACCAGTTGGAACAGTTGGGTAGACCATTTGAACACCAACAGATTTATTTTCCATGTTGTACAGCAGGTACCTTGATCCCTACCCTGCCTTCCCCTTAGGGAGACTTAAATGAGAACTGCAGACAGTAAAATCCCAAAAGGCAATTTTTAGAGTAGTTATAAATCGTGAGAATGAGCTGATTATTGAGACAACAATGGAAACTTCTCCCAAGTCTTCCAAGACTCTAGCAGGGCCCCAATTTCCCAGCCCAGAATGACTTTTTTTCCTAGCTGTTTGTACCATGCGTGGGTGAGTGGTACTAGCTCTTGTAGCAAACAGCACCAACTGTGTTTGTGGCCTAACACAATAATTTATTTCCTGCTGATGCAACAGTCCAACTTGGTTAAGTGATTCTCCTACATGATTCTTAATGAGCAGCAACCCAGGGACCAAGTTCCTTCCTTCCTTTCTCCTTCCCTTCTTTCCTTCATTCCTACTTTCCTTAAATTCCTTCCTTCCTTTCTCCTTATATCTTCTCTGTCCCCAGAGGCGTGGATCCTTTGCCTCTAGCTTCACAGATGAGGGGAGAGAGTGTGAGAGGTTCATATGGGCAGTCTTCTTTTAGGGGGCAGACCTAGAAGTGATAGGCATTACCTCTGCTTGCTTCACATTGACCAGAACACAGTCACATGGCCACACCTAAAGGAAGGCAGGGGCATGGAGCCAAACAGTATGTTGAGGACAAAAAGAAAACGGGTTTACTTAACATATAGCAGCCTCTGCCACAGCACTCTTTTCCAACAACCCAAATATAAATAGATTTGGTCTGTCACAGGGTTCTGGGTCATGCAGATGTGGTCTTTATCCTTAGTAAGGAACACATATGCCTCTTGAGGACATTTCACTTTCCCCAAGTCAGAATATAAAGCATGTCTGCCACAAAGCCTGTCTTGCCTTGTCTTCTTTCATTTAGCAAGGGTTTTCTCAGTGCCTTCTGCATGTCAGGCCCTGTGCTAGATGCTGTGGATACAGCAACGAACAAACAAGCAAAAAGATCCCTGTCCTTATGGAGGTCGCTTTCTCTTCCCATTTTTACATGAGCAAATTTGAGTGGGGATTGTTGGGGACTGATCATGTCCTCCATAAAAGGCACGTTCAGGTTCCAACCCCTGGTTCTATGAGTGTGAATCAATTTGCGAATAGGACCTCTGAAGATGTATTAGTTTGTGTGCATTCTGAATGAGGGTGGGCCTTAACCGAATATGAGTGAAGTCCTTATACGTCAAGGGAATTGGAAACAGAAGGAGGAAGCGAGGGAAACCACTCAGAAGTCAGAAAACAACGGAACCCAGAAGAGAAAGGGTTTCCATGTCCATTGCTATGTGACCAAAAATCCAGGAACCCCAAAGATTGCTAGCCAGCCAAAAGATACCAACCCCAGGAGGAAGCAAGCCTTCTCACCCTGAAACCATGAGCCAATAAATCCCTGTTGTTAAGCTAACTCATTATATTGTATTTGTTTCAGCTGCCAAGAAACTAGCTGCAAAATCCCTGCCTATTTCTTCCTTCTCCTGCATTGTACTCATCCTTCACTTATTCAGAATCCAGCAAGATGAGCATCTCCTCTGGGACACCGGGACACAGATGACCAGGACTTGGTCGATGTTCTCAAGGAGTCAGCATTGCAACTACAGGCCAAGAATGACAGCCAATACCTTCTCCATGACCTGGGTATATACGGTCTGTAGCTTCTTCAACTACTGATCTGGTGGGGGATCTGTCCAAAAGAGTGTGCTCCTGACTAAACGACTCTGTCAGAGAATGAGGGACAAGGTAGATCAATGGCTTGGCCAACATATACAGAGTTTGAAAAGATGCAGTTTCACAACAGGAGACTTCATTTGCTATGTCCTGCTGCTCATATTAAATTGATGAGCCTTGCTCTACCTAACCTTTAGCCTAACATGCATTATTACTTTTATAGTAGGAGACTAGATATAGAATTACAGCTCTCAGATGGATAACAGACAGTTGATAAAATATTCAACTTCTCTAGTCATAAAATAAAAACAACGAAACAGAGTTATCATCTTTCATCTAGCAAATGAGAAAATTTTTCTTTGTCTTTAATGAACTATAATATCCAGTTTGGGGCCAGGGTTTGAGAAAATGGACCACATGATAAGCTGTGAGGGGAGCAGAAAGTGCTCACCCTTTATCTACCAAAGGTGTCAATGCTGCAAATTCACCGCTAGGAATTTATTTTAGGGAAATCATGGGAGAACACAAAAATCATGGGAGATACAAAGATGTTCACTGCAACATTATCTGCAGTAGACAAAAACGGGAAAAAACTAAATGTTCAACAATAAGGAATTAATAAATTATGATACCTCCATACACTTAAATGACAAGAAAAGATGTTCATGATATGTTTTTGAGTGAGAAAATGAGGTCATCACGTACTACAGATCCCACTTTTGAAAAAAAATGAATGCATAAGAAAAACACCCAAAGAATGGATATTAAAATAAAAATATTGGTTAGCTCCAGGTGTTAAGTATAAGATTAGTTTTCATTTTGTTCTTTTTTTTGCTTAGATGAGAAAACATATAAAGCTTAGGACTGTGCCTGACATGGAGAAATCATTAAATGGATAATTCCTCTGGATATTATTATGCACCCCATCAAATGAATGGAGTAAATGGTAACTTTTTGTTGTTTAGAGGTAGATAATATCATCAAATACACAGTATACAGAAAGTTTATGATAGAAGACTTTTTTTGTGTTTGTTTTTTTGGATAGAGGCCATTGTTTACCAAAAGGGTTAAAAATGCAGATTCCTCAGGCAGAGAGGCTTAGATTCTAAACCTGCTACTTGGCCATTGGGAAGCTAAGGACGAAAAAAAGTTAATTATATCTTCTGAGTCTCATTTTCATCATTTATAAGACTGAGACAATAATAGCTATATCACAAGATTACTGTGACATGGAAGATTATGTATATAATCAACACATGGGGGCTTTTATGTTTTTAACTGTACTGTGAGAAAGGAATGTGTACTATTTTTATAATAAGAAAAATATGCACATTTAAACATAAGAAAGACACAGACCTTTAAGGACCTGATGAGCTCTCTTCATATTAATGCTGCTACTCATTATAGTGGAAATGCATTTGGTACAGAGCGAGGCTATTGCCAGTTTCAATGAAAAAAAAAGGGTATAAAATGAGATTATAAGAGCTGAAGTTGACAGTGGGGAAGAGAAAGGAAAGAAGATACTGTGAAACTAAAAAGCATCTAGTGCAAAGCTTCCTTTACAGCAATGCTAAAATCTAGAGCAGGAAAGGTGCTGGAAGCATGAGCCTCACCATGTTTACTAGGATTATCTGCTTTTGATATTACCCAAATCCCCTCTAAATCTCAAGAGCAAGGCCTGCTTAATTAACAAGCTGCCTTCGTTTGAATTGCTAAGGTAGTTACCTGCAAGCAAAATGTATAAATAGATATATCGTTAAAATGGGCATAATGTGTTAACAGACAAACACAATTTCCAGGCCATTATCATTTCTTGCCTGAGTCTGAAATGCCTCCTTTGTAGTCTCACTAGTTCTACTCGTCTCCTTTGGGTCTGTCCTAAACATAGAGCAATTCTGTTTAAAAATGTCAGATCATGTCACTGTTCTGCTCAAAACCCTCTAATGGAATTACAAAATTAGAAAACCAGAGACAAAGAGTGATCGCCCCGGAACAATCTTTTTCAGTTGTTTCAACACAATCCTAAATTAAGACTAAGTTTTAAAAAGATTGAGCAGCAAACTTTGAGTTTATTAAATGCTGGGTTGGGATAAGTCTGTGTATGTGTATAGGAATGAGGTTCTACATAAATTAAAATATAAAATAATGTTTCTATTTATCTGCATCATATTTTTTCATTCAAGTTAGAGACATAAGCACTAAAATCTGAACCAAAAGCAAACCTACCAACCAAAACGCTAATGACTTCCATTTCCCTCAAAGTCAAAGCCATTGCAATGTCTTCCTGATCCTTCCTCTCCTTTCATGGTCAACAAAACTATCATTTATTGAGAGCTGCTATGTGAGAAACCCTCCATATGTATTGCGGTTGCCAAGGAACATGCACAAGTACTTAGAAGCATGTATACCACCATCATTCCCATTTTATAGATGAGGATACTGAGTCTTGATCAGTCAAGTCCATTGCTCCAGCTAAGAAGTAACAGCGGCAGGATTCAAACCCATAATTGTCTGGATCTAAAGTATGAGTTTGAATCAGGTAATTCATCATTGGTTCCCTAAACTAGGTCTTCATACTGGGGATATAAGCTAAAAGTCTCTAGCATTTATGAATCCCACCCCCAGGATATCTGTATATCTGTTTTAATAAGTCTGAAAGGAGTAGAGATTCTGGCTTTTTATAAAGCTTCATAATGGAGTCTGACACACAGCTACATTTGAGGAACACTGCATTTATCATTCACTTTCATCTCCATGACAACCATGTCAGTTTAATGCCATCGTTCACTTCCTACAGATGAGGAAACTGAGGTTCAGAAGGTCACCATAGTGGTGATCTCTGATTTTCCTCCCTTTAACCTCTCTATTCTGATCCACTCTGAACCTTTCTCCACTCTGCCATGGGTTCTGGAGGCTGACCTGAATTGACAACATCAATGGACTCCCTTGCCCACTCACTTCTGGTTGGGTGACACCAATACTCGTAGGGCTCTAGAAGGCAGGAAGAAAGAAAAGTCAGGGTGTTTGCTCCCCCAGTCCCTACCCATTCCACTGTGGTTCTGACAGAGGCTCTGTGTTCTTCTACAACTCCAACTCGCATTGCGTGATTCCTCCTCCACAACCATAGCTCTTGTTGGCATCTAGCAACACTCTTTCTGCCCCCTGCCTGTCTCAGGGCTACTGGCGGTAATGGTTCCTTACTGTTGGCAGCCCCTGGGTGTTTCATCATCTCTTGTGAATTGCCTTAACCATGCCCACACCTCTGTAGAGAGTCTCTGCATGAACTTCTCTTGAGCTCGATCTTCTAAGTGGTTCATTGGCTCCCTGTTGTGCTTCTGACTGATATCAAAACCCAGACAGTAATAGAGTGGGCCAGAACTGAACCCAGCTCTGTCAGGCAAACTCCAAATTCCTCCTTCATCAACTAGATGATATCCGAGGGAAATTAGAGCTCTAGGGGTTTATAAATCTTGCAGCCTTTCAGAATTTGGTGTTTCAAATTCAGGGTGGCTCTATCCACCATTTTACTTGGAGTCTGCCACACGGGTTCACTTTTGATTTCTCAGCCTGATGGGGAAACTTGGGAGATGAGAATATAGAGGGAAGGAATGATGCATGCTTGCAAGTCTTGGACTTGTCCAATCCAGGACTTGAACCCAGGCATCTTGCCTCTCAGCTAGAGCTTCTGCACTATCCTTCAGACCTGGCGAGGTGGTGAAGTCAGAAACCCAAGGTAGCTGAGTCTGACCCAAACAAGCCCAGGAGAGCTACCAGAGGAGGACAGACTTCTGAAAATGAAGGCATTTATTATTTAAACATTGATTTCTCTGTTTAAATCATACAGTTGGAAAAGGCTTTCCATTTGTAAAAGTCATTCTTTAATGGCAGATCAAAGTCCACCGACATTTCACTGGACTGTAAGTTCTTGTGAATGCCAAAGAGGTCTGAGTCTAGCATGTAGTGACTTCTTGTGGATGCCAAAGAGGTCTGAATCAAGCCTACAGAGCAGGATCGGGAAGAACCAATTCAGGACAAGGCTGAGCCTTTCTTTTTCCCTCTTGGAAATGGATATAATAAGCTTCATTAGCTTCCTGTGTATGTCAACATTCAGCCAGGAAAATAGGAACCCCTCTTGATCTTTCACACAGAAGGAATTTAACACAGATAATGGATTACTCAGATAATGGAACAGTGTAGAAGCCAAACTATCAAACGGGAGGCAACCCAGAGATTAGCAACATCAATGAGATGCTACTGTTCTTAGGCTGGAGATAAGCAAGAGCTGACTGTCAGGAATTAGATCTATTTGAGGAGCTGCTCAGTAAGAATTGGAACCAAGAGAGTAAAGGTACATCACAAAGACATTCCAGGTTCTAGGGAAGGAGAAATAGACTCCATCTCTTGGTGTGTGCAGTGACATGCACACACAAAAAGAAGGAATTGGTGGTGGTTGTCTTTGGAGACTCTACTACAATATGCATTTAGGTAATTATATTGTCTTGGTGAATTGACACTTTAACCACTTTCTCATTATACTATGCTCCTTTTTATCTCTGACAACACCCCTTTATTTGAATTCTGCTTTGTCTAATATTAATATAGTCATTCTAACTTTGGGACAATTAATACTTGCATGGTATAACTTTCCCATCTGTTTACTTTTAATTGATCTGTGTTTATACCTCTAAGTTGAATCTTTTGCAAACACATGTTCACATACAGCTTGAGGCTATATGTGTTCCAGAAAAACATGTTCTTAAATCTAATCCATTCCTGTGGGTACAAAATCATTGTTAAGTAAGATATTTTGACGAGGCTACTTCATTTAAGGTGTGACCCTCCTCATTCAGGATGGGACTTAACCCTACTACTGGAGTACTTTATAAATGGAATGAATACAGAGAGACAGACTAGGCCACAGAAGAAAGAAGCTGGAAGCAACAGAACCCAGAAGAGAAGGGAGAGATATTGCCATGTGCCTTGCCGTGTGACAGAGGAGCCAAGGATCGCAGGCAGCCAGTCTTTGGGAAGAAAACATCATCTTGATAATGCCTTGAATTGAACATTTTCTTGACCTTAAAACTGTATGCTAATAAATTCCCATTGTTCAAGCAAAATCATTTCACAGTATTTGCTTTAAAAAAGCAGCATCAGAAACTAAAACAGACTTCGGTACCAGGAGTGAGGTGTTGCTATTGCAAATACAAAAAAAGTGGAAATGCCTTTGGAATTGGGTAACAGGCAGAAGCTGTAAGAATTGTGAGGCATCTGATAGAAAAGGCCTAGACTGCTTTGACACGACTGTTGGGAGAAACATGATGCTAAAGGTATTTCTAATGAGAAATGAGCAAACAAAATACTTTTTTAAAGATATAAGATGGAGTTCAGGAAGCATAATTGTCAGCCAGTTCTTGGTACTCATTTTGAACTCCTTGGGTCTTAAATCCAAACCAAGTACTTCAGTTTCCCAGGGATTTTTTATTTACTTATTACCCCATTTTGAATGCATTGAATGATATGTATATGCTCCCTCTCTGTGCCAAGTCCTGTGCTGGGAGGGGGGTGAGGTCATCATCAAAGAGATGAAATAAGATGTAAATCATGATCGTGATGCTTTAAACACCTGTATCAGAGATGGTGAAAGTACACTTATAATACTCTAACAGAAAGGCAGTTTTGATAAATCTCTAGAGTGTTCAGGAAGCCCAGAAATGAGAAATAATACATTTATTTGGAAATACGAGGGACAAGAGATAAATCTGGATAAGTTGCTGGTTGGATCAGACTGTGTTGGGCTTTGAACTTGATACTAAGTAATTCAGACTTCTGGGGGAATATCAATGGCTTTGGAGGAACTTTTGTGTAGTAATTTTGTATAGTAATTTGTAGTGACTGACTTTGATGTTCTCCTATTTACTCATGTTTACCTAAATATACTCTTCTGAAAGCATAAAGGGAGGAGTGAGGAAGCTGGAGGAAGAAAACCCAGAAGGGGAGAGAGTAAAGTTAAGGTTGCATAAATGGCTACTAAAGAATCCATTTACATTTGATGCAGGCATCAGATCTCTGGTTCTCTGTTCTGGTGATTCTGGCCTATACCTGCCCCTTTCTTTCCTGGGCAATGATGCCAAAACAGGACCATGAAATTCAGTAGGACAGGCTGGGTGCTTTGGAGTCATCGGAAGCCACGTCCTGATTTCTGATTGGTCCTGGATAGACCCTTTATATGATCATATTTGCTCTTTCAATGCATCAAATCAAGACGATGGTCCCCTCTATTTCGCCACGGTCTTTATCCTGAATAATTTTCTTGATCTTCCTTGAACACCAAGATTGGATATGTTTTTAAACTTCAGGACTTCTGACCTGTTTTTTTGTTTTGACTTTACCTGACAGAGCTCTTCTGGGGTCCCCTTCATCAAACCAATTTGGCTTTCCTCTCTCTCACTAGATCTCCCTACAAAATCCTTCCTTGGGGTGAAGTTTTGACCTAAGTATTCTGATTTTAGCATAGAACAGTGGAGACCAGGTGTGCCACTCCTTTGTGCCCTCTCTTCAGTTTATCCCAGTTCTGAAAGTAGGATCCACTTAACTTCCTTTAAGGAGGCAAAAAAGCACTTTGGTGAAAATTGTGGTTTCAGAGGAAGGCCTGGATTCAAACTGGCTCTGAAATTTTGTAGATGAGTGAGCCTGCCCAGGATACTTCACCTCTTTATAGGGAAAGATTGGGAAGATAAGTTTCTATTGGGATTAAATAAAATCTTGAAATATAAAGCACCTAATTCAAGGCTGTTTTTCTTCTTGCATCTTGGGTATAAAATGACAGCTTTAGCTGCATCTCTCACTCATCTTGGCTTTGGGGAGCTGCATCTCTCACTCATCTTGGCTTTGGGGAGTTTTAATCAATATTTGGAAAACCCAGTGATGGTGTCCATGATGGCCTATCTATCATCCAGATGAATGATTTATTATTTAACTGTTCTCATTTAAGGTACTTATGACCTCAGTCCCCTCCTCTCTTAGGCTGCTGTCTCCAGCTGGTAAAAGTAAAAATAAACCACAAAAACAACGGAATCCTTTCCCAGGATTGCTCAATGCCATCTGTTTATGCCCAAAGCCCCCTAGCCATGTTACTGATACAGCCGCAGACTATCTCCATGCAGGGAACAGTGACTTACAGGAACTCTCTGAGATACTCCTGATTTCTTTCATAAAATGGCTCCCTAGATCCATTATGATGGATTGTCAATAGTTTTAGAACTGTCTCCTAGAAGTGCTTATAGAATAATGAGTTAACATTCATTGGAGACCTACTGTGTACCAGACACTGGACTAAGCCTCTTAAGCAGATTCTCACTTTGATTCTTCGTTGCAGTCTTGTGGGGCTTTTCCTTAGCCCCATTTTACAGATGAGGACACTGAAACTCAGCAAATGTAGGTATCTGCCCAGTCAGTTGCTGACTAGAGCCCAGATTCACATCCTGTTCTGTCTATATCAATCAGCCTCTGCCGCCTCCTTTCAAAGACCTTCAACTCTCAGCGTATCCATTGTGTGGGAACAGACTACCACACTGTAATACTTTTATTTTTTTAACGCAGTTAGTTTTCAAACCCTCCTCCCCTTCTCTCATCCCCAACATTCATTCTTTTATGGAACCTTCAATACATGCAGCCTTTGAAAGGAAAAAGGAATTTGAAAGCTCCAGTGAAATGAAAATGCTGGGGCTTCTTTGAAACTTAAGTAGCATTAGAGGCAATTACATTTGTGCAAATGTAGAAAGGCTTGCTGCTATTTCTGATCCCCCCCACACCCCAAGGCAATAAATTGGAGGGAGGGCTATTAACTATTTCAGAGCACAGAACACGAGGTAGCAAAGGCAGTGATTTGTTTTTCTCACCTCAATTGTCAGTATAAGGTAAGGACACCTCTCTTCACAGTGAAACTGATGTCAGTTTACTCAGATACATGTTGTTTTTTTTTTTAACTCTCAAAAGATGTTTTTGTGGGAACAGGATTACATGGTAATTACTATGCACACCTACATGATTCATCCTTTGGAAAAAAAAGGAACACGCTAATAAAATACAATCTTAAATCTCTGCATTTAGTGATAACTTTTACTTCCTGTTTTTTCCCCTTCATGGTAGTATCTGTTGACCTAAATGCAGTATTGTTTTCACAAATATGTATTGGGATATGGCTAAAAGATGGGGATGAAAGGATGATGAGAAAAAGGGTATATGAGATGCATTTAAAATATCTGAAGATGCAAATATAACAATTTCATTTAAAAAGTAAAACTTGCAAAGAAATATAGCTGAGGTAAGAAACAAAAATTCTGCCTAACTTCTTAGAAACATTTTTTTTTTCAGTTCTCTATTATTCCAAAATTGAGTAGCTTCAAATGGCAATTTATACTTTTTCAGAATTCTATGATTGGGGCTGGGCTCAGCTGTACCGTTCTTCTGCTCCATGCAATGTCAGCTGAGGCTGAAATTTTAAAGATGGACATAAAACTTCTCATGATGCCTTGGCTGGCATGGCAAGACCAGCTGGGGCCTAAGTGTCCATCTCTCTCTCTCCTCACATGACCTTTCCCTTGGATAGCTGGGGCTCACTCACAGCATGGTCGTCTCAGGTTAACTGGACTTCTTACATGGCGGCTGGCTTCAACGAGGCAAAAACTGCCAGTTCTTTTAAGGCCTGGACTCATAAGTCCCCAGACATTGTTTACTCCATATTCTATTGGTCAAGGCAAGTCACAAGGTCATCCCAAGTTCAACGGGAAAGAAAGAAACTCCAAGGAGCTGGCCCAGAGGAGAAGGGGAGTCACCAGTGGCCATCTTTGGAGACTATCCACCTCATTGGAGCTGGAAGGTGTTTTAAATATGTTCTGATTAACAGAATATTCTACAATAATGAAAATGAACTGGAGCTACATGCAGGAGCACTGATAACTCTTCCAAACATGACAATGATAGAAAAAAAGGACGCAAAATAATTCAAACTGGATGATTCCATTTATAAAGTTTAAAATTGAGCAAAAACAAACTACATTGTTAATGGATGTACAGATAGGCTATCATGACTACAAAGTAAACAATAAAATAAAAGTGAAATTAGTACTTAAGTTCTAGGTAGGATGCAGGTGGTTGTAACAAAGAAATGACATGGGAGGCTTCTGGGTGCTTTTTTCCTGACCTGGGAGGTGGTCACATGTAGGAGTCATTTAATTGCTAAAATGCTCATTTATATGTATTTTCTGCTTGTATGTAATTGTTCTAAATTTTAAAAATGTTAAAAGTTACATGTAGGCTAAATTTATATTGGCCTGTGCATACTTCATGTGCAGCTCAAAACTCTGGCCAGCACACAGCGTGCTGAAACAGAAAAGTGTTAGTGGACCTGCTGTCCTGACTAAAATCTCAGGTTAGCGTACACTAATAATAGCCATTGATTTTTGAAGTGGTAATATGTAGCAGGCTTTCACCAGATGGTTGAATATATTATTGTACAGAATCCAGAGAAAAACCTGAGAAATAGGTATGATGCCTGTTTTCCAGAGAGACATAGCAATGGCTTATGAAGTGCAATTCTAGGGTCACACAATGTTGAACACAGTCTGTCCAAGTCTGAACTTCCTTGGCACAGGCATCCTAAACATCAGCACATTTCACCCATCTTCTGTCCTCTAGCTGGTCAAATCCAGATCAGGCAGCACTCAGGTCACTGCCAGCACAAAAGCGCAATTGTTCAGGCCCTGCTCTCACCGGGGAAGTGGCCCATCACAACCACAGGGCACTTGGCTGAGTGTCAGGCACTGATGGAAGGCTCTTCTCTTGGCTGCTGGCTGTTGACAGGCTGAGTGGCTGCCTCAGCCATGCCAGGATGGAATAAAGCTGCCCAGCACCCAGGATCAGCCGACCAAGGCAGTGCAAGGGCAGTGGAAAGAAATGGCCTCCAAATTCCAGGAGTCACATGGTGTTTATTCTGAGGCCACCCTCCCTTCACCCACTCCGCTAGAAGCTGCTGCTGCCTAGAAGGGCTCATGCTGGAGAGACTCCGGATTAAATAACAGGGTAATAAGGAGCACGTCTCTGTTTTGGTTTGTACAGACCATGCCATTTCAAAGGGACAAGAGCAAAGTCTTTAAGGGCCCTTACTGGGGTCTACTGAACCATGACCTAATTAAATCTATTGGAGGAAAAAAAATCTCTTGTTGAAAAAAAGGGGGGTTGGCATTGTTTCTTTTGAGAAATTATTTAGCCTTATGATGGTACTTACTTTTATGGGTACTAGAAAAACATACACTTGAATACTATGTTGTCATGAGTAATTTCAAGAGGGATGGGGTGGGCAGAAGGAGGGGGTGTTCTCCATGTTGACAATGCTTATATTGTCAAAACTCTTCTAAATTCATTATTGTGTCCTAGTCTCCCAGCTGCTCTGTGAAAGCGAATAGGTCAGATATCATCAGCATAATTTTAAAGATGAAACTAAGAATTAAAGAGACTCTTTTTCAAAACTCATGTTTAGAGAGTAAACTGTTTTCTCTTTTCTTCACATTCAAAAATGAGGAATTTTTGAAGAACGATGATTATGTGAAAAGTAATACAAATACCATGGATATGAAGACATAGAAGAAGAAGAGGAAGAGGAGAAAGAAAAAAATGAAGGAAGAGGAGGGAAGAGGGAGAAGAAAAGAGATGGCAGAGGAGGCCAAGGAGGGAGGAGGAGAAAAAAGAAGGGTAAGGATGTGGGAGAAGAGGAAGAGGAAGGAGAAGAGAAAAAGGAGAGAATAAAGGAAGAGAAAGAGATGGAGGGACAAGAGGAGAAGAAGACCATCTAGAAGTGGAGTTTCTTGAGCACCTTAATAGGTACCATTTGCTGTACAAGGTTCTTTATTGCCCACTCTTCCCCTGGAGAAGCTGCTGCTCCACCACAAACCTAGAACTTGATCCTATGTTGGATAAGTGGCTCAAGCTGACAACTGTTCACATTTTGAATGTGAACAAGAGTACAAGAGTCTCACTGCAAGGCTGGGATGATTTCTCTGTCTTGTGAATTTGGGATAGAGGACTCTGAGACAACATTTAGACTCTGTTTAGGCTTTTACTGGTGAAGCTGAGAAGAGGACTGCCATGTTGAGCAGTATTAATAGAGCAAAGAAAGCCCATCTACAGAGAAAGAGAGGAAAAGAGGATACACTGAAGGAATGGTGGGGACTGAAGGAACATCAGAGAGAAGGGTGACAGAACCCAAGGTCCTCATGAGGCCCCAAATCTATTCCCTACTTTGAGCAATTTCAGGGTTCCAGGGACCCTTCTAATAAATTCTCTTCCCCCTCAGTTAGTTTGAGTGGCTTCTGTTTCTTACAACCAAGTGAGCAATATATTAACTCCAAGCCTTTTGACAACTTAGGCAAGTATTACTACTTGACAGAGTAAAAAGGCATAGAGTGTAAACTACGTGCTCAGTCACATCATTAGCACTGCAGGACTGGGACAGGAATCAAGGCCCCTGAAAGCCTGAAATCTTTTTGCCCAATAGAGGCTGTGGCTGAAGAAGTCTAGAGGAGTTTAGAGTCACATCCCTGTTATTTTGCCATCCAAATCCAGATTCCTTTTGTTTCAAATAAAAAAAAGAACCCTGCTCAAGGTCATACAACTTTTTTTTTATTTTAGAAAAAGAAAGTTATTTCTCATTTATGAAGTCTGTTTCAGAGATATAATTCGCTGTAGGCATGGCTACATTCAGGCACTTAAACTTATTTTCAGAACCTATTACTCCCTCTCCCTCAGCTTTAATTCCTCTCCATGGGCTTCATCCTCAGGCAGGCCTTCTGTGGCGAAGACGGCCAGAAAGAGCTCCAGGGGTCTACCCTTCCACCAGGGGCCAAGGAGAGCCACTTTACTAATTATACTAGCAAACCTCCTAAGGATGCCTTTCATAGGCTGATTTGAGTCAAATGTCCACTCCTGGACCAATGGCTAGCCAGGATTATGGAATGTTTGGATTGGTCAGACCTAGGTCATGTGTACATTCTCCCATGCAGGGGCCACAGACAGCCCTGCATTTACCATATGGCCTAAGAGTAGGAAAGGAGTGATAGATTGAGTGAAAAACCATATTTTCACTCAAAGAAGGGAGGGTGGATGTGGGGTAGACTGAAATGACAGACATCCAATAAACACTTGCTAAATCAGTCCAGTCAGGACTTCTGTCATTGATACATCTTCCATAATTCTCATTTGGGTCAGCGGGCTTGGATAACTGTAGGCATTTTGAGAGCAATTAGTCCATATTGCTCAATGCACAGATAAAAAGTTAAGTGATCTGCCCCAGGCACATGTCTGTTGAGAAACAGAGGTACCTAGACTGGGATGACAGGATGGTGAAGCACCCTAGTGTCTTCCTTTCCAGGACAGCTTTGACTAATCCAGCAACTGCGCATCTGACCAGTTTAGGGTTTCTCACCACTTCCCAACAAGACTTCTGGCATTGCCTTGACCATGGGGGATGTGACAAGATGATATCAGAAATCCAAATGCAAAACAGGCTTTCCCACATCCCCATTAGCCAACAATGAGTATTTGCTACACATCATTTTTTCACATTTGTAGACATTTAAATGCTTACATTTTAAAAAGCACATATAAATAAGGAAAGGGGCATGCAGAGTACTATTGATGCAATTACTCTTTTGGATGCACAACAAAGAGTAGTCACCCAAATGTGTTACCATGTAAGGTCTTGAGCTGTTTTCTAAAGAACTTCCAAAAATGCATTAGTCACTCTTTGCTTCTAATGGCTGTTTTCAGGTCTATGTAGAGAGTGGTCTATGACTTAGAGCAGGGGTTGGCAAGCTATGGTCTATGGGCCAAATCCAGTGCAACACTCTTTCTGTAATACTGGTTTATTGGCACACAGCCATGTTCATCTGTAAGTACAGTCTGTGGTTGCTTTTCCACTACAATGAGAGTTAAGTAATTGCAACAGAAGCCTTATGGTCCACAAAACCTAAAGTATTTACTATCTGGACTTTTACAGAAAAAGTTGGCTGACACCTGCTAAGAACACTAGATTCTCAGAGCAAAAGGCAATCTTAGAGTTCATTTAATCCAGAGGTCTCTATGTAGGAATTCATGGGCAGAACCTGGCACACAGAATTTGAGCTTTTATCAGCTAGCATATTATTTAGCTCTCTTTTAATTGAACTCATTTTAAACATAAGGAGATTTTACATACACTTCCTGACTTCTTTTAGATTATTGAAAGATTTGGGAAACTTGAAACAAGACATATTTAGCAACCATGGACAGGGCTGGGAATGGGTCCCTCTTTCTCACAGGGAGTAGTTCTATTTTTCCACAATCTCTATCTCTCTCTCTTGTCTCTTCTTGAGGCTGAGCCCAGTTGCCATTTGTCATTGCATTTCTACTCTTAAAGTTGAAAGAAATTTTTCAATGCTGATATACCTATCAAAAGAAGTAAAATAAGGGGTGCAAGAGCAGTTCAGTGGTAGAATTCTTGCCTGCCATGCGGGAGACCTGGGTTTGATTCCCAGCCCATATGCTTTCCCCAAAAAACAAACAAGCAAGCAAACAAAAGAAAAAAAAAAACAAAAATTCAACAAATGGTGCTGCAATAACGGGATACTCACACGGAAAAAGAATGAAATGTGACCCCTGCCATACAGTATACAAAAAAAAGAAGAAGAAGTCAAATATTGTTGCATATTTTGTGAAACATAATATAGGAACCATCCCACTGAAAAAGTGAAGGATATTTTTCTGGGTTTAAAGGCAGATGTATGGCACTCTCCGTTCCCCGTATTTGAGGGATTTAAGTTTGTGACCCAATGATCAAAGCTACTGTCCCAATACTTGAGTTGGGGAAACTGAGGCCCAGAGAGGAAACGAGAATTGTTCCAGATGACTCAATAGGCTTGTGGGAGCCCAAGCTTGCTAACTCTTGGTCCCACGCCTCTTCATTATTCAGTGATAGTGGCTCCAGTCCAAACAGTCTTTATCATATCAGAATTAATGCCACCTTTTTAGAAAAAGGGCTTTGTAACTTCCCATTACTGAAATGCAATTCATAGATGACATAACAAACCTACACACATAGTTTGCAGAAAATTAACCAACATATACACATAATTTATAACTATACACATATCCATAAGTACAGTATGAGAAACAGGAAAAAGAGGAGGCATAACAAGGAGCCCAGGCTTGCACCTCTATGCAGAGTCATGTGATTGCTGCAGCAACCAATGCCCACCAACACAAGTGTGCTGTGCTAGTCTGTGCTGACAACTTAAATACTTAACATAAGTATTTAACTTAATGGCATTAAGTATTTAACTTAATGGCACTGCTGTGAGGGTCATATTTTTCCATCTTGTCTTGAACACAGGCGAGTCCAGTTTTCCCTTGGATTACAAGATAGTGTCATGTATGAAAAATCTAGGCTACACTGAAACTGAGAAAAAAAATAACTTGTGTTTATATTTGAAACAGGAATAGATAGAAACGTAAAATGGTACAGCCACTGTGGAAAGCAGTATGACAGTTCTTTAAAACATTAACTATAGAATTACCATATGAACGAGTCATTTTATTCCTAAGCATATACTCAAAGTAAGTGAATACAGGGTCTCAAACAAATACCTGTGCACCAATATTACAATAGTCAAAGGTGAAAACAACCCAAGTGTCCATCAACAGATGAAGGGATAAAAAATTGTGGTATGTCTATACAGTGGGATATTAACCATAAAAAAATGGATGAAATTTTGATAATATGCTAAAACATGAATGAACCTTGAACATATGCTGAGTGAAACAAGCAAGGCACATGAGGACAAATACTGTATGAATCCACTTACATAAATATCTAGATGGGGGCAGATTTGCAGAGATAGAGACAGTAGATAAAGGAATACCAAGGGAGGGGGAGGGAGAAGTTGCTTGGGGGTATAGAGCGTTCATAAACTTTGTAAAATTTTAAATAAAATAAAAACAAAACAGGATTATGTTTGGACTCAGATAATTTTAACAGATCTTTCACCTATCTGAATATCTGGTTGTTCACTGAAATGTTCTGTGGGATGCAGGGCCATTTTTCATAGGGTGGGATAGTCCTGTGTATTACAGGACATCTGGTCCTTGCCCACTAAGTGCCAATAGTGCTACTCTCCCTCTCCCCAATCATTAGGAAAATTAAAGAACACCCCCACAAATTTCCAACACTCCCTTTAGGGTTTACAGCCATTTAAATCCACTGGCCTAGACTTTTCCCGGCTCCATTCCAATTTGTTTGGATGAATCTGTCCAGCTGGAGTGATATCCCAAAGGACAATGGAATATTTTGACCCTCTGGAAGCTATGCCTAATTTCTAGAGATTTGCCCAGCCTGTTTAATATGGAGCATCCTGCAGTGATTACTTGGGAGTGGACTGAGGAGGCAATTCTGAGAAGACCTGAGAATAATATTCCAAATGCCTAAATATATATTCTCAAGCAAAAGCAAACTTCCCAAAGGGAAGCAGCGAGAGTGGGGAATAGAAGGCCAGCACCCAAATCCTTCAGCATACAGAAAAGATGACCCCAAAGAGGATATCAGGGTCCAAGAATTAGATAAAGTAGATCAGATCGGGCCCTGGGCTCTGCAGCAGGAAGAGAGAGAGAAAAAGCTGGGCCTGTGGCCATTGTTATGCAAATAAGATAGGGGAAAAATAACACACCAAAACTCTCTGAGCTCTCTCTTCAACAGTGGCTTAAGAAAGTCCTCCAAGATGTTTTTACCACATGTGCAAGAAATTAAAATTAGGTTTAAACTCATCTGAAGAGCTACTCTGACATTGCCATATGGTGGGAGCAAAGCTGCTTTTTGGATTTAGCAAACATCTTAAACTATTTTTCAAATGATTTAGGTTCAGCAAGACCCAAAATGTATTTTTTTTTTCCTTCAAGTACCTCTTCCCCTTCATTTTAAACCCTAGGGTATTTTGAAGGGAATTTAAGCCACATGTCTCTGATTCATTTACACTGAACTCATCAACATGATGTTTTGCAAGAGTCACTTGATGCCCAGAGACTTTGCGAAATTTTTATTAAATGTATGTACACATACACACATGCATTTATATCTATCTATCTATATAAATACAGATAGATACACATACATATTCACATTTATTTTAAAATTTATTCTCCTGAGAAACTAGGAGCTACACTTTATTAACCAAAGAAACTCCAAAGAAACCAAGTCAGAATACAAATGACACATCCTCCAAGTTTTCAACTTGGCCAAAGGAAGTTCCCTGTTCAAGCCCAAGGCAGGCACAGCTAAGGTTTGTGTGTTAGGACAGCCTAGTCACACAAGGAGGGATGAAGAGGCCCACCAGAACTGTGGGGTCACAAAAAAGCGCAGGATGACTGCTTGAGGACGGTAGGCCAAAAAGAAGCCAACAGAATGTGGACCAGGCTTGCTTTACAAATAAATGCCAACAAAGTGTTTAGAATTGCACTTTTAAGTGCATGCTTTATTGCTTTACATATATATTATATATGTATACCTCTCTGTGTGGTCTCTAAGTGGCATGCATGTGTGTGTATTCTTTTGAAGGGAAATAATTTCAAGGCAGTCTGGGTGGAAACCATGACAGCTTCTGAGTTGATGAGGTGTGAATTACTTCTTCTGACTTGCCTTTCTCTTCCCCAGGGTTAGTAGAGTAGATTCCATCTGCCATTCCTCCCTCTTGTACCTGTGGCAGACATCACTAATCGATATCGGAGCTCTTTTCTCAGTGCCTGGACTACGCCAAAGATGAGTTATAAAGAAAGTGCTTCCAGGAAGCCATTGCTAAGTGGTCAAAGTTGAACAAACAATGTGACTTCTTGTTCATCCCCAGCTGTGGTCTCCTCCAGCCCCTCTTTAAACTCTTGGTATTAAGAGTGACAACAATAACAAGAATGATAGCTTCCATTTACAAAGAACTTACTATGTGGCAGGTACTGTGCTTTGGACTTAATATGATACAAACATTTGTCTAGTCCCAACTATATGTGAAGAATTATTCTATGTACTTCACACTTAATATTTCATCTAATACAACAACACTGAGAAGTTTTTTACAATTGAGAAAACTGAGGCTCAGAGAAGTTAATTTACTTGCTCAAGGTCACACAGTTTGTAGAAAAGCAGACGCAAGATTTGAATTCAAGCGCATAGGTCCTGTTATGATTCACTGGTGTGTTTCAAACTTTCTTACCACCCTCATCGTCATCACCATTATTACCATCATCATCATCATCATCATCATCATCATCATCATCCAGCAGAAAAAATCCTTCTTCAAAAGAAAACAGACAGGGGACATCAACATAGAAAACAGATAAACTCACTAATCTTTTCAGTGCAAATTTAAGGAACTCAAAAATTTAAAACACACCAAACATAAATTCAGGCACTGAGGAAATGAGGCTATTCTGATAAACACAAAACCCTGATATCAGGTATTATCTGTAACATTCGGAGTCTCACCCAACTTCATCCCGTTTTTCCCTGCCCAGTTCCGAGTTCTCATAGTGTCAAGACTCTATACTCAGCATAAAACATTTACTGAGATATGATTCTAGTTATAAGGAACAGAATAATCCCCTTTTCCCAGTTATCTCTACATTTTCACCGTTCTCCCTTCTCAGTTAGACAGAAGTTTCTGCACGGCAGGCCTGGGATCTAGTTTCCTGGTACCCTCCCACCCCATCACGAACCCCCCAGGGCCTGGCAGATGTGGCCCAAACTGAAGAGGGAGGAACCAAGGGCTTAGTCTTGGATAATCTGAAGATCGGGTAGCCAGTAGCACTGAGCAGAGATGTTTACACATTGCAGCAGGTAGGCTGTGGGGTGGGACGTATTCAGGTTGGGGAAGGGAGGGTAGATTCTGGAGTTTGAAACTACACAGATGCTCTTGGCCAATGCCCAGAGCTTCTGGGTCTCCATATGGAATTCTAACACTCACTTTCTTTAATCTTCTGTTAGTTGTCTCTGGCTTTATCTTTGATCAGCAATCTCAATTCTGTTTTCTGTTCCTGATGTGTGAAAAAAAGGCTATGAACAAATAAGTTATTTTCTGGCCCTTCACCAGTTTGTTCTACCAACGCCACTTTGGGTAGCAGGGGATACACAACATGCCCTCATTTTTTGCTTCCGGTGGAAGGCTTTCCTTTATTGTTCCTATGGCGGCTTCCCCCACCCCCTAGAATCTAATGGGGCTAATAGGTAGGGTGGGGTGGGGTGAGCTGAAGTCCACAGGTCCCCAAGAGGCTGGGTCCTACTTCCACAAAGGAAAGCATTTCCTTGGGCGTGCCTTCGAACTGGGTGTCCCTCCCTTCTCCAAGCCTCTCTTCACTTTCTCCTCCAATTTCTATACCTTATGCCCTGGTCTACCACCCAAGATGCCTGGCATGGTACTTGCATTCTCTGACTCAGAGTTCATTTTTTCACACTCCTTCTGCCTCCTGAGTCTAGCTGCCTGCCCACACTAACAACTGATTTTACCATCAGCCGCCTACTCGAGGTTACATTTTCCGGTGCAATTTCCTTCCAATAATCCCTCTCTCCACCAAGAAATCCTCACTATTAGACTTCACACTCTTCTTTTCCCTCCCCCACCCTGTGGGGCCCCCTCACCAGAATTCTCCATTTCCCCTCCCCATAAAGTCTCTAGGTTTCTGAGGAGGATTTCCAACTTCTAAGTGTTTGGGAGAGCTGATGCCTAAGCTAGCAGCTTCTACTGAAGTGGTTTCAGGGCCCAGACATTTTTATATGAATTCAGATGGCTGAAACACCCAGTCACAAAAGGGTTTTATGTACTATTGGCATAGATTTCTTTGCCAACTAAGCTTCAAGAAGTTTATAGGTTTGGTAGAATTACATGGCAAGTCTTAGAAGGTTTTCTTGGGGTTATGTAATCACTGGAAGAAAAAAGAGCGGTGTGGGATGTGTGTGTGTGTGTGTGTGTGTGTGTGTGTGTGTGTGCGCGCGCGCGCACGCGTTTCCCATTGCTTTGCTTTTCTACTTTAAGAAAATTTCTAAAATCTTAGTAGAAAGGAATGTGTGAAAGACACAAGTGTAAAAGCTCCAGGGCCTCTTGGATGAGTGCTGAGGAGTAAAAGGCCAAAACGTATTCAGCACAATTGTCTCCATTCAGGCACTGACAAGATGGAACAAGTCTTTCAATATTTCTGGGGATTTTGCAGAGCCATCTGTTGAATCATTCTTTCTCCTTAACTTCTTCATAACACACATTTCTCATGGCATTAATGAATTAATTGTGTAAATATGTGTTTAATGGCTGTCTTCTTGCAAAAATACAAGCTCCATGAAGGTAAGATGCTTTCTTTTGAGTTTAAAGCATTGAAGAGTTCAGACTCTTCTCAGTCTAGTAGAGTGTTTGACATGCAGTAGGAACTCACTGTATACTTGCTAAGGAGTGAAATCTAGGTTTAGAATTGGGTCCCTAATATCTAGCATACTTGGTACATAGGCAGAGCCCAATAGATATTTGTGAGATGAATGAATGATGGCTAATCCCAGGTCAAATTTCACATTTATCCTTTGAGAGATTTTGGATTGTATCCTGGACATTGTGAATGTCATGCTAATGAAACTCTGGAGTTTGTTTTATTCCCCTGAAGAGGATTCTTTTTTATCGGTTTGGTTGGTTGGTTTCAAACCCCACCTCCTGGGTGTCCCTCACCAGAATTTCCCATTTCTCTTTCCCATGACGTGGGGAATTTGGACTTCAAGTTCTGTCTCCCTTTTGGTAGGCAACATCTCAAAGTTAATTTCATTTCTTTTAGCCTTTGCTAGGCTGCTTGGCTTCTGCCCCATGCATTTGTGGTTCTAGGGATTTGGGCAGAGTTTATGTATAAAATTTGGGCATGCCCTCCCTGGCTCTTTCTTTTATGAGAGTTCCTTCTCACTTTCCAGTGGCTGTGGTTACCCCAAACTCAGCCCTTTGGGTCATCAAACCACAAGACTGGGTTTTCTAAAAGGGATTTTTAACTTCTCAGGATGGTATGGACTATGGCCTGCCTTCAGGCTAGAAGCAAAAAAATAGGAAGTTCATCTAGTGCAGTTTCTTTCTTTCAGTATTAACTCTCCCAGCATCTTCCTGCTTTTGGTTACTCTCCAGTGCCCTCAGGTACTTCTTTTTTAATATTTATATTAAAAATACATATTTTATATATTTTATAATTTTTAATATTTATAGTTGCTATCACAGGTTAGACAGAGCTATCGCTCTATCTATTCTTCTATCTATCATTATCTCTATTTATCATCAATATTTCTATGTGGGTTGACTAGAATAACCCCCAAATTCATGTCCACCCAGAACCTGTGACAATACCCATATCTATAAATAAGACCTTTACAGTTGTAATTAACTTAAGGCAAAGTCACTGTAGATTAGAGTGGGCTAAATCCAATATGATTAGTGTCCTTTCATAAGAAGAGGGAAATCTGTATGCCAAGATGAAGACACACAGGAAAAGATGACCAGGGACAACTGGAAAAAGTAGAGCAACGTGCTGACAAGCCAAGGGAGACCAAGGAATGCCTAGAGTCACCAGAAGCCAGAAGAGGCAGGGAAGCCTCTTTCTCTAGAGACTTCACAGAGAGCGTGGCCCTGCTGACACCTTGATTTTGGATCTCTGACCTCCAGGACCACGAGAAAACAAATTTCTGTTGTTTGAGGTCACCATGTTGGTGTTACTATTTTCAGTAGTCCTAGGAAATGAATACATTATCTGTATTTCTTTATTGGCATTCTTGGTTGCAAACTTCAGAATTAACTCTACCTGGTTTAAGCAGACTATAAATGTGTTAAAAGATTTTAGGTAACTCACAGAATACCAAGGAGGGCCTTAGAGTACAGTTTATAGCACAGATACCCAGGAATACATTCTGATGGCTGCCCCCATGAAAACTGTTTCTTGGAACCAACACTGCAGCTCATGGAAACACTCTGCAGTTTCCACCAACGACCTTGGAAGTCAGATGCCAGATATTCTGTCCAGCTATCCCCATCTCAAAATGTGGACACCTCTACCTCCACCCTCACCAAATGCAAGCCTGCTTCTTTGTGTGGGGATTGTGATTAGAGAGCTGAAGTCCAATACCTAACTGTAAGGGAGGCGGGAAAAACGAGCTTGGTTTACACCTGGAGAGGAGGGACTCAATGTGGGAAATTACTTAAATAGAGCATTTTCAAATGATGTTAGGTGGCCAAAATGTCTACTATATTAATCATTTGTCTGTTAATATATTCATTTTACAATATTTCATCTATTCATCCATATACTTTTCTGTCTCCTGCTTATTCATCAATACATCTCCAGCCTTACATCCAGAGCCACATAGTAGATAGCCAACATGATTGAAATTGAGGAAGCACTTGACCCTTCCATTAGCAATTCCCTTCCTTCCAAAACCTGCCCTGTATCTCAAAACCTCCAAACTGCTACCTCCTCCAAGAAGCTTCTCTAGCTCTCAAAGCTCCTACTACTCCATCAGAACACATCTCTCTTCTTTCTTTAATACCAAGAATGAATTTACACCACCATGCTATGATCAAATGTCTGTTTTTCAAGAGACTATGTGCAATATGCAAGGTTATAATGCAACACTGTCTATTCCAACTAGATTCTGATATGTCTTGATGATTATAAAAAGTCACACTTGCATGGTAGTTTACAGTTATGAAGAATTTCTACAAAATCTTCCTTTAATTTCATTCTCACAGTAACACTGTGAGGTAGCATTTATTGTCATATCTTTTGTAGAAGAGAGTACTAGTGTCCAGAGAATTAAAGTGAACTATCAAAGGTCACAAGAATACCAAGCAGTATAGAACTCATTATTAGGTTGGATTACTCAGCCTTTAAGGCCTGAGCTTCTCCTGTATGTATTAGTTTGGAGAGGCTCTGCTGCAGTAACAAGTAAACCTAAAAATCTCCAAGGCTTAACAGAAGAAAACTTAATTCTTGCTTCCTTTGTCCCAGTTTGCCCAAGACTCTCCTGGTTTTAGCACTGAAAGTCCTAATACCCAGGAAACTTTTCAGACTGGGACAAACCCCGACAGCTGATCATCTTGCTCATTCAGTTCTGATGCAAGTTGGGCAGCCCTCCACTATTTTGTAGTTAAGGCGTCAGGGACACATGGTCTTTGAGATCATACAAGGCAAGAGAGGGCTAGAGAGTCACATGGGATATTCTTGAGGGCCAGCTGAGAAAATACCTTACATCACTTCTGCTCATCTTCCATTAACTAAAACTCAGTCATGTGGCTCCAACCTAATAGCAAGGGAAGCTGGGAAACGTAGCTTTCCTGGACACCCAGGAAAAGGAAATGAAGCGGCAAATGCACAGCACCGTATTCCACCTTGCCACATTGCTGTCTCTCTCATCTTTGTGTCTCCAGCAGGGTCCAATATGGTCTCTCATAATTGGGGGGGCAAGAACAGTACTTTTTTTTTTTTGAAGTGATATCTTGTAGTTTTTTTAAAAAATATTTTTACTGACAAATCACACACACAGAGTTCACACATGGTGTAAAATCAATGGCTTACAATATCATCACATAGTTATGTATTCATCACCATGATCATTTTTAGAACATTTACATCAATCCAGAAAAATAAATGAAAAGAAAAAACTCATACATTCCATACCCCTTATCCCTCCCTCTCACTGACCAGTAGTATTTCAATCTACCCAATTACTTTCTATTATTTGTTTTTTATCCATATTTTCCTACTCATCTGTCAAACCCTGGATAAAAGGAGCATGAGACAAAAGGTTTTCACAATCACACAGTCACATTGCAAAAGTTATATCATTATACAATCATCTTCAAGAATCAAGGCTACTGGAACACAGCTCAACAGTTTCAAGTACTTCCATCCAGCTACTCTAAAACACCATAAACTGAAGGGGATATCTATATAATGCATAAGAATAACCTCCAGGATAACCTCTTGACTCTTTTTGAAAACTCTCAGCCACTTAATTTTTTCTCATCTCTCTCTTCCCTTTTTCGGTCAAAAAGACTTTCTCAATCCCATGGTGCTGGGTCCCGGCAAATCCTGGGAGTTCTGTCCCATGCTGCCTGTGAGATTTACATCCCTGGGAGTCATGTCCCACACAGCAGGAAGGGCAGTGAGTTCACTTGCTGAGTTGCCTTACAGAGAGAGAGGCCACGTCTGAGCAACAAATAAGGTTCTCTGGGGATGACTCTTAGACATAACTACAAGTAGGCTTAGCCTCTCCTTTGCAGGAATAAGCCTCATGGTGGCGAACCCCAAGACTGAGGGCTCAGCCCATTAAAATGGCTGTTCCCACTGCTTCTGAAAACATCAGGAATTCCCCAGATGGGGAAGCTTAACGTTTCTTTCTTTCTTCACGATCCCCCAGGGGACTTCGCAAATATTCCTTTATTTGCTGCCCAAGTTACTCTGGAATACATCAAGGCATCACACTAACCTGGAGAAGCCAACAAGATCTCACGTCCTATTCAAGATTCCATGTACTTATGGTATTCAACTAAACTGACCATACGAGTTAAAATACGTAATGTGCTACCCAAAATATAAATTTTGCACCAACTAAAATCTCTCTCTCTTTGGTCTCACACAGAAGTTGAAGTTCTAAAATATGGATGATATCATCCTTTACCCTGTATTTTGATCTACCCCAGTCCTATCCAGATCAGCTTCCTTCATCTCTAGTTGAAATCTGATCCCTTTTTCAACTTTTTAAATAGTTCCTACATGCGGTACTATTGACTTCTATAGTTTCAGGGCTCTAGCTCTGAGTCTCCGGTGTCACATAAATACCTAAAGTTTCTGGGAACAACCAGAAGAACAGTCCCTTTAAAATATAACTTTTATTGTGTGTTGGTCTCTAATATTTAGGCAATCCACATTATTATGGAAAACACAGATGATACAGATAAGGAAGGAGAAGAAAAATAAAAATCACCCCCAAATCTCACCATTACCATGATATAATACCAATATTTGTATGTATTCTTTTTACAGTTTTTTCCTAAGTAATTTTTTCTAAATAAGTATCATAATATATATACTATTCTATATCTTGCTTTCCTGCCACCAATAAGATTTTAGGAATGGCTTTCCATAGTTAAATATACATTTTTCTAGCTGTGGAATAGTACTCTATTTCATGGATGTAGCACAACTTATTAAGTGGATCTCATTTTGAGGGGCACTTTCATGTGATGGTTAAGAGGATGGGCTCTGGTGCAGGGTACCTGGTCCGTTTGCTGGCTCCAACACCATTCTTGCACCTGGGCAAAGGACCTTGGACCCATACTTGAGAGGGCCTGCCACGGGAGAGGGCTTTTCCATAGGCTGAGGAGTCCGTGCAGCTAAGTGATGACCTTGCAGAATCCACAACCACTTCTACACTACACTTGAGGTACTGAGGACCTTGGAATTTACTGCTTTCACAACCTGAATCCATTTCTACAGCCCGTGCTGGCTCTTCTTTCTGAGGACACACTGTGCTCCCAGTGTTTACGCCCCTAGACCCAAGGGGTGTCTCGAGGACCATCATTTAGGTGGAGCTGGTGTAGGCTGGAGTCGGGGGGATGGAGGGAAGAAGATAAGGGGGATAGGCCGTGCATTGTGGGCCAGCTCACTCCATGGTACATTTGGGCACAGAATCCCAAGGTGTCTTAGGATTTGGCATTCAAACCTGACCTTCCAGGTTATTATGGAAGAATATTTGTCCAGACAGGAGGAGGGCAAATATGTTATTTTACAATTTAGTTTGATTTATAACTTTTACATAGTTAGACAAATGGCATGTAGGCTTCCCTTTGCTCTCTCACCCAGGGCCTGGAAAATGTTGAGCGTGAGCCTGATGGCTCCAGGCTTATGAGCTGAGTGACTCTGGCAAGTCACTTAACCTTTCTGTGCCTCAGTTTTGTTAGCCCTAAAGTGGATAAAATAATAATACCAAGCTCATAGGGTTGTTTGAGGAATGAAATGAACTAATATAGGCAAATGCTTAAAATAACAGCTGACACTTGGTAAACAATAAATATCTGATATAACTACTGTTATTTTTGTTCTTATCCCATTAGTTTTGTTATCATTATTATTATTTTGTTAGATAGTAGATTGTTCCCAGTCTTTGCTAACCTAAACAATAATTCAGTGAGCACCTTTATAGTTGAATGTCTTCCTACACCCATAATTATTCCTTCAAGAATAAAACATTTTCAAAACAGACAGGGCATTGGGGGTCAAAGAGGGTGCACATTTTAAAGTCTGTTGGCATGTTAATTAGCTGCTTCTTGAATTAAATAGGATGAGTATATTATTCATTAGTTAAGGGTTTGGGTACAAAATTATCTACTTTGTTAGTAACATTTCCAACTCAAACTCTTAGAGGAAGGAAATAAGCCCATGAATGAAAAGATGGATTAACCTGAATGAAAACTAATTAATAGCGGTCTGCTAGCCCAGAGAACCAAAAGTATATAATGAAGTAAAATGCAAAGCCCAGGAGTTCTTGAGTTGACTGTTGGCTGTGGCACCGTGGAGGATATTCTTTAGATCTTTTCCTTTCTTTGGTAAAGGCTGCAGCCCCAAAGTTTCTTCTCTTCCTTCCCTCTCTCCTTTCCAGGTGGCCTTGTTTGCCTTCCTGCACAAGGATTTCCATCCTGTGCCTGGAGGAGTTCTGTGCTCACTTTGCTCATCTTTCCCTTGAGAAATAAGTTTGCTCCTGCGATGTACTGTCAGCCCCTGGCAGCTGGAGGTTCAGAGAGGTGGCTATGGTAGGTGGAGCTTAGGTGCAGGTGTTATTTCCTTTTGGAAATAAGCTCTGGAAAGGTGACAGAAGCCAATGGAGCTGTGTTCAGGGTTTTGTTACTCCAGAAACCCCAGGAGGACAATATATCTCATATATTTTCATCTGATTTTTGGAATGCCTGATTTCCACCTGTACCGAGTATGGGGAATAGGGAAAATATGAATAGTGCTATGCTATTGGCCCAAGTCTGCTCTGCACCCTTCTCTATTCAGCTCTGTGCCCAAGAAGCTGACCCATGTGGGCTGCCTTAATGGGTCCCCCTGCCATCTGCCTTCCATTTGGGTTTGGCCAATGGGAGACACCAGCTGGAGGATGGAGGGAGGGAGGAGAGAGAGATCAGTATTTCTTCCTTTGGCTTCCTCCTTTCCAGGCAGCAGGTTTGCAGGGGCTGCTTTTCACAGTCTTCTACAGCTTCTACTCTGATAACCATTCAGGTCTAAGGAACATAGCATTTTCCTGAGCATTCTACACCCTTGCTTGTTAGTCTCTCTTAACTTTGACCCACAGGATTGTTATCAGCTCTCTGTTTTGGAGGGTGCTGTTTCTTGCCAAGACTCTATTTGTTGTAAAAGACTGTGGATTTGTCCAAATTCCAGAAGGAGGCTGAACTGCTGACTTTCACAGGGTAATCAACAGGCAGTAGAATGTGGTGGCTAAGGGTTTGGGCTCTGGAATCCAAGAGGTTCAAGTTGGAATCCTAGTTTCATTTCCTCCTAGTTTGTGTGAACTTGTGCTTCTAACATCACCTCTCTGATCCTCAGTTTCCTTTTCTGTGAAATGGCTTGCTTTGACAAATCAGTGGGATGGTGCCTCTTTTGCACCTGGCACGCTCAAACTACTGAGGAAATGTCTGCTGCTATTGTCTGTTCTATTTATTTATTGCTGCACGACAACTACCATAATTCTTAAGGACATGCTCGTCTGCCATTTGGGCAGGGTTCTGTGGGGATGACTCTTCTCTACTTTATTCACTGTCTTGAGTCTCCACTGGGTGAATCGAATGGCCAAGGACTGAGACAGCTGGGGGCTGGTCAGCCATGCCTTTCTTCCCATGAGTTTCAGGGCCTCTCCTTGTGGTTTCTCCAGGAGGGTCAGACCTCTAACATGGCAGTTGGCTGTTCCCAAGTGAATGTCCAAGAGGTCTGGGAAGAAACTCAAGGTTTTTATGATTAAGTCTCAGAAATCCTAGAACTTTTTGTTTACTGCATTCGACTGAGTCAAAAATCAGTACCACAAGCACAGATTCAAGTGGAGGGGAATTAGAAGTCATGTGTCAAAAGACAAAGAAAAGGATCTATGGCCGTCTACATTATTATTCACAGAAGGAAGCAGTGTGGGGTAGTTGTGGGCTGCAAGAAGTCAAAAGTGAATTTAATATTGTGGAGTTAAGCAGTGAAGATAGGATTTAGCAAATGAATACAAATGTTGAATCATTAACCTGGTATCTCTTTTAGTCTCCAGTATTTTAGAGCAGCTAGAAGTAAAAAACCTAAAATTGTGAAACTGTAACCCATGTCAAAGTCTGAAATATGTTCTACAACTAATTGTTGTACTGTGCTTTGAAATTTATAGCTTTTTTGAATATACGCTATTGTTTACAAAAAAAAAGAAGGGAAAAAAGTTGATTGTGATGATAAAAAGTACTCAAGCCCTCTAGCCTCCTACGTTCTGGAGCAGCTAGAAGGGAAAATATGAGAGGATCGTATGGTAGCCCATGACAAACTCTGGGATCTGTCCTGTAAGTACTTGTTGAAGAGTGCTTTGAAAACTATTGCTTTTATTTTTTTCCTTTGTATATATGTTATACTATACAATAAAAAAAGTTAAAAAGAAAAAAAAAATGAAAAGAATCCATTCCCTTTCCCAGTCCCCCGCCTGTAAAAAAACAAAAAATGAATCGATTGGCCTATGTAACTGGGAACTCTTCCGAAGCCCTGTTTCATCCAGCAGGGCTCCTCAGCCCTCTTTCCAACTCCCAGAGGGACTCCCTCCACATGGCAGGCATGGGGGTCTTCAGGGCCCACGAGAAAGCCTCCAGATGACAGTCGCCATCTTTCTTAGACAACAGTCCTGGGAGATGCTGATTGATCTGCTTTAGGTTAAGTGTCCAGCAGCGTGGTGGTGGGGACAGGAGGTTGTAACCCCCAACCAAACTATATGAATTGGGTTGCCAGTAGGAAAGAGGGATTCTGAGACCACCCAAAGAAAGGAAAACATGTTGTAAAGAGAAAAAACATCATGGCTACAACCTCCCATGCACTGTTTCAGGTAAAATAAAATAAAAAATTCCTGTAAGAAAGCATTATTGCACCAATTTAAAACCGAATCATTGCACCTCTAACATACCAAATTCAAAGCCTGTGCTATCATTTTAATGTTTTCCTACTATGTCCCAATGCCTGTGTCTAACAAGAAAGCTACTTTGTCTCAATTAACTCAGTGTTCCTTTGAACCTCAATTTTTCTGACTGAATGACTGACTGGGTGAATATATTTATTTCTTCAATTAAAGCTTATTCCTCTTAGAGACAAGGCCCATAGATGCATTTAAACTCTAGCACAATGTTGGGTATACTTCATTCCCCCAAGAAATTCAATTAAACAAATAGTTGTTGGTATCAGCTGTGGATATTGGGGTGAGAGATTTCTACAAATATTCTCATCTTACAGATGAGCAAACTGGGGCACAGAGATACTAAATAACTCCTCCATGTTCATACAGGTAAGTGGTAAAACTAAGGCTTAAATGCTGGCAAGCTAATCATAGCTATGATATTTTGCTGTCTATGGTGGAAAAGAAAGGTAAATATGATCTTATCTTCCAACTTAAACTACTTAAAATTAATATCTTTGGAAAATACCTTACAAATATGATTTTTTTTGACTCAAAAACCCTCTGAGACTGGATGTATTAAGCTGGACAGTAAGGAAAAACATCTGCTAAAATCTTTAAAATGTTACCATGTACCAGATATTGTGGAAAGGAAATGGTTAGTGTGCATAATCTAATTTAATTTTCAAACTAACCCTATAGATAGGTACTATCATTATAATTCCCATTGAAAGTGAGGTTCAGAGAGGCAAAGTAACTTGTCCAAACTCATTCAGCCAGAAGAAGCAAGGCCTACCTAGTCCATTTGACTTGAGTTTAAAGCCAATGTAGATGTGACCCAAGACAGAATTTCAAACATTGGAAAAATGGTAATGCGGTTCAGAAGTTCCTTTATTTTTAAGGACTGATGTTGACTTGAGATCTTTGGCTGGGACCAGACACAGCCTGGAGCTCAGAAGTGTCTGCTTGGACAGTTGATAAGTTCCTCCCAGCTCCCATACAGACAGCCAAACGCTCACTAGTCTCCCCTGGCTCCAGAAGGAATGACTTTCACACCAAAGGGAGGTGGAGATGGCTCTTATCTTGACAGTTCAAAAGACGCCTTCCTCCTTGACATCTTCCTGCCCTAAACCATGCTGTGCTAGTGTGAGAACCTGGTGATGAAGAGTTTGCCCCTTCTCTTTGATCCTGGGCAAACTGGGCAATTTCTGCTTTTCTAGGCCTGAGGAATGCTGGGCCCCACTGGCTCTGCTTCTTGCTTTCTGCAATATTTACAGCTTCAAGTTTCACTTATTCAGTTTTGCTAAGTAAATTACCAAGGAGATAAGTATGTGATTTCAAAACTGAAAGCAATTTTGCACCTGCTGTCAAAATATGAATGCTTTAACCATCTGGGTGGTTCTGGTGGTATTAAATGCTGTCTTACTAAACATGCTCTAATTCTGATCCCTCCCTAATACATGGTTCCTAATTTGGGTGTGTGCATTATGGACCCCCTTGATAATTTATTGAGAGCAATGGACTCTCCAGAACAAAATGCACACCAACAGGGACATTTTTGCATTCAGCTTCAAAGGGCTCATAAACCCTCTGAAGCCCATCCCTGGATTTCTTAGGAGATTCACAGACTCAAGTTAAGAATCTCTTTGACCACAACTACCACCACAACAGAACATGTTAGTGGCTAAACATGTTAGTCTGGAAACAGACAAACTTGAGTTGGAATCCTTGTTATGGCTCTCTGTCTTAGTCAAATTGCTTAATCTATCTGACCCTGTTCTCCCATCTATAAAATGGACATACTTCTAGCATACATCTCATACAGCTGTTGTTGAGAATTATACACATAAAAAAATGTAAAAATGAATTGCATGTGTGATTGGTAATAAATAACAGCTTCATTGGTGATCACTATCAATGTAATAGGATTTGCTGCCCTTCTAAGAGACTCTCAGGAGAAAACATACTTTGTGCATCCAGGCTTTAGTTTTCTCATCTATCAAGTGGACTGATCACAGTACCTCACCTTGCCTACTCAAAGACTTGGGCAGGAGGCACTACCCCGCCAAAAAGAAAGGAGGACGTTCTGTTAATTTACAGATGCCACAGATATGTAGCTGCAATGCCTTTATCATCCTGCTACATTGAAAGTTTCATTGGTCTTGGGTTACGGGTCTTCCAATTTCATAAGCTTGGGGTGGGGGGAGATCTCTTGATATTTCAGAAAAAGTGAAACCAAAAGATCTAGCTTCCTGATGGATTACTGAACCCCATGTATTTGTATGGTGCTAATGAATATCTCATGACAATCACAAAAAATCTCCGTTGCTCTCCCCTGACTTCTTGGAAAGAAAATATAAGACAGATATAAAGGAATTCCACCAAATTGCAAAGATGATGGGCAAGACCTTTGGCATTGGTCGATATGGTTATCTGAGCCCATGACCCCATTCAGCACACCTCAGCAGCTCAAGGAAAGGGTACAGGCCAAAGATGCTGGTGGAGAAAGAAAAATGACCCATAGAAGAAACTCTGATCCAGTCCCTAGATTGTACCCAGAATACATCCATTCCCCAGTGGATTAACAGCCTCCTATATGCCAGGCACTGTCCTAGACTCCAGAGAAACCAGAATGAACAAGATTCTGGCTTGGCTTCACAAAGCTTCCAGAATAAATAACAACAGTTATATTATGCATTGTGCCATGTGTAATGGTTAATTTCATGTGTCAACTTGGTTAATTATGCTGTCCAGTTGTTTGGCCAAACAAGCACTGGCCTATTACTGTGAGGGTATTTTGTAGATAGATTTGCATCTATATTCAGTTGATTGCATCTATGGCTGATGCATGTACAATCAACAAAGGAGACTGTCCTCAGCAATGTGGGAAGTCTCCTCATCAAATCAGTCAGGGGTATTAAAAGGCAGAATTGAGAATTTATATTTAAAAAAAATATATATATATCTTTTTTTTCCTGCCTGTTCTGTTTCTTTGGGGAACCCTGACTAATATGCCATGCTCTTTGTATGCATCAACAAACATTTATATGTTCATTCAACAAACATGATGTGCAGAACACGTACCCTGTGTTAGGCGTTATAATCAAGCTTCTTCTTTTTCCTTGGCTTCCTGTTCTCTGACAGGTCTTTTCATCTTTGGTGTGAATGCATGAGGGAAATTAGACAGAGGTATAGGCAAGCTGGCCAGGTGAAGAGGACAGAGGGAACTATTAACCTTCAAAACTTAGACGGCCTTTGTCCTTCTAGTTCCATGATGACATGGTTTCCCCATCCACATTGTTAAAAGACAGTTGCATGGGGATGAGGTCTTATTTATGGCTTAGAAATTGCTGTCTGTGGCATAATTCAACCCAGGGAAGTAAGATCCAGGTCAATATAGGTTTAAGTAAAAAGGTTCTGCAAAGCTCCCAAGGGTCAAGCTGGGAATGCAGCCAATGATTGCCAAGAGAGGAGAAACTGGGAATAGTGAGAGGAGGAAGAATGAGAGGGAGGGGAAAAGGTGAGAATTACCAGGGCTAAGTAAATACAACTATTTTATGCCCAAGGAGTAGAGAGATCACTGGAATAAGCTTGCATTTGATATGCATGTTTCTCCTCATTCAATCTATTTAATGCCCTTAATGTACACACTGTGTTTTAAACATACATGAATTTAATATACTTAATAAATTTATTACATGTACAAATTTGTTTTGGACAAGTGACAATATCACATATATATGCATATATCTATATGGATATGCATCCTCACCTAGGTACTCCTGTCCATGTATAACCTATATGTTCAAACATATCTTTATCTAAAAGTTTTTAATTATACTATGTTATCAATAGTATAGTATAGGTTCTTTAACAGTTATCCTTGGGAGGGATCCTAGAAAGTATAATATGTCTCTATTTACACATACACACTAGTTATGGATGATTAGTTCAGTTAAGGATTCTATAAGGGCTTTATATGTATCATCTCATCTGATTGCTAACAACACTGCAAAGAGTGTAGTGTTAATCCCACTCTACAGATGAGAAAACTGAGGCTCAGAGAAGAAAAGCTATTTTTCTATTTACACTCTCTGCCGCTTCACTTTCTTATCTTCAGTATGGGTATAATATCATCTGTTCTCAGACAAATTACAGCTCCTCTCAGATTCTCAGCTTCATGTTCTCTAAAATAAGAGTTTGTGGGGCAGTATACTGTGGTAGAGAAATACAATCAAGTTTTAGACTGAGATGGGGAAGAAATGATTTTCCCAAGAACTTATAGCACCTTGTGCAACAAAAAATTCCCTTTTGGGGCACTCCCAGAAAATTCTCTCTGGGTGGTTAACCTGGGTATAAGTTATCAGGAGCTTACAGTGTTCTAGCACCAACAAAAGAGTAATTTTAATTTCAGAATTAGAGAGCTATTTTTTTAAAAGGGAAAATAGAGATGTTGGTATTTAAAGAAGAAACATACAGCTTTTATTATGCCATTTGACAGAACAACACTTTGACATAGAAGAAGTTATCCTGTCGAGCAATGATGATTTCAGCATTTTAATCGGCAAGTCAGTATACCTTCTGGACCTGGTTATTTTGCTTGTTCCCTTGGAATTTAAACAGCTACAGACCTTCTCTCCATCACTCTTATCATCTGAATCTTGATGCCCTTACAATTTCCAGGTAGTTTTGGTATCACAGTTTAGATGTTCTTGATCTGGGTTCCCTTCTCAGACTTTTCTAGAACTAGGGCTCAAGCATCACCTTTTTAAGCCAAAATAATTATTTATATTACAGATTTCCTCCCTCACTTTATTTCAGTCCACTGTGCTGGTATAATGGGAAACTGGATCATGATGTGGGTGGGCTACTGGGGGGACAGGGATTTGCTGGTCCTATCCCACTGAGCGGTAAGATTCAGAGCCATGAATTAAATCATGATTGTGCTAACTCACATTCAGATGGGTCATGAACGATGGGTAAACATTTCTTCCTCATCCAAAAACTGAGACACAAGGCTGGCTCAATCTTAGTATTTCCAGATTTAGTAAAGAAAACATACAAGTCGCTAGGTAAATTTAAATGCAGATAAACAACAACTAAATATTCAATATAAATAAATGCCATGTAAATATCTGGAGCCCACTTCTGACAATTAATGCAAATTTAGCTGGGTGTTCTGTATTTTATCTGGCAACCTTATTTGGGCTCAGAGCTTGAACACTGGTGTGGATTGAGAGGAAAGTCAGAAAATGTTGAATTAGAGAAGATGGGTAACTCCATCCCAAATATGTTAACTTGGGCTATCTGAGCAGACTTCTTCTGTGGCTACGCCTGCTATAGAAGTATGCAACACTGGGCAATTCCAGGTGTGAAGCTCTGTAACAAGTACTTTTTACACGGATACCCTCCTTTGTGGATCACAACTCCATGAAATAGGAACTATTAGTATTCCTGTTTTGCAGAGGAGGAAACTGAGGTCTGGCTATCTTCCAGTTGCAACCTGAATTTTACTAAGGCTGGAGCATTTTCGGGATCAATGAGCCCAGTCCTCTTGGCATTTCTTACAGAACACAGAGGTGCAACAATGGGAGCTACCTTGCCCCTGGTCATACACTGGTCATCGAAAGAGTCTGGATTCTGATTCTGAGCCTGCGTGCCGTGCTGTTCCTCTAGAATTCTTTCTAAATCCTCACTGACATTCCAACTACTAGCTTTGTTCTCACTCAAGTTCCATGGAGCCAACTTTAGAAATTGAATTTCCTTAATAGGTTTCCCTTGACAATCACCGGAGAGCCAGAGAAAGCAAAGAGAGAATTAGGTGACAGTTAGGACCCCTCAATTTTACTTATGGCTCTGCCACAAACAGGCTGTGTGAATGTGGGCAAATTACTTGCCCTCTCAGACTTTCCTGTCTGGCATCTCTGAAAGCAAAGGGAGCCATAATCAGTGGCCCCAATTGGCCCTTCCAGGGTAGTACTCTGTGAGTCTAAGACGCTCTGTCTCCCGCAAGTTTCTGCTCTGGAACATCACCCTCACATACCCAGTGCCTTAGAATGATACAATAGACAGCAGATAAATCCCATTACAGACCACTTTGTCACTGACTGTTATGCGACCTTAAATAGGCATTCTCCCCTAAGCTCCCTGGGCCTGGTCTCCCCTATTAGCAGCTAGAGACAAGGATATGTACCAGTAATAAAGTTCTTTGAGCTCCTCAGACAAAGAGCTTTGCATTAACAAAGCTGATAGTGGAGTTTTGGGTTTTTCGTTCTGTTTATTTTTTCTTGTAATAGACCAGCACGCCAGCTTTGTGTGTGCGTGATTTTTCCACCTGATGCAGAAGTGCTTGTTCTCCCAGTTCTCCTGGGTTGATTCATTGTTTGCTTCTGGGCCCAAACTGCCCATTATTCTAGACTAGTAGTCCCCAAACTTTTTCAGTTCACGAGGATTCTGGTATCTTACTAATTTTTTCAAGATGTCCCGAGGCAATATTGAATACCTACCTAACAGTTCTGTTTATTATGCTGTTAGGTACAAATAATTTAATATTTATGCTCTAATAACCTAGTGCAGTTTGATTTTAAAAATGCAGATAAATTAAAAGAAAAAGCATTATTTCATACTTAAGCCAAATTACTTATTAACGGAATACACGTGCTTGCTGAGCCCTGAACACCTTCTCCAACTTTCGAATGAGATTGGTTACCACCATCCTTATTTCCTGCCCTAAATGGATTCTCAGAATTACCTGCTTTTTATCATAGCTACTTCCAAAATCCAAGCTTCTCAAAGACATGGCATTATAAAAAATTTTGTGAAACAAGATGAGTAAGCTCATTCTACCCGTTTTCCTGCCAATTATAATTAGAAACCCTGGATGAAATATATGAGGCATTTATCTGAAGACTCTAAAAGGTGAAGAAAATAAACAGAAGACTTCAATAAGAAACAGAACCTCCTTATGTCATATTAAAAATGTCTAGGGCACAATCCAAAACTACTTGTCATATCAAGACTCAAGAAAATCCCAACTCGAATGAGAAAAGACAATGATTAGATGGCATACCAAGATGACCCAGCTGCTGGATTTGTCTGATAAGTATTGTAAAGCAGCTATCATAAAAAAAAAAAAAAAACAGTAAATAATTACAAGCAATCTTGAAACAAATGGAAAACAGAAAACCTCAGCAGAGAAATAGAAAATATAAAGAAGAACCAAGTGAAAATTTTAGAACTGAAAAATAAAATAGTTAAAATAAAAACTGATTGGATGGGTTAATAGCAGGTTGGAGAAAACAGAGGAAAGAATGAGTGAACTTGAAGCTAGATACATGGAAATTATCCAATATGAACAAAAAATACAAAATAGACTGAATAATGAAAATCAACAGAGCTTCTGGGACCCGTGAGCTAAAAACAAAAGAAGAGACTCATGGATGACAGAGAAATTAGGCAAAATTAAATGTCCTTGATGATTTGTTTCCTTCCTGTCATGATTAATAGTAGTAATAAAAATCATCCTTTATTGGATGCAGAGTAAGTGCTCAGCATCTTCCAAACATGATGCTCAATTCACCTCCCTTACTGCTTTTGCCACACACACTCTGTACTAGATTAGTTCTGGGCATACGGTTAGCCTTCAACAAATAGTAGTTGAATGATGAATGAATGATCATAGGTTTCAGCTAAAAAGTAAGTGTTTTGGTCTTAAGAAGAAGGCACTATATAGGCTATCCCACTGACAGTATTCTTGTAACATCTCTATATCTAAAAGGCACCTGTCAGCTTGTAAAGACTGACTACATCATATGTGGCACCAGTCCTACCTGAGATATATTAACTGTTATCAACACATTTTATGGATGAAGCAACTGAGACTAAAGAGGACAACTGAATTACTTAAAGGTTAACAGAGTTTCTAAGTGGTTCTAACAAAACCATTTTTTTTCTATAGAAAGTATGGCTTATTTCAAATGTTTATATTTAAAAATAAAATATTTATTAAAAAAAGCAAGCCAAAATGGTCACGCTTTATGGAAAATAATAAATTCTTACGTATCACAACTGTTTAGAAAAGGCATACCTGTTTGAGGTCGTATGAAGTCAGTGTATCTATGTGAATCTATGTTGAATCTCACTTGAAGATGATGTCAAAAGTCTAAATTTGAGGCTTTCCAATAAAATGTAAAGATCTTACATTTATAGCTTGATGAGTGCTGACAAATGTATACACCTGTGTAACCAACATCCCAATGAAGACTTAAATCATCACTGTTACATTGGGAGGTTTCTTTAATCCCCTTTCCAGTCTGTCCACCCACCCCTGCTGTTTCAGTTTACTACTGTTGTTAGTAAGTACATCCAATATGATTGGCTTTTACTAAGGAGATTCAATAAGTTACAAGTTCTAAGGCCATGAAAATGTCTAAATTAAGGCATCAACAAGAGTATATCTTCACTCTACAAAGGCTGAGCACTTCTCTGTCACATGGGAAGGCACATGACATCTGCCTGCCCTTTGCCTCCAGGTTTCACTGCTTTCAGCTCCTGGTTCCAGTGGCCTCTTTTCTGAGTTTCTATAGGACTCGCAGTTAGCTTCTCCAGGGCAAACTCTGGATTTTATTCAGCTTAGCATCTCCAAACATTTGTATCTTGGTTTTATTTCTCTGCTCTCTGTGTCAGTTCTGAGCTCTCTCTCTTTTAAGGACTCCGGTAAACTAATTCAGACCCACCTTGAATGGGCGGGGTCATGTCTCCATCTAACCAAATGGTCACACCCACAACTGGATGGGTCACATTTCCATGGAAACACCCTAGCCAAAGATCCCATCCTATGATAACATTGCCTCTACAAGACTGGTTTAGGATGAAAAGAGCATGGTTTTTCTGGGGTACGTAACGGTTTCAAACCAGCACACCTGTCTACCAGAGGCAATCACTATTCTGATTCCCATTCCCAAAGAGTAGTTTTGCTGATCTTGAACTTGAGACAAATGGAATAATAGAGAGTAAGTACTCTTGTGTCTGCTCAACACGTTATAGGTATGAAAAATTTACTTGAACGATTATGCTCTGTTTTAATGTTTATGGACTTCTGGGTAATTATCACACTATTTCTCATGGTAAGTCAAAATTTATTTAATTACAACTAATATTCAGTTAAACATAGTCTAGGTAGTGTGCAGATGGTGATAAGGGTGTGGGATGCTAAATTAGGCCTGTTGGGTAAAAGCACAGAGTCCACGGTCACAGATCCCTTGGTCCCTAGCGGAGTGATGACTGGGTGATATACCAAAATCTCCATTTTCTCATCTGTAAAATGTTTATGATTTTAGTATTTCTCACAAGAATGCTGCAAGAATAAGGTAATACATTTAAGGCTTTTAGCTCAATGCTTGGTAGATAATGGTGGCTCAATACATAGCAGTTCTTACTAGATCTGTAATGGTAACAGGTTAAATTAGGATTTCTGTATCTTTAGCCTTGGACCTGGAACTACTAATCCAACAACTACAGACTACTACTTTCTTAGTTACTTCTTTCTGCTTTCCTTTGGGATGAGCTCGTAGTACCTTCCACTGGAAAGTTAGCATGCTAGAGGGGAATGGCCATACCAATGCTCCCCACAGGTACAAATTTCTGATTTCTTCAAATTGTAGGCATATTTTCACACCAAACTATGACTTAAGAAGGTATTAGTGTATAATGCAATTTTTTATTTTTTACAATAAAAGGTTTTATGGGAGAGGAGGCCAGAGAGAAAGCTCAATATGGACAGACGTGTCATGCAACTAAATTGACCTGTAAATATCTCTTCTCCATCACCCCAAACAGAAATTCTATACCCATGTATAAGGCATTTTTCTAGGCGTTAATGTGGAAGTCAAATTTTCTACTTTCTGAGACTCTGCATGGAAGCTAAAAATCCAGTCTACGTTCCCCTCCACATATGAAATTTCTGAGCTGTTACCTTGAGTGTGTCTTCACCTCTAATGCCTTGAGTTTGAGTCTTACTCCCTGGAATACTGTAATTTTCTGTCTCTAATGTTAATCTACTCATTCATCTCCTCCACTACAACAGTATGGATTAAGGACAGAAGGCTTCTGGGGGGGGGGGGCGGTGAATAGAGGAAAAAGCAAGGAGTAAAAGTAGCTCCACATAGTTCAGTGTTGATGGAGTGGGGTGGAATTTGAAGTTCTAAGGGCAGGATGGTGGGAGAGGAGGCCAGAGAGAGAGCGCAATATGGACAAGCTCTTCTCTGAGGCCCTAAAAACAGTCTCACCCAGGAAAGAGCCTGACAAATTCTGCATTTTTCAAAGTCTACCTCTCTAATACTTTAGCTGGCTCAGTTACTGCCATAGTTTGGGATTACATATTTGAATGTCTGTCTCTCCATTAACACTTATAAAAACTAAAATTGAGCAATTACTATGGGTCAGGAACTGCCTAAGTGCTTTTTATTTTTACTTCATTTATTCCTTAAATTTCCTTCTGGGTTAATTTGCTATTATTATTGTGCCCATTTTATAGATGCAGAACCTGAGGCATGGAAATACTAAGTCATGTCTCCATGATCACATTACTTGACAGTGACCTCCATGACTTGATCAATGTCAAGCACATATTGGGTACCAACCCTTACTGATGAGGTCAATGTGGCAGGAAATTTGGGAAGCCTTTTACACTTCTGTTTTCTTCCTCTTTCTGACTGGAGGAAGGAGAGCTTCAAGGTCTGCACCGACCATGGCTGGCAACTAATTCAAATTTCAAATTCAGCTCTATGGTCAAAAGATGAAATAAGAATTCTTGGTCTTGACTCCTCCTGGCAACTGGTAAGGTTGCTAGGTTTAGCAAATAAAAATACAGGACAGCAATTAAATTTTAATTTTAGATGAACAAAAAGGATGTCCCAAATATTCCAATCCTCTCAATCACTTTGGGTGGGTGGGTATTAACTAGTACATTTTGTAGATTTTTTTCCTACGTAAAAGTTGCTATTTACTGGCTTCTTACTACATATCAGTGAGACAGAATGAAGGTGGCCATAATTCTTTGACATTTCTTCCACTGAGATGTGAGGTCCACATGCCTCCCTTGAATCAAGAGGGATAGGGAAAAGGCCTGTGATTCTGTAATAAATTATGGTGGAAGTAGGTAGATGCTTCCACTTTCTGTCTCTTGGATTGCTCATTTTGGGCAAACCCAACCACTAACTACTATATATAATACAATGATCTTACACTGCCATGCTGTGAGGAAGCCCATACTACATGGAGAGGCCCTAAAGGAGGAGATGACATGTGGAGGAAGAGAAGCAAATGTGACATCCTAGAAGTAGATCCTTCAGTACTCATCCCTCAGCTGACTCTGAGTGGATCAGAGGCAAACTGTCATAGAACCCTTCCCATATTCTGTATCTACAAAATCATATAGAAAACAAAATGGCTGCTTTAAATCATCAAGTTTTGGGGCTCTTTTGCAGTAATAGGTAACTGGACCAAATCAGAGACTATCTAATAAAGTTTTGGCCCCATTGCTTATTATCTATCTCTGAGACCTGGGGCCTCAACTTCTTCACCTGTTAAAAGTGATAATCTGCAGTTCACAAAAGAGAAAACTGAGGCTCAGAGAGTAATAGTAACTTGCTCATAGAGCTAACAGGCAGCAAATCTGGCAAAAGCTCTGACCTGCCTGCTTCCAAAGCCTATCTAACATTTCCCTATTTCTTTGCCATTCTTCCTACCTTTGAAATCCAAATCTCAGTTTCCCCATTGGTAGAACAGGAATTATAACAGCACTTTCTTTATGGGGTTATTTTCTGTATATAAAAAAAAAAATCACACCTGTAAAGTGCCTAGCATAGTGTCTGGCACATAGTAAGCACCCAGTAAACCCAATTATTATTCTTTGATTATCTTCCTTGCTAGGACTGACAGCAGACACCCATCCTGTGACTGCCTGCTTTTTCTAGGTCTCTAACTTGCGGGAAACCTCATCAGGAGGGCATCTTTAACTGAACAAGCCAGAGCACTACCTTTAAATATTTAATGAATTCCTGAGGCTCTCGGAAAACAATGTGAGAAATGTCCTGTAAAAATCTATTAGCGTTAATAAAATACCATCCAACAGGTTGCCCATTACCAGCAATTAAAGTTTTCAAGCAGGTCAAGTAACTCTTTGCAGTGATTTGTGTGGCTCCCTTTTCCTCCTGCCTTTTTCATTTTTATGGAGGTACGTATTATTGTTTTTGTTGAAGGTCTTTGGTCTTGGCCTGCCCTCCCTCCCAAGTCCAACCAGTGATTTCACACACTAATGAGGTGTTTATATTCCCTGTTCATCTGTCACAGATGTGTGAAATCCAAACTCCTGGATGATAGCTATGAAATTCAAAGGTGGCCGCCAAAAAAAGAGACCCTTCTAAAAGGAGCTCTCCCACCTTTTCTGGACTTCTATGGTCAAAGGAGGAAGGAATAGGGAGTGGTGTTCTCTTCCTCTCCTTTCTGAATGACTAACACATTCCAGGACCTGTGCTAGTCCTTACATAATTTTTCACCATTAGACAGCAGGACTTGATTGGCCCATTTTCCAGATTGAAACAGGCTCAGGGAGGGTAAACCGCTTGCCTCAAGTTACACAGCTAACCAGCGGCAAAATCAGGGTTGGAACTGAGGTTTTTAAGGTCCTAATACCTACAGTGACCATTAATAAGATGTGCCCTTTAGAGTTACCTGGAGGGCAGTTTCAAATTTGGAGATGAGAACTCTGCCTAACCTACTGAACCAGAAGCTTTGGGAGTAGATATCAGTAGTTTGAAACAATGCTCCCAGTGATGCTGTTGTAAATCCTGGTATTAGAATAAATGAACTGTATTGAATGTGGCTGCTGTTTTATTACATGTTTGAATCTGCATACTTTCTTCTTAACTTCACCACCTGTACCCCATGGCTTTCTTTAAGGAAGAGGTCTCTCCTTGGGATCTGGTTACAGAGCAGAAACGTTGGCGAAGGGGCAGGTACATACGACAGGTCTGGTTTGAATCCTGCTTCCACCTCTCAACAGCCATCTGGCAGTGGGGAAGTGAGTTCTCCCCGCTGAGCCCGTTTCCACTTCTCTTAATGGAAATAATAATGTTGGTAAGGGTGGTTGTGAGCATTGAATAAGATAAGGTTTGTAAAGAGCTTTTCAAATATTTGTGGCACATAGAAAGTGCTTAAAACACAGTAGCTACAGGAATCCTACTGATCTGGGCACTTTTCTCCAGATCATCGCTCTTTCTTGGGAAGACAGATCGTGTCTTCATTTCTTTCTGGTATTTACCACCTGGCAAACAGGTGTGCCCACCTTGAGCACTCAAGCTGAGTCATGGTGAGGGTGTTGCTGAGTTAGCTGAGTCTTCCCACAGCTCCAGCTGCACTGGCAGGCTCAGATGCAGGTGGGCATTGGTGTGTTTTATGCTATACTCACGGGTTGGTCTCCCGAGCATCCACTAGGTCCAGCCACAACTAGAAGAGCAAAGCTGGAGCAGACAGCTTGGATCACTGACTCCAAATCTGCTTCCATCACTTAGCTGAAGAAGTTGAGGCCAGAGACTAGACATCCAGGCCCTCTTTCCACTGGATGAACCCCAGGAATTTGCAACTAATTCTTTCCTTCCTACTTCCTTTTCATCCTTCTCTTCTTCCTCCTCTAATTTTTCCTGCCTCCCTTCTTCTTTTCTTTGCTTATCACTCACTCACTCACTCATTTCATCCATTCACTCATCATATCGTATTTACTGAAGTTCTACTATGTGCCTATGAGAATACATTGTTCAGGTCCTTTTGGTTACAAACTATATAAATGCATTCTAGCCATGTTAAGAAAAATCAAAGAAAGATATTCATTGGAATGATAGTCAGATGTCTCAAGATACCAATACATAGCTGAAAAACCAAGACTAAGGACAGCTCTGGGGTCTTGGGGAGGGGAAGTCCAAAGGACTCTGCCTTGAGATGCCTCATTAACACGCCTGCATCCCATCTTGGCGTGGTTTAATTTCCATGAGTCACTGTGAGTGGCTCAGCTTTCTTCAGGTGACCACTCCTGGACCATCAGCTGCGTTATGGGATGCAGCTGCAGTCCCTTGCGCAGCACCTGGAAGCTATGTGGACTGTTTTCAGAGAAGAAAGAATAACAGGAAGCCTGCAATTCACCCCAGACAGTGCCCTCAAAAATGTACTGGGCTTTTGGGGCTGAAATGAAAAGTCAAAAGCTCTGCTCTCTGGCTAATGACTATCCAGTGGAGAGGCAGCCATATGCAAGGGTCTATAACAGCAGTGGTTACCCAATTTTCTTAAGAACAAACATATACAGTCTCCTGTTGCCTCCTTGAGGTGGCAACTCTGCCTCTGGCTCAACACTGCCACCCCAGGGCCTGGCGCAGAACCCAGAGCACAGTCAGTGCTTGTATCAGGTAAGGCAGGTCACGTTCTGCTGCAGTAACAAACTAACTGTCCAATCTCACTGTCTTAACACAGCATATGTTTATTTCTTAGATACACATCCTGTCCAACACAGACATGCAGGGATCCAGGCTGAAGGAGCTATCGCTATTTGGAGTACACTGGTTCCTGTAGGGGAAGAGAGGCTGCGGAGAATTGTCCAGGGCACTTGTACTGTATACAGGCCTTTTTTTTTTTACATGGGCAGGCACCGGGAATCGAACCCGGGTCCTCTAGCATGGCAGGCAAGCATTCTTGCCTGCTGAGCCACTGTGGCCCGCCCTATACAGGCCATTTTTACTAAATCTTTCTTTGGTCACAAATAATCAGAGGGATGGGAAGTGTAGTCTTCTGTTTGTTGGAGGTAAAGGAGAGCTAGCCATTGGTTAAATACTCAATATTTGTTCAATGTAAGACTAATAGTGGCTAATATGCTTGAGTCCAAACTATACCCCAGGAATTGTGCCGAAAGACACTATCTTTCTTAACACTCACGGCAACCCAATGAGGTAAGGATGGTTAGGAGTCCTGTTTTACAGATGAGCAACTGGAAGCACAGAGAGGCTAAGTATATTGCCCAAGTTCACCCAGACAGCAGATGAAACAACTAGGATTCAAACCCAGGCAGTCAAACCCCAGAGCCTGCTCTCCCAAGAGCAAGTTACCCATACTGAGTCCTGGGTTGGCAGAGTACGATTATAGCAAATGGACAGAACATGAGTTCTGCCTTTGAGAAGATTTCAATGGACTGGATGAGTCTACTCACTATACTATAAGGCAGAATGTAACAATCCCAAAAGAGGCCAGGGAAGCAATGTTTAAGAAGAATGAAGCAGTCAGTTTTGCCAAGGGGGGTATCACAGAATTTTAGGGGGCAGATTTTTCCTTTGACCTGGATTTTGATAAATAAAAAATAATCCATTAGACTGAAAAATGAAGTAAGTATATTCAGCCTGAGAATATAAGCTGCATGAAAGGAGGGGTTTTGCATTGCACATGGCTGTATCTCTGGGGCGTAGAACTGGGACATACTATATTGTGCTGGTTTGAAAGGATGCATGTCCCCTAGGAAAGCCATGTTTTAATCCTAATCCCATTTTGTAAAGGCAGCTGCTTCTTCTAATCCCTATTCAATACTGTATGCTTGAAACTGTAATTAGATCATCTCCCTGGAGGTGTGATTTAATCAAGAGTGGTCGTTAAACTGGGTTAGGTGACCATTTGGGTGGGTCTTGATAAGTTTCTGGAGTCCTATAAAAGAGGAAACATTTTGGAGAACGAAAGAGATTCAGAGAGCACAGAAGAATGACATAGCCACTAGATGCAGACTCCACCAGCCAGCGACCTTTGGAGATTAAGGAAAATGACTCTTGGAGCGCTTCATGAAACAGGAAGCCAGGAGAAGAAGCTAGCAGATGATGCCATGTTCACTCATCCAGCTGAGAGAGAGAAACTCGGACTGCGTTCGTCATGTTACTTCTCACTTGAGAGAGAAACCCTGAACTTCATCGGCCTTCTTGAACCAAGGTATCTTTCCCTGGATGCCTTAGATTAGACATTTCTATAGACTTGCTTTAATTGGGACATTTTCTCAGCCTTGGAACTATAAACTAGCATCTGATTAAATTCCCCTTTTTAAAAGTCATTCCATTTCTTGTATACTGCATTCTGGCAGCTAGCAAACTGGAACATATATGCTCATTAAATATTTGCTCAATGAAAGAACAAATGGGGGAGCTCAAACTGTGTCCCAGAACGGTTTGGGAGAGGGAGCCTCCTTTTTGGAAGAGGTGTAATTTTGCAAGAATTCTGATTCCTAATTCTCATGGGCATGCAAATGCACCCATATTTCTAGACTTGGGTCTTTCTAAGAAAACCGTGTGCCAAAAGTTAGTCCTGTAAACCTTAGGGGCATCCTGCTATGAAGGTACATGGTTTGAGGGAACCCAGCTGTTTCCGATCAAGAGCGAGCTGTGTGCCTGCCCTGTCAGTGTCCTCTGGTTTAGGAGACAGGAGCAGATGAACGGAATGCGGGGGATGGACATGAGCAAATGTCAGGCTTGCGAAGCAATTGCTAGAGGGTCACTGAGACGGGAGACTGCAATTTTATCTCAGCCAAATCCCACTGAGTTTTCCCAGATTAGCTAGAAGGCTTCATTTTCTTAGGAGGGTTTGGTTTTTAATTTTGCCTTCTCTGCCTGGGATACTCTACAATAATAGAAATAGGGGAGGGGGATAGTGGCCATCTCCCATCCTTTTTTTAAATAAGGGAATTGTATAACATTCTTTAAAAATATGGCCGGGAAACTGGGTCACTGGCCTTTGAGATTCTTTCCAGGAAAATCAGTTGTTTTCTTGTTGGTATTTGGTACACAGTCCTCTCTTGGCAGGTCTTTTAAAGGCGATGTAAAAGGTAAGAAATGTGTCCAAAGCCCCCACACATTATCTTCTGAATTTGATTTCTCAGACTCATGAGTCTTTCATACTTGCGTTCCAACCAGGCCGTACCCCATAGTCCATCAACGGAAAACTAACCTATTGTTTAAGCTGAAAGGCTCCAACACAGGCTGCCTGTCAAAATCATTACCACCCTTCAATCTGTGACTCAACTGTCATCTCCTCTGTACTGCAGAGCAAAGTACAGAATGGATTTTAAATTTTGCTAAATGGAAGTGGCAGAACCGTGAACCTTTAACTTCACGACCCAAGCCCGCTGCAAGCACTTTCCATCACTCCATGATGCACAAGAGTAAAAGAGGGTGAAATAGAACCTTAATGGTGGCCCTCTCATAATGTCAGCTAACATTTAACATGCCCTCACTTTCTATGGGTGACCTTACTTAAGTCAGGGGTGACCATACCTCTTGGACTGCTCACATCAATAACAGCTTACACCCACTGTCCCGGAGCAATTATTAATAGTCTCTTGCCTTACCAGATCAATCATAGGTCCACCTGATTTAATCCCCACAGCATCCCTATGAGGTAAGGACTACAATTAGCCCCATTTTACAGGTGAGGAAATTAGAACAAAGAGAAGTAAAGTGCCCTACCCCAGATCACATGGCTCCAAGTGGTAGAACTGGTACTCGAATCTATACAAATTGAGTCCATATTGCTGGAGGGAGAATAAGAGGAACTATCCTTTATTCCCAAGAATCAAAGAACAGGGATCATGTGTCACCAAAAGCTAGGAGGCCTTTGGGCACTCCAAGATGACTTTATAGAATTTATGGTGGGAATTGGCCCATTCACGAACTCATTTTTTTTTAATGTTCAAATATTTATTTCAGGGTGAAAAACATAGAGAACATAAAAAATTTAAAAGTTGTTTCTATTACTGTGTGTTTTTTTTTGCATTTATCATCACATTAGACTGTTTTTTCTTTTTTGTGAAAAATTGTATTTTAAAAACCCAGATTAGCAGCATTAATAAAGGTGTATTTAAAAAAAGAATAAGAAAAAAATACCTACCATCACCTCTGATCTTTCTCCCACTCTTTGGGGGTATTTGGGCTATGTTTATTCTAGCTTTCATTCACAAATTCATTGAATAGATATTTACCGGATGTGGCTGTTTGCCAGGTGTTCTACCAGGTGCTGGCCACAGAGTTGGGAAGGAGACACACAAACCATCTGCTCCCTGCCGACCTCCTTGACCCCAGGATGTGAACTCTGGTGCGAGAGCACTAAACCCCAGCACAAGAGATTTCTTCTGTACTTCCATTTTCTCTAAAAGGCCTAAGCTGGCAGTTTTCTGGACAGATCCAAGATTTGATTGTGGGTCCCACAGAGTGTTATAAGAAAAAAAAAAATTTTTGGCAACAGTAAAAATCAAGACATTTCAAATTGAAAAAAAAAAATCATTCAAATTTCTGACTTCTCTTGGAAAAAAAAAACAAAAACAAACTGAACAATGTGGAAATATCTGGCTTAGCTTATCCACGGCAGGAACTGTTTGAGCTAAGTAGCAACTCCCTCTTTAAATGAGATATGCACTCCACAATTCATCAGAGGCCCCATTAATCATTCATATCACTTTCCTAGCTCCTAATGACAGTTAAGGATTCCTGCTTGAAATGTAGCTTCTTCCTTAAATTTTCTTATGAACTTTATTTTTAAATACAGTGAGTTTCCCATTTATTTATTTTTATCCTGTTGTGTTGTAGGTATTTCTTTTCTTATTCTTTTTCAAATATGCTGCAACGAATCTATCTGATGTCCAAGGCAGACATCACTAACCCATCATAGCCTTCCTGCCCATTTAACCTGAAGGAAGCCTCTACTGCTTTCCACTGTTTTCCTAAAATTTTATCTCTATAAGATCCCTAAAGGCTAAGGAGTATGTTTTCTTCTTCTTCTCTCAAGGTACTTCCAGGGCTCAAACTTCCTCTCCAATGTAGGCAGAACCCATCTGGCTGTACCCCCCACATACGCTTGTGTACACCATGCCCTGGGGTCTAGTGGACTTCCAGGAAGAAAGGCCAAGTCTTTTGAAGGGAGGACAAGGGAAGAAGAAAACAGCTACCGGACAGAATTCCCACCTCCCTTATCTTCTTTCTCTCTTGCAAAAAGAAAAAAGGAAGAACAGATCAAGCCAGCCAAAAGCTCATTAATGTGCTTGACCTTCTAGAAGAAAATTAATTCCAACTTCACACCTACTGGCTGTGTTGCTCAGCTTTGTCAAAACGTTGGCATCATTAGAGAGGAGATGACATGGCTTGAGGGGACAAAGAGTCTGTCACCTCCCTGCACTGGGCTGAGTTAGCAGGAGCTGGCAGGAAGTGCACAGAGGCACCCGCCTGTCAGCTTTTCACTGTGGATTAGGCTCCCTTCTGTTGGCTCTGGAAATTGTTATCACTGTCAAGCCACCCCCATGATTCTCACCAGACTCCCTGACAGCACAGGCCTGCAAAGGGACAACTTTCCTGGGATCTGATGCTGGAGGGTGGGCAGCCCTCTGTGTGTGTGTGTGTAAGAGGGGAGTATATGATACTGTGGGAGTGGGTGAGTGTGAGTGTATGTGCCTGTGTGAATGTTGGTATGTGGAAGTATGCGTGTCAGAATATGGGTATGAGTGTATATGTGAATGTGGGAGTGTGTCTGGTGAATGTGGACATTTGTGAGTGTGCGTGAAACAAGGGATGAGGATATGGAATTGTGGGAATATGTGCCTCTTTGAGCCTGTGTGTATAAATGTAGGTTTGTGGGAGTCAGTGTGTGAATGTGGGCATGCGGGAGTGTGTGAGTATGTGTGTATATGTGTGAATGTGGTCATTTGGTAGAGTATATATACGATTCTCAGGAGTAGGCCAGTGTGGGTTATACATACATGTGTGCAAGTGGATACAGATTTGTGTGTGCATACACGTGTTTGCATGTGCATGTACACACATGTGTATACAAACACACACATGTGAGAGCCGGAGAAGGTATGTATGAATACCTGCATCTGTTGTGCATTTTCGATGTAGAGCACGTAATCCTGTGCACGTGTGTATCACGGTATATGCGTGCATAAATGGGGAGTGAGTTTCACCAGTGCCTGCATGTATCACGCTACATAAAGAAACACATGTGCTCATGTGAGCATAGGGATGCCTGTGGGTGTCCACATGTACATATGAGAGCGATGAATGGGGACTGCGTGTGCAGGTGTCTAAGCATGTAGTTGTGAACGTATGTGGATGTGTGCATATCTGTCAGTAAGCACTTACATGTGTGCGTGTGCATGTTCACACATATATGAGACTCTTTCCAGGACCATACTAAGCCAAAAGTAGTTTCAAGGCATGCTTGGGCACTAGGGACATCAAAGAATGTTGTGTTTTCTTTTAATGACCTAGATATTTGATATTCTAAAGTAACCATTATGACAAAATCCAGAATGTTCTGAATATCTCAATATTGTTTCCATTTTATATTATTATTTTAAGGTTTATGAGAGTTGGAGGAATCATTCTCTCTCCAATGTTTGGGGCCTTCTAAATACTTTAATCTGCCCCAGTTTACATGTAAGCCATGATATATTTGTGCATGGGATGCTGAGTGTGTGTATATGCACGTGTATGTACATAGGCATTTCTCTGTGTGTATCCATAGGAACAGTAACTGCCTATGTATGAGTTAAAATGCAGGTAATTCTCCACACACATCCTTGTCCATGCTTCAAGCTAATTTGAAAATATATGTAGAATGTCATATTTCAGGTATCATTTTAGTTGCTATGGAGGGAGGGGATAAGGTAGGTTTACCCACAGCCCCTGCCTTTGGGAAAGTTTCATCTTATTTGCCAACTTTCAATATTTGGTGGTAGATCATCATACCTCTGTACAAAGATGGATTCTGATAACACATCCAGGCTTGGTAAGAAGAGGTCATGGTTGATTAGTAATGTCTACCACACCCACTGGCTGTGGAGGTGGTAATGAGTGTGTCATTTATTTGCCAGAGTCAGAATATCACACCCAAAGTGGCTCTTGGTGAGCCTGTATTCAATTTTCTCATTTTATAGCTGGGGGACCTCCAGATATAAAAGGAAAGGCAGTTGCTTAAAGCAGGGCTGAGGTGAGAGTGAGAGAAGCAAGGAGCCTGGGGCACAAAATCTAAGGAGGCACACACTCTCTCAGGGTCATACAAATGCCAAGCCTGCACTTGCCTGACCTTGAGAGTGAGCACCTTCTTAAATTTTGTGGCCCAGGTGTCTCATTTGCCTCACCTCGTCCCAGCCCTTGCTCAAAGGCACCACGCTAGCTCTGTTTCAAAAACCACCCTACACTTTATTAAAAAGAAGCCTTGGTCTCTCTTTAGAAAGTCCATTGACTCTATTTGTTAAGACTCATCTGGTTGAAAGTAAAAGAAGTTAACCGAAGCTTAAGAAAAATGGGAATGGGGTGTCACGTAGAACCCAAGAGCAGCAAGCCAAGCAGTGGGAAAAAGGCCTATTAGTTGGACCCAGGAGAGGATTTTTTTTGGCCATCATTCCCACTTGCTTCATTCTTTCTGGGCTGAGTGGCTTTCCCGGCTCCACCAATTATGAATTCTGTGATCCTGGGACATTTGCTTGACTGCCCTCGCCTCACTTTTCTCATCTATAAATTAATAATATTCATATCTACCTCCTGGGGTTTTGAGGAGAAATGTATTGAATGTAAAGCAATCAAGAAACTAGCATGGAGTAAGTGCTCAATAAATCTTAACTACCACCCTCTACATCACCACCACCATCCCCATCGCTATTATTAGTTCATCTTTCCAGCTCACCAGGTGGATAGAAGGCAGCTTCCCAGGGTTCACAGGTCCACATGCTACAATTCCCAGATTTGGGGGACAATAACTTTCTTCCGCAGTGCTCACCCATCCTAAATTCTTTGGAAAGGCATGCTGATTGGCCCAGATTGGACTGATTCTGATCCAATCAACTCTGGGCATGTTAGGTGTGGGCCTGCTGGGAGCCAACCCCTGCGGGTTGGGAAGATTCACAGTCAGGGATGTGAACAAGGCAGACATTCCAAAACATGTCCAACTTCCTGACTATTCTTTGTTTTGACTTTATTTGAACAGTGCTGAGGACAGTAGGGGTTTCTCTTCTGTTCTGTCTGCAACAGACAGAATAACAGTATTCAATCTAGCCCCTCACCTTTCAAGGACCCAACAATGGGCTTTTTTGGCCACAGGTTTTGGGATTGGGGGAAGGGCCACAATTTGTTCTCTCCAAGAAACACCACCGAGTCCAGTGGACCCAGAAGATGTGGAGTTTAGTCATGGAGGGAGGGCGGGGGTGAAAGGGAGGGAAATCTGAGGTGTGGAGTGTTTCTGAACCTGGTGTAGGTTAGAGAGAGAACAGATCCAAAACCCCTAGTTGGGGGGGGGGAGAGCCAGAAAAGGAAGATGGCAACAAAATGTAGAAGTTCTATAAGCATTTTCTGAGGATAATGAAGGGGGAGGAGAAGGAGGAAGAGAGGAAGGAGGAGGAAAAGGAGAAGAAGAAGGAAAAAAGAAAGCAGTAGCTGCTGCTGCTGACAAAAATGCTGGTGAAGATGAAGATGATGCTTGTCTGAGGTCATCCAGCATCAGGGAAGCCAAGTTCTAATTTGCACAGGTTTCTGGAAATTGCCGCCTTCTCCCACACATGCCCTAACCCATATGGCACACCTGCCTTCTGCCCTAACCTCCAGCTCCTTCAAGACAAGGGGAAAAGAAAGGGGATTGGAATCCCCTGACAAAAATTCCAGAGTTCTGGTTCATGAAGGGTGGTCAAGCTTGGAGAGGTCTGCCATGAGGTGGAAAAGGGAGTTTGAGAGCAGTTAGCGAATAATTTACCTGTGTGGCTGGGCTGAGGAAATTGCTGATCTCATATCATCAAGCCAGGGAGGTGGCGATGGGGGCCCAGAGTTCTGGCTTATCCAAGAGTGGCAAATATGGTGTTGGCCTTGTTTTCAGGGCTGAGATAAATATAGCCTACTTCTTCCTACTTAAAGAGGTGATAATTAAACCAACTCCCATGTGTTGCAAGAGCACCACTTGCCAGCTGCTGCAATTAGCTTTTACATATCTTTTAATCCTCATATGAACACTGTGAGAAAAGTTATTTCTATTAAATTGATCCATATGAAATTGTTAATATTCAGACAATTTTTAAAGGATGAAACTGTCAACTTCACATGATTTAACCTATTATTAATCGAACCTCGGGGAGATGAAGTAACTTATCCATTGTTACTCAAGTTCAGCTAAGCGCCTACCTTGCTCTGGATCCTCACTACCTACCCAGTCACTATCACAGCCTCTCTTCCTCCTCCCCTCTCCGAGTCTCAGTTTTCTCACTTGCACACTGGGGATATAACAATGAAGCTAAAGCTGCCATTTATTGAGTATTTAGTATGCACTGGGCTCCATGCCAAGCACTCTACCCCTATCGCCTCCTTTTGTGCTCCCAGCTCAGCTTCGCGGAGGGGTTCCTCAGAGACGGCCCTCCCAGGGATGTGGGGAGAGCTAAGCAAGCTGATGTAAGAACAGTTCTGAGCTCAGCATCTGCACACAGCTGGAGCCTAGCAAATGTCAGCCCCTGTTATTGTAACCCGTCTTCCATGAGCCACTGCTCTGGACAGGTGGGCAGGGAAGAACTTGTTACCAGGAACGATGTCATCACCTTCCTCTTAGCCCACCGGGAACACATGCAAGTCAAGGAGAGGTCTCTCTGCGGCTCAATCCTAGGAAGTCAAAGGCAGGAGAGGAACTTAAGTCTTCCTTATTCCTTACTGTGAGACATTCACACGTCTCTCTTACTAATATGACTCACCCTTTAAGGTGAAGCCGATGAGATATTATCCTCTATGCTCTTCCTACCAGTGTGTGGCAGAGGATGAACAGATGATACAAAATCCTGTTCTGTACATAGCGTTCTTCTGATCACTGTTTTTCTATTGTTGGTATTTTAGTCAAAGCATTCATTCACTAACCAGTTCCTGAACACCCACTATATACACGCCAGGCACTGCAGTAGTGTATCCAACAGTCCCTTGCTCTCACAGTCTCGCACATTCTTATGTCTTTGACTCACTGAAGGCTACAGCCTGAGAGAATCGCTAGGAACTCCTCCACCCACAGCTAGTCCAGCGTCCAGCCTGTTGCAAGCATTTACACCTCGATGGTTGAAATGGGTTAAACTACGCTGACTAGACTTGCTGAATGTTGCCCTGTGCCAGGCAGGCCTGGGCCGTGAGATCACAGGTGGGGCCTGGGGTGCAGGGAAGCCGTCTGACCTCTGTAAGCCCACAGTTGGGGACAGTGTAGGAACATGGCAGGTACCCAGAAAATATCTGTCGAAGTGGAAGGGAAGTGGAACCTTTAAATCCTGTTTGGCTGCATTCACATTTATACTCAAGTCTTGCTGAGGCCTGGCGGGGGGAGAGGGAGGGCCTGTTTTTATTTGCTGTCGATTTGGTTTGCTTTTCACTGTATCAACTTCCCTAGAAGGGAAAAGGGCCCCTCAGGTGAATGGCAAGGAACCCCAGATCAGGCCTGGCTTGCATTCTCATAACTTTCTCATATTACGGGCCCTGGATACCACAGCACAGGCTGCCTCATTGTGCAAAAGTCCCCTGGGAATCCTGGTGGACCCTCTGACCATCCCAACTTCCCCTGCACTGAGCTCCCCCAGAAAACATAACTGCCAGGTATTCCCTAAAGCGGGTGGCCTCAAGTACTAGTGTGCACAAAGGCACACAAAAAAATAGCTTTCCTTCATTTTGCCCAACACCCGCAGTGTAACACCATAAAGCACTTGATTTAGGATATTAAATGCCGCTGGTGATGAGAACATCATGTAAGATTTGCTTTGTGACTTCTTTCTTCTCAAACTGTCATTAAAAATGATTTATAGGTGCACTCAAGTCTAAGAAACAACATGATTAGAATTGAGGCTTTGGGGAAGGGGCTGGGGAAGATTGGGTTTCCAGGGTAGCCTCGCCCCCACTGTCCAGAATCCCAGAAACGGAAAAGATCGAGTGTGAGACTCTGCAGCTAAGTGTTTAAGGTAAGTACACACGGAAGAAGCACATGCTCTTGGCTGAGGTGTGAACAATGGGGCCTTGTCCGGCATTGCAAACCTCCAGATTCAGAAGGTAGATTCCAGAAGGCGGGGCCAAAAGACACTCCTTCTACAGTAGCTGGGCAAAGTGAAGTTTTGTCCCACGCCAGAGTGGCAGGTTTCAAATTAGGCCCAGCCTGAGGTAAGACAGACAGATTTTTAAATAAAGCCATAAAGGTGTAATCTGTATTTTGCTGTTATGTGCCCTGCCCTTAGCACAACAGTCCTAATGGTTTAAAAAACAAAAAACAAAAAACTTTTATTATCATCTCTATTTTACAGATGAGGAAACTGAGACTCAGAGAAGTCAAGTGTCTTGCTCAGTCACACAGTCATCTTCAGGGGTATGGAGCCCACAGGAGGAACTCACTCTTCCACGCTGCGTCACAACTTCTCGTTTAATGTGCTTCTAATTCCCCCTTTGCCTCACCTTGCCCAAATGCCCTTACCACCGCCAAAAGGTTGCACATTACTTAAGCAACTACTACGGGCCGTACATTCTGCTGGAAGCTTTCTCTATGCTATGATCCTCATCTATATCCCTTCAACATTGCTGGTGAACTGTAACTCATTTAACAGAAAACTGAGGTCTAAAGTCACACAGCTAGTAAGGGCCGAGTTGAGCCCTAGAGGGATCTTTAGCTAGGAAGGTAAAAAGTCACAGTTGAACCCACAGGCTCTGTATTCAGTTAAACCTGGATTTGAAAGGACCCAGACTCTACCCACCCCTACCACCACCACTCACTGGGTGGCCTTTGACAAGGGATGCAGCTCCTCTAAACCTCAGTTCCTCATCTGAACAGTGCAAATCTTTGTAATTTCCTTGTAGGGCAGTAGTCAGCCAAGCACAGAGCTCAGCTCCACACACTTGCTAGCTGCCTTCCCTAAGCCGACTCAGATCCCTCTGATTATGGTAACCATTCCTCAACCTTTTCCCCCACCATGAAAAATTACAGGCACATGCACAACACACCTTCCTTGCCACGCGTACTCGGCCCTGAAGCAGTGCCAGTGGGCATTCATAAGTGCTTGAGGTGTGCCAGGCACTGTTCTCTGCTGTATATTTAAATCACACAGCAATCTTATGACATAGGTCCTAGCTTTTGGCATGGTTTCTCCTTGATCTCCCCTACTCAAGAAAACCTAGTGGATTGTAAGTAAGCAAGGATGCTGAGGATTGAAATAGGGATAACAACAAATCAATTTTATTTTACTTAAGGAAGGAAAGAAAAGGGGATAAAAAAGAAGGAAGAAGAAAGGAAGGAGAGCAGGATGGAAAAAAGAAAGAAAAGAGGACAGAAGAGAGGGAAAGGGATGGAAGGTGACAGGCAGGCAAGCAAGAGGAAGGGAGAGAAGAGGGAAGAAAACCTTGGCAATTTATTAGAGGTGACAAAGTTCTTGCAACATATTTGCAACTGGTTGGTCCAAATCAGGGTTTGAAGACACTGCCCCAAGAATGGCTGCCCTGGACTACCTTTACCAACAAAAGTCTTAAAAGGATTAATCCACACTTATCACAACACTATCACCTCCAGCTTCCTTGTTCCATGTAATAATGCTTGTCTTTTCCACAATTTACAATCGTCACAAGGTCAGGAAAGAAGTCTGTCTTGCTCCCTGCTGTCTCTTCAGATACAGTAAATGGTGGCTGAACAAACTGAATAAATAGGGATGCTGTTTGAAAAAAAGAAAAGGAGGAGAAAGATTCATCAAACTTTACAAATTGAAGAATCTGGTCAAAGGCTTGTTTTTTCATCTGTATAGTGTTTTATCAGGATCAATTTGATTATGTTGTGGCAATGAATAAGCTCCAGAATTGTAGAAGTGAAAAATAACAAATTTCTTTCTCGAGCTACGTGTTCATTTTTTGTTTCATCTGCTGGGGGAAGTGGCAGTTACTTAGCTCATTATAAAAACTCAAGAAGCTGGCTGAAGGCCTCAACTCTTGGTGTGCTTTCACGGTCACTGAGGCAATGAGAAGAAACTTGGGGGATAGTGTGCTGGCTTTGATAGTTTCCCCCTGGAAGTGATACAGGTCACCTCCACTGACATTTCATTGGCCAAAGCAAGACATACAGCCATGACTAACTTTGAGAAGACACAAAAGTACAATTTTACCTTGCTCCTGGGCAGAGGGAGTTTTGGAAATATTTGTAAACAGCACTAATGAAAACCACAGTGTTAAAATAGTTGTAGATGCTTCATAAACAAAAAAATTATACAAATATGGATTTTTGGATTGCCTGGACACAACTGGAAGACCTTGCAACACTGACCCACTATAGCTAAGTAGCAGCTGCCCCCTTTGGAAGGTACATGCATTCTTGAATTTGCCACTGGTCCCACCTGGCCCCCTTCACTCATTTTTGGTTAGTTGCCTGGCTCCTGGAAGCATTTGCTGTGCAGACTCCATGGTTTAGAAGGATGAAAGTAGGCACTCTGCGCTTGCTCAGGCATTGTATTCCCAACACCATATACATTTGCAATCTATTCCCTGCCCAGGGATGAGTAATGCTAATGCTCTAGAAGTACCCTGCACAGCCCACGGATCAGGCTCACTGGCAGCAGTAGAGTCAGATAAACCCACTAGGGATTTATGAAGTGAGGAGATTGTAGGAACAATTACAGAGCCCCTACCCATGGTGAGGGACACCCAGGCTAGTGCAGGCTAAGGCAGGCAGCTGCTGCTTCTGGAAAATCTCCTATTTCATTTGAGTTAACACTACCCATATAATTTCCCTGGATTCCCAGTGTCTCTCTCTGAAAGGGGCATATGAACCTGTCTGTGCACCAGCAGCTTGGGCTGAGATGATTTCTTTCTCAGTTGTGACCTAAAACCCAGTAGGGCGTGGAAGTCTGCAGTTGAAAGGTGTAAGATTATACCCACTGAAATGAGTGTATCAGTCAGAATAGGCTAGATTATGTCACAGTAACAAACAATCCCAGAATCTCAGTGACAAAGCAACTAGAAGCTATTCTCCTTCACAATTCTCACTTACTTTGCCAGTCTTGGGTCAGCACAGTGGTTCTGTTCATTGTAGTCACTCAGGTTCCTGGGATAAAGGATAAGCCTCCTCCTTCAGTATTGTCAGCCTCCATCCCAGAACAAAAGTGATGTCTTGAGAGTCTCACATTGGTAATCAAATGCTCCTGCCCAGAAGTGATACATATCTCTTCCTATTGCAACTCTTTGTCTGAAACGAATCACATAACCTCACTGAAACATCAGAGGGCCAAGAAATGCAGAGTAAGAAATATTTGGTGAACAAAAGGAATGACCGACCACTATTTGGGGAGGGGAGACCATTGTATTCATAAACATGCCCTACAGATACAAAGACTCTAATAGACAGGGGTATTGTTACCAATAATTCAACACCTGAATCTTACAGACCACAAAGACTCTACTGCAGTTCCCTTTGCTTAGGACACTCTGTCTCGTTCTTTGAATGGACTGCTTCTCCCTGTCATGAAGATCTCAGTTCACCTGCCATCACCCTGTAAAGGCCTTCCCTATGTAGAGTGCACCCAAACATTGAGCTATTCAATAGTGCATCACTATTGAATAAAAAAAAAAACTTTTTTTTTTCCTTTTAGCTCTTTTCACTATCTGGAATGTGTTTTCTTAGTTTATAAGTATATTTATTTACTGCTTAAGTTTAGTTTCCCAAACTGGAATGCAAATGCCATCAGAGGAGGAAACACTGGTCTCCTTCACAACTATATTCCCAAAATCCTGGACAGTGAGTGGCACATAGTAGATGTTCAATAAATGTGTGTGAAATGAATGAACAAAGCATATTAATGGTACAACTGGTTTATTGTGCGACATGCGTAGCTGGTATTCCTACTTTGTTACCCTCCTGCATCAAGCTGGCCAGGTGGGCACTAGGATTAGTCCCATTGCACAGAGTAGGAGAACGATGCTCAAAGAGGTAAAATGACTTCTAAACACACTGTCTCAAGACAGAACTAGAAAATGGCAGAGTCAATACTTAAACATAGGTTTGCCAAAGCTTATGCCATTTCTACTGGGCTGCAGTGAGCCATCACGGGCAATAATTTATGAAGGTCTCCTGGGAGTAAGGTATGGGGCCAAGTGCTAAGGGGATGGTAAAGGTCCTAAACTCATGGTCCTTGTCTCCTCAACAAAATCCTATTTTACCATTCTAGGGTTTCAGTGGTTCCACTTACTTAATATTTGACTTATAGGTTGTAGTGGGTTGAAGAGTGGCCCACAATAACATATATCCATGCCCTAATCCCCAGAATCTGTGAACATGAACTTATTTGGAAAAGGGCCTCTGCAGATGTAATTAAGGATCTCAAGATGTGACCCTCCTGAATTGTCCAGGTAGACCCTAAATCCAATGACAAGTGTCCTTATAAAATGCAGAAGATAAGACCATGTGAAGATGGAGGCAGAGTTTGGAGTGATGCACCCACAAACTAAGGATTACCTGGAGCCACCAGAAGCTAGAAGCAGCAAGGAAGAATTCTTCCCTTGAGGGAGAGCAGCCTTGCCCACACCTTGATTTTAACTTCTAGAATTGCGAGAGAATAAATTTGCTGTTCTAAGTCACCTAGTTTGTGGTAATTTGTTATAGCAGCTACAGGAAATTAACATACAGGTTCATCATATCTAGGATGATTTTTAAGGTTGTATATTTTGGAATATACAAAATATATTGGGATGTACTAGTCAAAAACATCAGTGCTCTAGTTCTTTGCCACTGCCTTACTCTTTCCCCACCTACCCCCTTGCTCCCCCATGTTCTCTGGCCTGTGCCTCCACACAAGGCTAGAAACCCCATGGTCAGGTGATCTACTGTTGAACTTGGTATCTGTTTACCCACACAGATTTTTTAAAATTTCCCACGATGGTCTGTACACACTCCATCTTCAGGAATTTGTGCTTTGTGTGAGGTCTAGTACCTGGAGCAGCAGTACAGGGGACACTAAAGGACACAGGATTTTGTAGGTTAAATTTCTTATACCCCAGCTCTGCCACTCTTTGAGCCTTGGCTTCTCTTCTGTAGTATGGGCACAATAGTTGTAGCTCCGCAGAGCTGTGATGAGGCTTAAACAGGAAAATGTATTTAAAGCACTAAAGATAGTGCTGACACATAGAAAGTGCTCAATACACATTAGCAATTATTGCTACTCTGAGACCAATTTGAGAAATGCAATCATTGGAAAGCATGAACTCATCTAGTTCAATTTAGCTTAATAAACACTACTGTGATGCTGGGGGAATGCAAAGGATAAGTATATGCTCTGGGGAAAATATGGCAGAGATGTTTGTAGAGTTACGTTGGGTTAACCAGTATTGCTAAATGAAGGGTAAGAGCTTTGCCAAAATACCTACCTGGCCCATTTGGGGGAATATCTGGGTTAAAGCCCAGCTCAGTTAAAAGGAAAGGGCCACATCTTAGCCTAAGCCCTGTAAGAAGCACATAGAGAGTAAAAGTACTTCCATATTTCCATTCAACAAACCAGATGGCAAGAAATGTAAAATCAAACCTATTATGAATAGACAGAAGAAACACATTTAAATGGCTGTTTTCATCCATGTGCAGCATGACATTGATGAAAATGGGAATTATCGTCACTAAAAGGAAGATCTTTCACCAAGAGATGTCTTTGGTTACACGGTTCAGCATTCTTATTTCGGTCCCACACTAGAAGAAAGTCTACGTGACATGAACGTGTCCTGCTCAGTCTTTGAAAATTAATGCCTGGACCAATGGCTGTCAAAAGGTCCTCCTTTCTTCTTGGCCTTTAAAATAAATATATTAATTTGCACATTATGTCATTCTTGGCATTCCGGCTGCCATCAACCATTCTCCCCTGGAAAAATAATTCTCCAGAATATCCACAAGTGTGAGTATCACCATTTCCTGTTGATTTTTTTTTTTCAGGCGGTACATGTCCTGGGTTTGTAATATGGATTTAGTGCCTCCTCATTAAAAAGCAAACCCTCAACATGTGGCAGCTTCAATTCCACCCATCCTCTGAACTATTCAAAGTCATCTTCCACCCTCCTGATTGGTTTACAAGTGACCCCCAAACCTAATGAACCTGAACTCCATCCTTCTTCTCCCCAGGGGAGGGAGAAGCATGCGGGCCCTTAATCGTGCCAATCCTCTTTCTCTTTGCAGTCTGGGACAAACTCTCTGGAGAAATCCTCTTCTTGTCTCAGGACTGTAATCAGACGCTCTGCCTGAAACGATGGTGTGTGTTTTTCATTTGAAATGAGCCCACATCTGGGACTCGCTTAACTTGATTTGGGAAGTCCTGTGTTTCTGATCCAAAAAAACAAAACAAAACGGTGAAAATAAGCCTGATTTTTTTTTCTTTTGGTGTGGAATGATATTACTTCAACTTCCGTTACATTTAGCTTACAAGGGGGGAAAAAGAAGAGTGAAAGAACAATGAATGCCGAATCAACTTGGCTTCATGATTGCCTTCCCTTGTTAGATGACTAGGCCTTACATATGCAGGCTGATTGAATTACTCTGCTTCTGCTGAGAGGGATAAGGCAAAGATGGAATCCCCCTCCTGATTGCTGTCCCTTTTGGTTTCCTGCACAGGAAAAATGGTGCAGGATGAAGGGAAGGCTATTAGAAACCACAAAGAAGCAAAACCTACTTGTGTATTTGGAGTTAATCTTGGCTGGCTTCAATTGCCAGGCTAAAAAGTAAGAATTTTATTTAGTATATCCAAGAGCCCTTGAAGGGTCTAGAGAACATGCAATGTGCCTTTGTCCCAAAACTCTATTAACTGGGATAGCTAGGTGATGGACTCATTTAAAAAGTCAAACTTAAAAATCAGATGTAAGCAGAGGAGGGAAGATGACATGTGGAGATGATTATTTACTTTATAAAAATTTCATTTTCTCCCCCCACAGGGATATGCTATAATCTTTAAAAACTGCCAAATGCTCTACTTAAAATTTTATCTAATACACTAAAACTTGAGTTATATACATTCTTTAACTATAGTTTTTTTTAAATAACTAAAATCTCTGCTTAAAAGTTTAACAGTTTTTAAAAACTGGATGATGCACATTTCTGAAATTTGCCGAAACTGGGGGTGTATCTGCGAATCACAGTAGTTGGGCCTAATTAACCTTTGATTAAAAAAAAAGCAAAAACCAAAAATACAAGAAAACTCGGACCCAAAATATACCACACTCACTTTGGGGTATAATCTATTTGAATTTTGCATGTCAAAACCCCAGACCCTCCACCTAATTATAGATAGCATTGTGTAAAGACGGTACATGTTGATATTGTACACAGAAATAACAATTTATTATTATTATTAGTGAGCAAGGAAGGTGAATATGGGAAGGCTGGAAACGGACTGCAGACTCTGACAATCAGCCAGACCTGGGTTCAAATCCCACTTACACCAGTTACTGACTGTGAGCTTTAGAAAGTTACTTAATATCATTTGTGATAATAGTATCTACCTTATTAGGGCCTCTCAAGGACTAAATAAGTTACTTAGTACAAGACCTGGTGCTTGATACATTTTTTAAAAGTATTATTTCAGTTTCAAGATTATGATAAAACATGATGAAATAAAATAATGTATTTAAGCATTTAGGAGAATTCCTGGAACTAAACAGATATTGAATCATTTCTTCAGGATCTAGCCAAAGAAATAATCAACCCAGACATTCTTGAGTACATTTAATGGAAAACAAGGGTTACATCAACTGAAATAAGCCTATAATTAGGACGGGAAATAGCAAAAGTTTAAACTCCTTCACCAAGAGAACTGAACTTGACTTTTGTGGCAGAACCAAAATTTCAAACTGAGTTAGATCAGCCTTAGGAAGGAAACCAACCAGTCGGCATGGCCCAAGGAGTCTTTAAATAATGCTTTTAGATAACATTTGTTAAGATATGGCCAGGTACCGTTCTAAAACGCTTCACACAGCTTAACTCACTTAAAGCTCACAAGGCCCCAGGAGGCAGGTTAAACCTTTTACTGACGAGAGATCGAGGCACCTGAGAGCGCATAGCTAGTAAGCAGCAGAGCAGGACCCAACCAGATTACTGCACCTAACCCTTATCTTTACTTCCTCTCATAGTTTCTGCTCCGTAAGTTTCTAAGAAAGTCCCTTATCTAGCCAGAAAAGAAGTGGATACCCTAAAGTCGGCATTCTGAGCAACTGAAGGGTGGGAAAACAAAATAATACCTGGCCCCAGAAGCCATCATGAAAGAATTGCTTGGAGACCCCGAAGAGCAGCACTCTAGTGCCTGAGACCCTGGCCAATAGAAGGGCTTTATACTGAATTGTGGCAAACCTGCCCAATAGGAGGGCTCCATACTGAATGGCGTCAACTCAATCGCTAGGCGGGCCCTGTATTTAATGGTGGCAAACAGCCCAATTGGAGGGGTTTCTCCTGATTGGTTTCAGATGAGTGCAACGATGTTGCACGTAAAATGGGGTAAGTTGATCTAATTAAGTTACCTCTTTTAGACCTTTATTCATGAATTCTAGGTGCGTGGAAAGAAGGCTGTTCCCTTCAGTCGTGTGTTTGCATTTTTGACAAAGGCATTTGAAGGAAAAGTCGAGGTTGCCACAACACTGTAAATATCCACAGGTGGTTCAGATATTCAAAATATTTAACGATTAGTGCAGTCTACCAACAGTTAGAACAGGAGCGGCGTGAACAACGCTTTCAGCTGCAAAGGATGGATCCCTTCTAGGGAACTAATCTAGAAAGGAGAGGACGTGGAAGATTGTCGTGAGGAAGTCAGTTTATTACTTTTAACAGAAACTTTTTATTTTGAGATAGTTGTAGATTCTCATATAGTCGTAAGAAATAATACAGAGGATCCCATATACGTTCTCCCAGTTTCCCCCAAAGCTGACATCTTGCAAAATTATAGTACAGATCACAACCAAGGAGTTTAAATATTTTAAAAACATAAATTTAAAACTGAGTCTTGAATATGTTATCTGTGCCATGGTACAAAAAGGGAGACAGTGAAAAAGTGAATCTCCTTTCTCCTTTGTCTTTCAGACATCTGTTCTTCTCCCTGGGATTATTTTTCCTATTCTTTCTCAGATATTTTATAAATTAATGAACATGATGTATGCACTTTTCTTCCCCCATTTACGTGAGCACATATATATCCACAATACTTCACCCTGCTTGTTTTCCTTCATATCTTGGAGGTATGATTTTTGGTAAGAAGAGAACTTAAAGTAAATTTTCAAGATGAGTTTGAGTTACCTGAAAAACAGGGTGGAAGGGTATTCCTGGTGGAGGGAAAAGGATGAGCCAAGATCCAGAAGTAGGAAGGACACTGAAGCTTCCAAAAAAAAAAAAAGGAATCAAGCCACTATGGGTGGAAAGAAGAGAAGGAGCAACAGAGTGGCCAAGTGGGTCAAAGTGGGTCATTGGCTTTCAGACCACTTTCTAAGGGACCGAGAATTAATACTCATGTTCCCCATGTGGCCCAAACCCTGAAACACAAAGTATGGCTGATAAGGATATTTCCCATCTTTTGCTATAACAAACTTCCACTACTGTAGACCAACTCCTCACTCAAAGGACCTGTCTGATTCTGTGAGGCTGCATGTTATCCCAGTCCTAAAGAAGAGAGCTTGCGTAACCAAGGGAATTGCTGGTTTCTTCAAAAGTCGGTATTTTTTCTCTAGCGTTTCTCCAGGATTCTCCCAACCCCCTGCAGTCTTCTCAGACAGCTAAGGACTCAGAAGAAAGAGCAGTGGTGGGGGGACAGCAATTCTTGACGATTTCGCTCCAATTCACAAGAGACAGCAAGATGGGAAAAATGTGTCTCTGATTATGACCTCTCTCTGCTTCCTAAAAGCTTCTTTCTGAACTTTTAAGTCTCCTCGAGTTTCAAGCCCGCTTTTTCTTTCCCCTGTTCTTTTCTCATCTAAATTAATCTTAAAAAGCTATAAAAAGCCTCTGACACCATAAATTCCCCTGTAAACCCTGGTTTTATAGATTTAATTGCCCCTTTTTACAATGCTGCATGCTTGGGTCCTGAAACACTTCAGTTTTGTAGCACAAGTTCAAATTCATAGCAAGAGTCTGGGCCACCCCGAGATGGGGTTTTGAACTCTGGGAACCCAGGAGGCACCTGGTTCTGGCCTTGGCTGGGCCAGCCCTGCTATGGTTTCATCTTAGGCAGCTGCAAGTTGCACGAGATCAAAATGAGACTTGTTCTTAATCAAGAACATTGCCGGATCTCTAGAGAACTCCAAGTCCTCAAAGGCTGCCTGAAGTCCCCAAAGTTTTGGTTGAAGAGAAGATCTAGTAAAGCAGCATCAACAGTAACACTTTAGTTATTCTAGCCATGTAAGCAGGTACCCTTTATTGAGTGCTAGTAACTGCAAATTGAACTTTTTGTGCATAATCCTCACCACAGTCCATTATTATTATCACAGTTATTTCAAATGAAGACCTCTAGGTTCAGAGATGGAATTCATTTGACTAAACGTGTACAACAGGCCAGGGCTGTGGTGAAGAGAGTGAGACGCCACAAACCTCCAAAATTGAGATAGATGACTTTTTTTTTTTTTGTTTTTGGGTGCAGGGTCCTGGGAGTTGAACTCAGATCTCCTACGAGATAGATGTCATTTTAATGCAATATTTTAACAAAATCAAAGTGACAAACTATGATCTGCAGACCAGCCACCTGTTTCTGTAAATAAAGTTTTATTGGAACCAGGACTAGGATTAGGGTAAGGAAAGTAAGGTTGAGTTATACATGTTAGGTTTGGATCCTGTCTTTCTTTAAACTTTTGATGTTTGTTCGTTGTGGATTTTTCCCTTAATTTTGATTTTTTTTAAACACTGCATTAGAATATTATTTATCTTGATTCCTGAGTTTTTTTGCACCCCCTTAAATTTTCTACCCAAGGTGAATACCTCATTCACTTCATCCTAGTTACAGCCCTCTCACAGTATTGACCCAATGTGGTCATTTGTTCACCCAGCTGATTTCCAAAGTGATTAGAAATTGTGCCCAGGAGTCCACCATTCCTTCCAAGTGCAATTGGTGCTGGTCTGTGCAGTGGTAACAAGTTGAAGCCAGTTTTCCCTTTAAACCACAACTATTCAGACCTGAGAGGGGTCAGTTTCCTATATACAGTTGCCTCAAGAATATTTAGTATGGAATTATCCTGATACCCCCTTGTAACTCTGCATCCTCATCAGTACCTTCCTGACCCTCACTTCCAGCTCTGGGGCCACTTCACACTCTTGGCATCATTCATTCCTTTAGCAGATGTTTATGGAGTCCTACTATTTCCCAAACATTCTTCTAGATGCTGGAGATACCGTAGTGAAAAATAATTGATCAAAATTGCCATCCTTGTGGAGCTTACATTCTATTTGAGAAGAGAGTTAATAAACATTAAAAGTTAGTATATTATATAGGATGTTACAATGTAGTAAGTGATGTGGAAAAAATAGAGCACCCTAAGTAGGACTGAAAATGCTAGGTATGAAAGGAGTACCAATCAAAAGTAGGGTGATCGGGGAGACTTCACTGAGAAGGTGACAATTGAGTGAAAAGCTGGAGGGTATGGGGAAATGAGCACTCTGGATATATGATGGAAGTCCAGTCAAAGGGAGCAGCCAGTGCAAAGTTCCTGGGGTGGGAGAGTACATGGTGTGTTCCTAAGAGTGGTGAAGAGGCCAATGAGGCTGGAGCAGAGTAAAAGGGAAAATGGTAGGAAATCAGGTGAAGATCATGGACAGGGAGAAGGGACAGATCCTATGGCCTTTACATGAGATGGGCATCACTGGAAGATTTGAGGACAGTAGTGACATGACCTGACTTTCATTTTAGTAGGCTTAATCTGGTGGTACTCAGAATAAACTCTAGAAGAGTGAGGCTGACAGCGAAGAGACCAGGGCGCAGGCTCCCCCCACATTCTAGGTGAGTCATCTTGGTTCATGGCTTTGAAACAAGACAGTAGAGGTGTAAGTGGTGAAAAGCAGTTTGACTTTTTCTTCAACCTACCTTCTCTTTGTACATGAAAATTCCCACAGTCCCAAGGTGTGCTACATGGCCACTTGGTCTCCCTAGGAAGACCAGTTGGTTTGATCACACGTGCTGCCTTTCTTGAATAAAGGGTCAGCAGTGAGTTTTGCCAGTAAGACTGGCTTGGAAAGTTCACATCCTTTCTCCTGCCCTAATTAGCCTCTAAGGACCTTCCCTAGCCTCTGTTTTTGCCCAGTCTATAAAGTGGGGATGATATACAGCAGCAAATCGTAGCTATGTGGAGTAAATAAACCGTGGCATACAGAAGGTGCTCAGTACGTGCCTATAAACACACATCTCTCGACCTGGAAACAAGGAACTGGCTAAAAAATGGAAGGCATGAGAGTCTAGTGTTGTTTCCTTTTTACCTCGAAAGTTCTGCCCCTGAAATTTGGAAAAGGATGTATTACTTCAGATTGGGCAAATTTCCAGGTTAAAATGTGGATTGTGGAGTCTGTAGAATAACTGGTTCCTCGGTAAAACATTTTGTTAGTCAGACTTTCCATCTTCCTGTGAATTAGCTTCTCGAGCATTTCCAGCTTGATAGAAATCTAAGATAAGTTTTGCAAATGGGCAGAGGGGAGATAAAGTAGGATCCAAAGGGCAAGGAAATTTGGAGCAAGTGAAAGGGCCTTGAAGGGGGAGTGGGAGTTCTTAAGGGCAATTTTTCCCACCTTATGCCTGGGCAAAGTCGCTTTTTAGTTTCATCTGTGTTTTTCCCCTGTCATTAACTGTACTCTATTTAGGATCCAGGAGCCCTGGATTCCAGTCCTGGAATGACCCTGATTTTCTCTCTGGCCTCTTTATGTTAGTTTCTCCCCTTTAACCAGGCAGTTGCTTTTCAGGTTCCTTACACATCATGCTGCCTCCTGCCCTTTGCATGGGCCATTTCCTTTACCTGGGATGCCTTTCCCCCCCGCTAGTCAACCTGCCTCCCTCTCCTTCAAGCTTCAGTCCATACATTCCCCTTCAGGAAAGCCTACCTTGAAGATTCCTCACCTGCACCCGAGACAGGACCCTCTAGCACTGACAACCTCTGCTTGGCTGCTCAGTGCACATTTATACCGATTTACTTAATTATTTATAATGGTTGGGTTAATGTCCCTCCTACAGGCTGGTAAACTCCAAGAAATAGATCTGGGCTCAGGCTTGCCCACCACCATATCACCAATACTGAACAAGTGACTCCATGGCCTATTGCATTGCTCTTAGCCTCCCTAAGCTTCAGGGGTCCCACGTGTAAATGAATACAATTTGATTTCAAAGGCCTCTGACATTCTGTTGTGATTCTGTGATACCATCTGGGGCCTCGTCATGGAGGACAAGGCAAACTGGAGTTTGGCCAAGGCCTGGGGCAACCATGGCTGCTGCGAGATGAGATGCATTCTTACTGACCACTGAGCCAGGGAAATGGAGACCGCCCTTTCATCTCAGGCAAGAGATTGGAATCTCCGACAACACCAGAGATTATCCACCCTTTCTGATTAGTCTGCCTCATCGCGGGGGCCAAGAGAACAGCTTGAATGTTACCCAAATCCATCTAAGTTTCTCTGGGAGTCATTTTCAAACTCAGGGCTTGATTCTGTTGAGAAAAGGAATGATGTCATTGTTAGGATTTAAAGGCATTGAAAGATATTCACAGACATACATTAGTGGTTGGAAAGAAACTAAGCTCTGCTTGTTTAACAGTGTTTCGATATGGAGTAGCCCAGACTGGTAAATTTCCACGTAGGCTGAAGGTTCACCAGGATTTATCTGCAATACTGCTTTATGGGAAGCGGAGCATAATACTCTGATAACACTGGGTTAAACTCTCATTGGGCCTGGGTCCCTTACCACTGTCACCCTGCCCAGCCTGAATTTCGGTAAAAGCAAATAAAATCTCCCAATCTGGTTCTCGGTTTGGGAGGGGGTAGATCACCAGTGGGAGCTCTGGTCTCACCAAGATTCTCTGAGATACTTTGATCAAGAAGTTCACCTTCTTCTGGCTTTCCATAAGACACCACCTGGGAAGTGCTAGGAAGGAATTCTACAGCAATTCTTTACCGGTTCAAAAATCATCTGTATCTTACCTTCAGAGTTGAGACGCAGTTCTAACCACACTCGAGGGCTTGTCCTGCGAAAAGACTGACCCATGCTTGCCATTTCCTCACCATTTGGGACAACCCTCCCCTCCCTTGACTTTGCCTGTTCTTTGCATAAATTCAAAATGGCAACCCCACTACCTCACGCTAGTATGCAATTGATCTCTAGAGGTGGCCAGACTCGGGTTCAAGTTCTGCTTGTGCTGTTTGCTAACCATGCAGCACTGGTCAGGCTGTTTCATCACCTGTCCAAAGGCACAATGATAATAATGATACTTGCATTCGATTGTCTGTCATGAGAGTTCACGGAGATGCTGTATTTTGATGCTGAGCACAGGGCCTGGTACTCAGTTCAGCATTCATGTGTATCAGCTATTATCATAGGTATTTTTCACTAGTTCCTACTTGCATGCCTGCTACTGTTTTCTTCTCCTCCTTTCCTACTGTTCCCAGCCCCTATTACTCCTCCATAAGCCTTTCTCTCCCAAGCCTCCATTCCCATGCAAGAGGTGTAGCTTTCACTTCCAGGCCTCTCCTCAACCTATAGACTCTTCCTTATGTTTCAAGGCTCATTTCTGAGGTTGCTATCAAGAATCAGCAAAATGACATTTATTCAAGTGCCTGGCCTGTATTAGGAGCTCAATAAATGGTTTATTGAAACTGTTGACTCCTAAACAAATGCCTTATAAGAAGTCTTTATCTCCTGTCTTCCCACAGTAAAATCTCTATTCTGGAAACTTTGCAATCAATAGTTTGTTTCCCTAGGAGAGGTAAATATTAGATTAAATGAAAATGTTTTATCTTTGATTCTAGTGCTTTGAAGTGCATTAAGCTATATTCAGTTATTCACACCCTCATGTGAATTAGTTCTGTATTTCTATTTAGGGTGACTGGTAGCTAAGATTCAACTTTTAAATTGCAGAGTATGTACGAGGGGAAGACAGGCATAATAGAATTGAGAATTTGGTAGGGTAAGGAGAGGGCATCAGGACAAATTTTGCTTATTACACAGTATGGCTAAGACTTATGCAATGTGTTTATTCCTGAATAACTAGTCTCAGCTTCATTCCAGAACTTTCTCTTTGGCTTTGAAACTGGTGGTTAGATTATTTTCATTGACTATGTCAATCCTTACTTCCCTAGATTTTCTATAGGAGTCTTTAAGTTCGAATTTCTTTCAGATTTCTACATCTGAGCCAGGGACAGTGTGTGTCCTAATTACTGTCATGAATTCAGCTTGTAGCATAGAATCTGTCATATATGGTTGGCAGTCACTCAATATTTGTCGAATTGAATATTCAATCTGTTTTTGCCCTTTGTTGATGTCTTCTACTTTAAAACTCTGGTCTTTTACTTTTTCTTATATACCAAATCAACTCTCCATGCTCATTCTCTCTCATTTCTAGAATTCATTGACCTAAGGTTGAACAATGTATCTTAACTTACATTTCCAGCAATGTGTTCAAAAGCTTTGGCCTGCTCTTATAAGTATCTCTTTGGTTTCCAAATATTTTCATAAGCCTGGATATTTGAGCCAGCTTGTTCTGTGAGTTTGTTTAAGAGGAGTTTGCATCTAGTTTCTTTCCTTAAAAGAGCAGGAGGTAGAGGGAGAGTGATAAAAGGCCCCGTTTAAGCAATTTCTTTGGGACTATGGGTTTTCCTTACCCAGATCTAAGTGGGATCCACACTCCCATGCTCCAACACCCTCCCCCCGCTCCCATTTTCATACATTATATGTGCCTTTTCCTGCAAAGTCCCAAATACCTGACCAGGTGAGGGATTACAGGGACTGTGGCAGAGAACTTTGCCTAGAATGGTGGTGGAAAACTGGCTTATACCAATTTGGAATTCATTTATTCATTCCTTAATTTCTTCATCCAATAACCATTTATGGAGCTTCCACTCTGGGCCAGGAGCTGGACTAGGTTCTGGGGATATAATGAATAGTGGACTGGATATAATCACCATATTCATAGACCTTACTGCCTGTTGGGGAAGCCAGACAATTAAACAAGTAATGACAATCCTTTCATTATGAATGGGATGGCAGGGGATCGCAGAGGTTATCTGATATGTCATGTGTCCATTGGGTGCCAGGAATTGTACACAGTGCATTTTATCATTTCTCTGGGTTTAGTTTTCTCATCAGTAAAATGGGAATCATCAGAGGACCTATTTCATAGGGCTGTTATGAGGTTTGAGCTGTAATTGTGGAGTACTTAGACTAGTGCCTGGAAAATAAACCTGCTAGCCCACTTAATTCATTTATGATACTCCCTCCACATCTAACCTCTCCTACTTTGATGAAATGAGGAAACAGATGGTGTAACTGGGGCTCTGAGTGCTTAAATTCCTGGGCTTGAGTCCTTAAAGCCTCTAGGGAGAAATCTGGGAGACTACCTTTACATGATAAAAGAGTTATGTTCACAATTTGTGCCCTAGGATCTAACTTCCTCAGTCCAGACTGGTGGAAAATGACTTGAGAAATTGTGGAAAAACCCAAATCTAACCCAGGGGGATTCACAAACTAAATTCAACAACAGCTATTTGTTTTTCCTGAGCTCTCTCAATTCTGAAAAACTAGAAGAACCATTTTCTAAAAAGAGCGTTTCTTCTATTATTTCTGGATTCAAGGTAGGTATGAAATAGGAGAGAGTTAAATGATCCAGCGTCCCCAAACATGATCATTTGGCCTGTGGTTTAGGGAGGATTTAACAGCTGCCTCGAGTGAGATCTCAGACCTGAGCCAAACCTGAATCCTGCATGCAGTCTGGCAAGACCACAAGGGCAATTTATCCAAAAACAAGGGAAGACTCTCCCCTTCCTGCTGCCATCTGGGACCCCAGCAAGGGAAAGTGGAGAACAGGCCTGTTCTTACTGCACCTCCAATAATGCTTACTGTGCATGTGAAGCAGTCAAACCAGAAAATACAATCTGATGCTTGCAGTTTCCCTGTTACTCTTCCTGCTTTCAAACAAAATAAAACAAATACAAGCCCAATTCTCTTGACACGTAGAAGCTCCAATTCTGAATAATGTCATTTGGAGTGAAATGAATACTCAACTTAGAGGAGGGGCTGCTATTAGGTAAAATATGACCTCCAGAGGACAGATTCTTGAGCTATCACTAAACTGATCTGTAAAAAAAAAAAAATTATTCTGGAATAATGTTAATTTTTTTACAAAAGGTAGAAAGTTAGGTCAGCTCAACCATATAAATAAAACTAAATACATATGGGGAAAAAAGACCGAAAGGAAACAACACAAACCATCACTATATCGCATTTGGCTTTAAGTGGTAGGAATCTTTGCGTTTTATTTACCAACAATTGGATGAACTCTCCCTGCCCAGCCCTTCCCCCACAAAAACATTCCAGGAATAAATCTCTCCAATAATAGAATTAATTCAACTCTTAGCAGTATATCAGTAATGACTGCTTATCTCTGGAAGTGGGCCAGGTAAGAAAGAACTTCCTGTTAAGGCTACCCCGTTTCTCTTTCACACAGGAAATTATATCTGATGAAAATAACCATGAGACATGTTATCATAGTAGTATTTCCTAAAATACAGTTCATGGAACACTAATACTGGGAGGTGTTCCCTCCAAAAGGGCATCTTTGGTCAAATAAATTTGGGAATTTGGACATGACCCAGACTGCCCACTGTTTCCAACTGCTGAGGCTCACCACACACCTGGCTGATTGAAGGTTCTGAGAAGTCCTGCAGTAAAGCTTATTTAGCTTTGTTGAGCCCAACTTTTCACAAATTCTTTGGTCACATGCTCCTTTATTTCCTGTAATATTTATTCATGGGAATAAAGGTCTGGGGAATAACAACAATGAGAAATAAACTATGTTTAACTGTAAAAGTGTCCACAATTTATTCACCCTTCCCAGAATCCATGCCCTTTGCGGTGGGACTGGGCAGTTCCTCCTATCAAGAACCGGAGTCCATTTCCCCACCTCTTTAATGTAGGCTGGCTTAGTGATTTGCTTTGGACAATTGAATGTAGCAGAAGTGATGGGCTGGCATTTCTGAGCTGCAGCTTCAAGACTTCTTGCACACATCTACCTTCTCTCTTGGGATCCTGCCAACACTGTGAGAGTAAGCTTGCACTATCCTGCTGGAGGTGACAGGCCATGTGAAGCACTCATGAGCAGTCCCTGCTGAGTCTCTGCCAGATCAGCCAGCCCCCAGCCAACCCAGCAGCTGACTGCAAACATATCAGTGAGTTTAGTCCTGCCCAGAGGTTCTGTCCATCCGAGCTCAGCTTACTTGAACTAAATAAATGGGTTTGGGAGTGGTTTTTATGCAGCAAAAGCTGATTGACATAAACGCTACAATAGAAATCACCTTGAACCAGTTAATTTCCACTTTTAAAAAGTAAATAATATGCAACTCTCAGGACATTGTTATTCATAACAACTTGAAACAATCACGAGTGATTCTGACACATTTTGTGTTATAGAATGTACTCTTGAAGACACAAGCGTGGGTCTTCAGCTATATTGATGCTTTTTTCAGGGAGAATAAAATCTGGCCCCTAGTTACAACTGCACACAGTACAACCTTCCTAGTTCTCATCTAGTTCAACAAGTTTCTCTTTAACTTTCAGTTTTGTGAGTTCCTACAAACCAGTGTTTTCCCCCAAGACGCCAAATTCACTTTGCTTCCTCTGTAGTTTCATGGAAGAGGTAAAAGGAGTAAATGCACAAGATACAAGTGAGGACTTAGCAAGAGTAGGGGCTGGAGCTGGGACTGGGAGTGGGAAAGGAGACTTTCCAGAGCTTGGGAAAGCAGGAGTAAGCAAGAAGGAGCAAGCCAGTTGTAGAAAGTGAGATCTGGAAGGAAAGTGTGGTAAAAGGCAAAGAAACTCACGAAAGGGCTGGTTGATGATGCCGATCTTGCACGCAGCCTTGCCATCTTGTAAAAAGAGTTTTATTTGTCCTCTTTTGTGAGAGCCCTGGGAGGGATCCATTAAAGGAACAGACCCGAGGCAGTAAGTGCAGGTCTGGGGAAGTGCATGTGCCTGTGTGTGCTTGCCTGGCCTCCCTCTGGCACATCGCTCCTACTCCACTTTTACAAGGGCCAACTGGGTTGCAAGGTTAAAACCAGAGGGGACCAATTGGTGTTGTGGGGGTTTTTTACAAAGTGCAAAGGATCAAAGTAATTAGTGATAGGCGAGAGACCAGGCCTGTGAGAGAAAGAAGCCAGCTAATCTTCTGCACACACTTCTAGGGTTCCTCGGGCCTGCTGTGAATGTCTCCACATATCACTTGTAAATGGTGCATTGCGGGGTGCTGGGGTGCTGGAGGACGGTCCTTCGGTGTCAGGAAGTAAAACGGGAAGGCCCCAACTCTGAATCAGGAGAGCTTTGGGGAGGTCTCCAGGCAGCTTAAAGGAAAGCCTTGAAAGACTTAGACCTTGAGTGGCGTGACCTGGGGTGGAGTGACCTCAGTTTCCTAATCTATAAAGTAAAGATAACAGTTATTATGGTTATGGAATTGTTATGTTAAGATTGATAATAATGTTTGTCAATTGCTAGGATCAGTACCTCGCATAGTAAGCACTTAGTAATATATTAAGTATTCCGTTTCTCTTTCTCTTCTTTTTTCTTACTGCCTAGTACCCTAGTGTTTCATGGTTTCCCTTCTTGTGTATGGAAGGCTAATTGAACGCTGTGTCCATGTCCAGTTACTCTGTGCGTCCCCCACAGTACCTTACCCAGAGAAGCTGCCCAGCTGTTTTGATTTACTCTGCCAGAAAATAAGAGTGAACTTACGTGTCCTCAGAAGAGGAAGAAGCCAAGGAGAGAATGGTGGCTGTAGCTGTAGTATGAGGACTTTGTTAGACTCAGTGAAGAACTTCCAGAGTGGGTAGAGAAACTACAGGTCTTTTTTTTTTTTTTTCTATTTTTAATGCCAAAGAGAAGATTACTGCCTTTCCCTGGAGCTCTCTGAGCAAGTTTATATAGTCTCAACTAGGTGTAATTTTAAGTGTGTTTGGTGTCGAGGGGGTGGTACTGGGAATGGTGACCCCTCGATGTCCTTACCTGCTCCAGGAATCATTCTGAGACTCGAGGCAAAAACAAGCAACTTTCCTGCCTGTTTCCCTCCACCATTTTCTTTGCAGCTGTCTCTGCATTTCAGAGTCCATGTCTCTGCCAGGGACTCTATTTTGGGATTTGTGGGAACGGGGCTGGTTTTATCTAATAGGAAGCTCTAGAATCTCAGCAAACTTGTCCCCTGGGCCTCCTGCCTCACTCTAGAGCAGGGGAGATTCAAAGGGGCTGCATCAGGACCCACAGCCCAGGGCCTATGCAGAAGGGAGGGCAGGGTACCCTTTCCCACAGTGCACTTTCCTAGCCACGTGTGACCCCGTCACCACCGAGAGCAGCACCCTTCCAGGCTGCAGGCCATGGTGAAAACCGACACTGACTTCCCAACATATCCCAGGTCTCTTTCCACACTGAGCAAGTGGCAGGTGGTGGGACGAGGAGGGAGCCCAGCTCTGAGAAGCCTGGGGAGGGGGTCTTGGGCCTCAGGATCCAGCACCTCTGTGAGTCCACACGTGGGTGTGCACACTTCTCATCAAACGGGCAGGCTTGTGTGCCTGTGGTCGTGTGAATATTACAACACCTGTATTTGTTATGGGGCATGCCTGGAAATGTGCATATCTGTGCTTTCATGGATGTGGGCATGTTTCAGTTGATTCATATGTATTTGCATGTCTGTTTTCATCACACTCTGGAGGACATTATCTTTAAATGTTTAATTTACTCAGTCTGCATCAGTAATACATTGTTATAAAAGCTAGAAATCATACAGAAGCAACATATATATATTTGGATATATAATAATATAACAACATATCATATAATATGTTATATTTATATGTATAATACATATACCATATAAAGAGATAACCTATTGCATATGTAGACGATGCAAAGATCTGTCACCTGGAGATAACCACTGTTAATAAGTTGTGCACTTTTTCTAGTCTTTTTCCATTCAAAGAAATATCCTAAAATGTATGGTCTGTGAGATTAAGAACTTGGTTAGTATTAGGCACCACTGCATATCCCATACCTGGTAAATATAGTCATCCTTGGTTGTATAATGAATATATTACACAAATATGTATTACAAATGAATAATTGTGTTTGAATATATTTGCAAAATTTATCAAAAATAAATTTACCGGGCGGGCCACGGTGGCTCAGCAGGCAGAGTTTTCATCTGCCATGCCAGAGACCCAGGTTCGATTCCTGGTGCCTGCCCATGCAAAAAAAAAACAAAAACAGTAAATTTACCAGTGTAGGGTCATTAATTTATCAAACTACAACACTGACCGAAGTAGAGTCATAAAATATGTAGTTTTATAGTTTTCTCCCTATATGTATTTTAAACATATCCCATGCTTTAGATATCTTCCCCAACCTCCTAAGCTCACTGGGAGGAACAACAGAGTAATGCATTGCATGGGAAATCCATATATAATTTACTCTATCATCCACTGTTATACATTTAGAAAATTTCTATATTTTTGTCCATTGCAAACAAAATTGCAGTAAGCCCCTTTTTGACAAAGTTGTATTCATGTTTTTAAGCTATTTCTTGCATGAATGACTAGATGACATTACCAGGTCAAAGGGTGTGCAATGGTCACAGCTCTTTTTTTTTTTGTCATGGGCAGGCACTTGGAATCAAAGCTGGGTCTTCAGCATGGCAGGTGAGAATTCTGCCACTGAGCTTTTGACAGCCATGTTTTGCTTGCCATACAGTAGGCAATGAGAAGACTATTGCTGAATGAACGAACCAGTGACTGAGTATCAGTCTAGCCCTAGAAAGACAGATACTCAGCCCCTATGTATCAGAATCTCAAATGAAGTTGCAGTACTTAAGAAAGAAGGACCAATTTCTACTGATGCTAATGGAAGAGTCAGTCTTGGAGAGAGCACTCTTGGAATTGTGGTCCCTCTCCCGGTACCTGCCTCCATCGATGCAGGGAGGATGGAAGGTGGGCCTCCAGGTGTGGCGTCCACACCCTGCTGCCATCCATCAAAGGCCTCCTAATGAGCAAATAGCCCTAATGTGTGAACATTGATTTCTGGGGTGATGGCAAAGCCGACTTGATTTATGACCTATTTCCTTCCCATCGATGATGCGCCATTGATCTCCACTGGCACTAAAATATTTACTAGGGAGAAGAGATCTGGAAGGAGCCCTGGCCAGCAGAAGGGGTAGCACGGGGTTTTTAAATGAGTGCACCAGTGACCTGTGAGTGAGAGTGAGAGATTCAGGAAATGAAGCTTCTTGCCTGAAAAAGACAATCCCAGGAAGAAGGTCAAGGTGGCCCAGGGACATCCTGGAGCCTGGAAAACCACACTGGCCTCCAGGCTAGGGAGGGGGATGGCAGACTTGAGCCCGAGTGTGACCCCTTCCTGGACCACTCCACCTACAGTAACCACCCCCAGCCCCTCTGGGGTGACACATCACCCTATTGTTTCCTTTTTTTTTCATTCAAGTATTAGTGTCATACAGTAAAACTCCCCAGTTTTAAGTGTACAGCTTGGTGGATTTTGGTGCCTGCACACAGGGGGCCACCACCCCGGTGCTCATGGAGAACAGTTCCCTCACCTTACAACACATCCTCAGCCCCCGACTTCCAACTCCAGACAACAATCAATCTGCTGTCAGTACAGTTTTACATTTTCTAGAATTTCATATAAATGGAGGATCACACTATGCAGATGTTTGTGCTTGACTTTTTCACTTACATGATGTTTTTGACATTCATCCGTGTTGCTGTGTGTTCCATGCGATTGCTGAGTAGTATTCCACAGTATGTAGATATATACAATCTATCCATTCATAGTCGATGGGCATTTAGGTTGCCTTTAGTTTGGGGCTATTATGAATAAAGTTGCTATGAACATTCATGGACAGGCTTTGTGTGAACATAGATTTTCATTTTCCTTGGGTAGAAACTCAGAGTGGGATTGTCAGGTCCTATGGTAGATGTCCCTTTATAAGGAAGAGCCAGACTGTTTTCTAAGTGGCTGTTCCATTTGACATTCTGGCCAGAATGCTTGAGAGCTCCAGTTGTTCCACATCTTTGTCAACACTTACACCCTATTTTAAATCTCTGCAGAGCACTTATAATCCGATTTATTTACTCTGTTATGTATCTATTTGTCTGCCTTTTCCTTTGTAGACACTGAGCTCCAGGAGAGCAGGAGCATGTCCCCCTTGCTCCCCACTGTACTGTACGCCTGGAAAGGTGCTTGGCTCGCCGTAAGTGCTCACTGCCATTTATGCAGTGAATTGATGGGCACCTCTGGGCTGGCACCCCCCAGAGAACGGGTGGTTATTCCTCAGTCCCACAGCCGAAAGTGCCTCTCTGGGATTTTCCAGCACACTCTCCCAGGCCTAGGAACCACTCTTTACCCCAGGTCATTGTCCTTCCTACTGACTGTTCCCAGGTCTCCAAGGCCAGAATACGTGGAGAGCTCACCCCCTGCTTAAAACTTTCCTCAGTTCTCCATTCGCTTCACCTTGAAGGTCCGCTTCCTTGACCTTGACCTTAAGTCCCTGGCCAGTCTCCTCTCCCAACCTGTCTCCCTTCCCCCATGGAATCTACATTCTGAATGTTTTATGATTTTATTTTCTCCTTATATCCAGGCCTTTGCATGAGCTGTTCCCTTATCCTGGAATCTCTCCGCTCTTCGGATCCCCTCAGTCCTCACCTCTGAGAGAATCGGGAAAGGGGAGAAGGGATGATCCCAATAAAAACAAGAATAATAAATACAGACATTTATTGAATCTTTACTCTCTACCAGACTCTATCCTCATCCACGTCTCAATGAGGAAACTGAGGCATAGAGAAATAATATTAAAATTCTCAGTAACCATCACTTACTGGGTACTATGCATTTTACATAAATTCTCTCGTTTCTCCCTCTTCAGGATGCTGGGCCACAAGTACCATTATTAACCCCATTTTACAAATAAAGAAATTGAGGCTAAGCGAAGTGACAGCACTTGCTCAAGGCCACACAGCTCACAAGCAGCTGGCTGAATTTTGTCCCCAGCTCTGTCTGACTCCACAGCCTGAGTGTGATGTCTTCAGGAAGCCGATGGCTCCAGGGGGAAAGGGGCCGCTAGGAGGGAAAGGAGAACATATGCTCTCATCACTGCCATTGGTTGAGTGGGTGGCATTATTCTAGAGAACTAGTACTACTGGTCATTCTTGTGGTGGCCCAGAAGACACAACCTACTGTCCCCATGTGACAGGTCAGGTCACTGAGGTCAAAGGGATTAAGGTCACGTAGCCTGTGATTGCAGAGCCAGGATTTGAACCCAGGTCTGTTTGTATTCATAGGCATACACTTCAGCCTCTGAAGGCTTCTGACAAGTAGACAGCCACTGCTGTGTCCTCTGGGGATCAACCTTCTGGCCCTCCCTGACACCCCTCAGAAGGAAGGAAGCCCCCCACCATCATAGTCCACCACAGAAGGACACAGTCTATCTGCATCTGGGCAAATGACAGATGAGGTCCTATCAGCCCCACCCCTACGGTGCACAGTAAGTCCATGTGCAATCTGTCCATGCATCAGGGGGACCCACACACCAAGTGGAAGGTCAGCTCTTGGCTGGCTAAGGTCCTGGAAATGCCAGTCTGCCGTTTTGTGTCTGATGGGTTCTAGCTCAAGGCAGGCTCTGGGTCCTGAGGTCGGGCTACCCTGGTATCTCAATGCCAGACCTTCTATTTCTGTATAAATAAACTATGGAAAGCCTCATCCTCTCACCCTCCAGCCCCATAAATACACACATCTCCCCTCTGGCCCTTTAGAATCTCCACTGGCACATACTGCTCTCCCCCCGCCCCAACTTTGCCATCACACACATATAGGCCCATTGGTACGCATATACACACCCCCACACAACACAGGGTGCGCAGATTTATCCACAGAGCACACACACGCTCCTATCTAACGCATGCTCTTACACAAAATCAAATATGTACACATGCATAGTTACGCATGCCATACATATGCACAGCCAGACATTTGTCTGCACACATGCGCCTGTATTTACACATACGTACACCCATATAGAACAAACACATAACCTCATCGAAAGGGGCACAGCAAACCTGTTATGTTCCTTCACCCCCTTCCTTGTTTGGCCATGAATTCTGACATTCTTCAACTCGGTTTGCACAATGCAGAACCTTCCTGTGACCTACTTTTCCCAATACATAGTCCCTACTGAAACCCTCATTTCCTCCTTGGAGTATCCTAGTGAACTATCCCATCATGTCAAGCTTCATTTCTTTGAAGACACTTGATGCTTTTCAGAGACACAGGGAGGGCCCCGGTGTAGCCATTGGATATACTTAGAGGCCAAAAGCCAGGTGGATCTTGAGGCTGCAGGTAACCAGCCATTCAGGAGCCTGGAACAAAATAGATATGTTTTATTTATTTGCAGGTAAAATCACATCTCCTCTGGGAGGTTTTCCCTCCCCTATCAGAAATTCTCTCCCCAGGTTTGGTCCTGCCACTACACATTATTAGATCTGTGCTCCTAGAGACAGGCTTTGCCTTGTTTTAGAGTTTGCTGGAAGCTGTGAGCTCTGAGAGGACGGGAAGTGTGTCTAAATTGCTTTGCTTTCCCCATGGCTGGACTGCTGATGTCCAGTCCTTAGTAGATGCTCAATAAAAGGAACTTGAACTGAGTGAAGTTTTGCTGCTGCTGCTAAGGAATCTAGATTTGTTAATGAGATGTCAATCAACACATGATGAAGTAGGCTGAAAAATCAGCACCTTCCAGGAGATTGCAAACTGCCATATTTCATGGACCTGAAGATACCACTGCATCGTTACTTTATAACATGATGGAAGGAGAAACAATGCTGTCATATGACTCTGATACATGCTCACTTAATCATTTAGAATTTTACCTTATACTTATTGAAAGAACCCTTTTAGACTTATTTAGACATAGATTTATGGTATATCACTCTGGCGCATACTTAAAAAAGGAAAATATAAACAAAATGATTTGGTTAAAGATTTCCTAAAACTTCTCCAATTCTAAATCTGCGTTACTGGAACTCTCTTTAAATCAGAGTTGTTAATGCCCGTATTTTTCACCCAGTACTATCCTCTATCAAGCATAGGGACAATGCAGCATTTCTTAAGAATGTGCTTGGTCTGCTATTATTTCCAAAATTTCTTAACATGTATTGGCCATTTGGATTTCCTTTTGCTGTGAAATGCCTGTTTTATCCTGGTTCCATTTTTTAAAATTGGTTCATTTATCGGTAGGGCTGAGCTCTTAACCACTACCCTAGGCCAGCTTCTCTGACTGCAGAAAACAAGTATGTTTGATAAAGGGAGTTGGAGGCACAGCTCTTTCCTCCCAGGGCTGAGAAAGCAGCTCTTATTGACTGGCTTCTATCACTCATCTGATTAAAGGTACCACTTACTTCCAAATGCTTAGAGCCGGGGCAGGGAGCCATTCATAAAACTCATATTGAACGATCGGCTTTCACAAAGTTTGCCTTAATGTTTTTGCACGGTATTGATCTGTGGGGAGAGCTATAAAAATTGACACCAGAATAAACTTTGAAGGACGGCTCTCACTCAGCCGAACTGGGATCAATGCAAATCGACCAGGGCTATGAGGAAAGGGAAGGAACAGCTCCTTCTCCATTAGCTTGTCCCCGCTTGACCAGCAAAATATTTCTGGTTCTTTCTTGGCAGTGCCTAAGGCCTCAAACTCAGGTGCTGTGGTATTTAGGGTGGGTGCGGAGGCACAGGACACCCTTCATTCTGGGATAGAGGGACTCCCAGGTGCTTAGTTATCAGCACCCAAGAACTTTGATTTTTCCTTTTCTCTGCTAATCGTGGGTAAAGGAGTCAATGAGTGGAAGAGGGGGAATAAGTGTTTATTGAGCATTCACTATGCCCCAGGGTTTGGGCCGGGCACTTTGCAAATACCCAGGAGGTTGGCACAATTAATAACTGAGTGATCGGGCAAGTGACCCAACCTTTCTGAACTTCCATTTACTCCCATGCAATGCAGAGTATTCTAACACCTGGTTTATAGGATTGTCTACAAGTTTCAAGAGGTTAGCATATCACATAAAGCAGACTGTGAGCCTGAGAAAAGTTTGTTATTGCCTCTGTTAATCCTCACAACTATCCTGCAATTTAAATATAGCGGTCCCTGTGTCAAAGAAATGGAGACTGACGCTCAGAGAGGTTAAGTGACTTGCCCAAGACCACACAGCTAAAAAGAGAGAGCAACGGGATTTGAACTCAGGGGTCTCCAAATTCTAATCCCATCCTCTTTCCCTGAAAGCATGCTGCTAATTATAAATTACTGGGGGCAGCAGAACAGGTCTTAGATCAAAACAGAGGAGCTTTTGTGGCACGCGTGAGCTGTGGGTGTCTTGCAGTCCTCCTCTACCACAAGTAGATGCTTCTTCCTGCACTCTGCCACCCTGAACTAAACACTGATGGGGAGTCTTGAAGCATCACATTCAAGGACCTCTGTGCATTGCATTTGCAAAAGCTGAGACATAGAACTGGAATAGTGGGGCATTGCTGGGGTGCAATGTAGGAGGTAGGAGTAGAGAGGTAAAGGTAGTTTGTCAATAGATTCATTCAAAGAGAATGAAGGCCTACTACGAGTCAGGCCCTGGGCTAGGGGCTGAGGAAATAACGATGAATACTGCTGACATTGACATGGTGAGATGTACAACCCGAAGGTTACGAAACAGAGTAAATGATGAGTGCAGGAGACGGTTCCCCATTCTGGATCTGGAGCACCAGGGAAACTTTCCCAGAGGAAGGGGCATTTCAACTGAAATGAGAATGACTTGAAGAATGTCTTAAAATGCTGTCTATAAGGCACCTCATCTAGGGATTCTGGTTCAGCACGCGGAGGGGGGGGGAAAGGAACCTGTCCCCAAGGGGATCTAACACACAATCAGGTTTGGCAACCTCTATAGTTAAATAATCGCTTAAGATCATGTTTCTTAACCCTGGCTGTGCATTAGAACCACCTGGGATGCTTTGAAGACACTGCACTGGTGGGGACGCCCTCTAGACCAACTGAACGAGAAGCAGTGGGCTGGGGCCTGAGCATCAGCATTCTTTACACTTTCCCTGTTGATTCCAATTCACAGAGAATGTTGGGAACCCTTATCTTAGGAGGCATATGCAATGCTTGGACAAATAAGTATGCAAAGGAAAAGTCAGACTACCCTGAATTTTCTTTGACTGGATAAGGTAATAGCATGTATTAGGCACCTCATGCATACTACTTACTTTCCCATCCAGTAGTTATTTTACTTAATCTTTACAACATCTAGGTATCGTTATGCATTCCCATTATCCAGATGATGCCACTGAGAATCAGAGAGGTTGAGTTATGTGCCTAAGGCACACAGCTGGTCAGCCACAGAGGTTAATCCAACCCTGTGCATCCCTCACAATGTGGAAAGGTATGGAGCCTATGGAGCAAACAAGCTGTGGGTGACAGCTTCATCAAAAACATTTCTGGGCTGCTGGCCAAGTACGGCGATGGATATTTTGCTGTTGAGATATAGGGTGGCTTGGAAGAGGATTGGCAAGGGCAGGGGGCAGCCAGGAGGGGGCTTCCTGGGTGCTAATGGATGCCACGTGAGCTAAAAAACCTCGCAGTGAAGAGCGGCATTTATTATCCCCATCTCTCACACCAGAATATTTATAATTGCTTCCAGTTCTAAAACTTCAAAGCACAGCAGAATATCAGCAGCAATCATTTCCCCTTACCGTTTCTCCTTTTTATTTTTTAATTTTTCCTTTTCATTTGTGCCTACAAAGTATGCTTTGCTTCAAATATCCTTGTTTGGTGGAAGCAAGTCCAATGCTGGAACAGAAAACTCACCTCGGGCTGGTCATTACTTACTGGGGAGATCAGAAGCTGAAAGTTCCTTCCACCCTGTGCCATAAATAACCTTTCTCCCACACCAACCCACAAATCACTCCAGATTTTTGGAGTAAATAGTAATTGTGTGTTTTCCCCCATGGGCATAGCTGAGGGTGTATGTATGTGCGTGTGTGCCCTTAATTTTATTCTTTTTACCCTTGTAAAAAGTAACTTCTGCTCCACCCTCTGCTTCTAAACACTCTTTTAAAGGGATTACCACTCTCCAGCTCGATTTATGGGTTTGGAAAAGCACACTATAGGTTTGAGATTTACTGTGGTTCCAGCGAGCTGAGATACACCCCAACCCAAATCAGTGCCAGAGGAATGCTTCTCTATTGATTTGTTTTGGGGGACAGATGCCCTGACACCCTTTCATATCCTCCACTCTACCCCACTGTCCTACTGTGTCACTAGTCTGCATTCAGCTTCTCCAGGGTGCCCATGCCACTTGCCCCCACCCCAGTCTTCCATTCCAGCCACCCCTGGAGTGGTCTTTCTAAACCTCTGTTCAGGCCATCATCGAATGGAAATTGTTACTTTTGGTCTCTGCCTCACAACCTCCCAGTGTTTCCCTCTCTTAGTTTGGCTTCCTCCCCAAAGTAGACCTGGAAACAGGGACCTGAGGGCAGGTAGCTTATCTGGGAGATGCTCGCAAGGAGCAGAAATGGGGAAGTAGGGAAGGGGGTCAGGGAACAACGGCAAAAGATAAAGAAGCGCGTGTTTAAGAGCTGGTTCCTGCTGTGGGCAACTGGGGCTCAGTCTTACTGAGGACTTTGGAGGAACTGTGTGGAACACACCCTATGCCACTGGAGGACACAGAGCTGAGAGCATTTATCCATTGGCAGATAATCTGGTCTATTTTCAATTGCCTCCAAGGGTGTTTTCTCTGCACTTCTGCATTGTGCCTGGTATGGCTGAGCAGCTTTTTGCAACTTTGGAGAAAGCAAAGCGGAGACACAAGTTGATGCATGCATGATATGGGGTCCTGACATTGGGGTCCCGGTGATGTGGCATAAGGCATTGCAAATATCTGACACTCCTGTCACTCTCAGGCTAAAGCCCTGACTCCTTGGCATGACTTAGAGTGTATCCAGGGAGCAACACTTTCTTACTTCTGAGCCTCATTTCTTTCTCTGTCCCTCTCCCCTACTCAGCACTTACAATCCAGCTACATGGAACTCTTCTTACATCTGGTAATGGACCTCGATACAGTTATCCCTTCCACATGACGATTTTCCCCATCACGGATTCGATATATCGTGGTCGGCATGAGAGACTAAGTGGGAATTTTGAGGAATCCACAGATGACACACAAAGGCTAGAATTGTACAGATATCTTTAAAAGTTTAGTAACTCATAAATGCATAGAATATATGTACTGTTATGTATATTGCCTGTACAGTATGCATTTTACTGTCTACTAGCATAAATGGGAAGTGACATAGCTTTTTTTCTTAAAATTAAGTTTGTAGTAAAAGAACTGCAGTTTTGCATGCTGGTTTGTGGATGCAACGTGTGTTTATAGCAAACTCTGTCGTGACATCTTGCAGTGCTTTCTTCATCTCCGAGTACACCGTATTTTGTGTCATTTAATCACCATAAACTCTATTAAAATCATGAGTCCCAAGCACAGTGTTCCTAGTGGCTTGGAATGTGTTTCCAAGAAACAGAGGAAAGTGATGAATTTGAAGGGAAAAGTAGAATTGTTAAATATGCTTCATTTGGGCAAAAGGGCTGCTGCAGTTGGTACCAGGGCAGCGCTAATGGGTGGACTGTAAGACATATCCAGAAAAAAGAGAATCCGTAAAGAGAAGGCATTGCTCCAGCTACACCAACAACTGCAAAGCATTTGTACAAACCAGGAAATCTGGATCTCTCACCCATGGAAAGTGCAAAATTCTTTTGGGTGCAGACTTATTATAAAAAGGCATTCTGGGGGTTGATGGGTAGATCAGTGATAGAATGCTTGCCTTCTATGCAGGAGACCCAGGTTCAATTCCCAGACCATGCCCCCAAATAAACAAATAAATAAATAAGGCATTCCAGTAGACTCTGGCATCATATGAGAAAAGGCTAATTCCTTATATGATTCACTTAAGGAAAATGAAGGTTAAGGGACTACCCCTTCGGATTTTTAGGGCAGCAATGGCTGGTTTCAAATTTTTTTTAAAAAAAAAGGTTGGGCCTAGGCAATGTAGAAGTAATGGGAGAGGCAGCATCTGCCAATCAAGAGGCAACTGGAGAGTTTCCTGAAATCCTGAAAAAAAAAAAAAGTACATGAATTTTCGAGATCACAGGGGTGCCCCGCCCCAACCCCCCGCGTTGTGGAAGGAATAACTGTATGACAAGCTTCCATGCCTTTGTCTATCAATTAGACAAATTGACCCATTGGCAGGCCCTATCTAGCTTAAATATTCTAAGTGTGTGAGATCTTTAAGAGGAAGGACAGGGAAGATTAAGGCAGATCAAGAGAGTCAGAACTCTATGCTGGTTGAGGGCATGGATTTGGAGCCAGACAAATCTGAGTTCAAATCCTAGCTGTGTGGCTAGAGCTTAGCAGTTTCCACATCTGTATTACATCTCCGTTGGAGTGCCACGGCGAGGATTAAAGGTGCACGCAAAGAATGAGTTACTGAATTGGGCTCATGGACTGAGATTATAGCAGCTTGGGCACTGCTGAGCTCAAATAACCGTTTGCCACAATGTGGCTGTTAGTCTCTGTGTGACTTTGGGTTTTGTCTGTCCTCCCCAGTGACAAACTCCATGAGGATAAGGGTTATGTCTTATCCATTTCCATATGCCACCCAGTGTCTGCCCGAGGACTGGGCAAACGGGATCCTTGTAATGAGTAGAAAGGAACCAGCATGTTTTAACCTCCTACCTGAGAAACAAGCATTATTCTCATTTTAAAGATAAATACGCCAAGACTTGAATGAGTGATTAACTTGACCAGAGTCACACAGCTTGAATTGAGAACAGATTTGAACTTTTTCAAATTTGAGCAAAATCACATGCTTTTTTTTTTTTGACACTGCACCACTTGTTGGTGATCTGACCCAGAAGAGAAAATACCAGCCCCATGCTAGAGATGACATTTTACCTTACCAGGGCTGGAGGGGGATGAGAAAAAAGCTGGTGATAAAGGTGTGTGGGGAGTATCAAGGAAAAGAAACAAACTCTTTGGTCAGGATGAAGGCACCAGAGATAAGTACCTTTGTCTGGTTATTGTAAGTGATGAAACCTATTCTGGTCAACATATTCAAAAATGAATTTTCTTGGGAAAAATATCAAGTAGTTCACAACATAAAACTGGGTTATCAGAAGGGCCAGGGGACAGGTTAGGCCTGGGATTTGAGTAGCAGGAAGTAATGGGCGATCCCTTCCAGGACCTGCTTTGGGGATGAATGGACACCAATAATTATTGCTCCATGAACTTGGACTAAAATCTGGACTCCAGAGATCTGGAGGAGATCTGGTTAGCTTAGCTTGTATCTCGTAAAGGCCTCTTGGCTGAGGATAGCAGGATTGATTCACTACCCCGCTGAGACTGCGTGTCATAGGAGTGGGTGGGGATGGTTTCCTAAAGGGGAAACAAGAGTGCTGAGACCAGAAGGAGGAGGAGGGGTTGGCCCAAATAGCCGATGCCTACCACGGTAATGGTGTCAACTGTTTGAAATCATAGGTACTGTTTCCTGGGCCTCACCATGCGCTCGCAGGGCTGCTATGTACAGTCATGCAGGCTGTGCCCTGATCAAGGCCACCTGGCTGAGGAGGCATGCGGGTGCTAAATCCCAGTTCAATTTCTGCTTGACAAATAGCTGTATCCACCCAGAGGAAAAGAAACCTTTTCCTACTTTGCAAAAATGCACCATGCACTTTGTATAATCATCACATTTAATCCTCTCAACAAACCTGAAAGGTAGGTATGGTACATTAACAATGGCCAAAAAATCCTTTGCTTGCCCCGCAGGGAGACAGAGCTTCCTTCCCTTTTCCTTGAAACTGAGCTGCCCTTAGTGACTTGCTGGACCCATAGAATGTGGTGGAAATGACGTCTGGAAACTTCCAAGACCAGGTCATAAGAAATCTTACTGCTTCTTCCTAGGTTCCTCGAAATACTTTTTCTTGGAGCCCTGAGCTGCTGTGTATGTAGTCCAAGTGCCATATCCTACAAGGCCGGTCAAGAGCTCAAATGTGGGGGAAGAAAGAGAGAAAACAACCCTTTTTTTCAAAAATTAATTAATTATTTTTTTATTTATGATACATAACCACATACAAACACAAACATTCTTATCATATGATCATTCCGTTCTTATTATATAATCAATAACTCACACCATCATCACATAGTTGTATATTCATCACCATGATCATCTCTTAAAACATCTACCTCAATCCAGAAAAAGCAATAAAAGGAAAACAGAAGAAAATTCATACATACCAAACCCCTTACTCCTCCCCTTCACTGATCACCAGCATTTCAATCTACTAAATTTATTTTAACATTTGTCCCCCCTATTATTTATTTATTTTTAATCCATATGTTTTACTTGTCCATCGATCAGGTAGACGAAAGGAGCATCAGTTACAAGGCTCTCACAACCACACAGTCAGTCACACTGTGACAGCCATATCATCATACAATTACCTTCAAGAAACATGATCACCAGAGCATAGCTCCACATTTTCAGGCAGTTCCCTCCAGCCTCTCCAGTACACCTTAACTAAACAGGTGTTATCTATTTAATGTGTAAGCATAATCTCCAGGATAACCTCTCGACTCTGTTTGGAATCTCTCAGCCACTGACACTTCATTTTGTCTCATTTTGCTCTTCCCCCTTTTGGTCGAGATTTTCTCAATCCCTTGATGCTGAGTTCCAGCTCATTCTAGGATTTCTGTCCCATGTTGCCAGGAAGGTCCACACCCCTTGGAGTCATGTCCCACATAGAGAGGGGGAGGGCAGTGAGTTTGCTTGCTGTGTCGGCCAAGAAAGAGAGGCCACATCTGAGCAACAGAAGAGGTTCTCTTTGGGGTGACTCTTAGGCCTAATTTTAAGTAGGCTTAGCCTATCCTTTGTGGGGTTAAGTTTCATATGAACAAACCCCAAGATTGGAGGCTCGGCCTATTGCTTTGGCTGCCCCCACTGCCTGTGAGAATATCAAGAATTCTCCCCTTGGGGAAGTTGAATTTTCCCCCTTTCTCACCATTTCCTCTAGGGGACTCTGCAAATACTTCCCCACTCACTGTTCAAATCATTCTGGGATTTATCTGGGCATCACTCTGGACAAACCTACAAAATCTCATGCCCTACCTAAGGTTCCAAGTACTATGGTGTTCGATTAAGCTGAGACACCAACACTTAATGGGAGGAGTGTCAAACAATTTATGGCCATCTTTAACCTACCAAAATGTTGGTTAAAGTCATTCAACAAATGTTTATTTGTTAGACATCCTCTACAGGCAAGACACCAATCTCGGCACTGGGATATAGCAGTGAACAAAAGAGAAACACGTTGTGCTTCCATGGAGCCTGAATTCCAGAAGAGTCTATATTCCAGCTTGAATAAATGGAGTCATGAACTCGAAGGGAAAATTGAGATCTTCTAGTCTCCAACTTTTGACCTGATGGATAAGTCCTATAAAATGGTCTCACTATAACTCAAGGTCTGATTCACCCTTTCTAAGACAAGTCTGCATGCACTGATCATCAAGGCAAAAGGAAGAAATTCTGAACTAGCAAGATGTAGCGTTTTCTGTCTCCTACTTTCCGTGAGATGGCTGGCACATTGCAGGGTTGAAGAACTAGGTGCCGCCAAAAGCTCTAGTTATTGAATGAGGTTGCCCATCAACTCTTAGTTCTGGAACTTGCCTAGGACTCACAGAGGAGAGCAGAGGGAGAATGAGGAAGCTGGAATTGCATCATTGTGCCTGAGGCCAGCAATGTCCACCCTGTGTGCTGTCCTGCAAGCTTGGGGATTGGCATGAGAAGGTTACTATGACTGGACCACCTGACCAGCAACCTCAAGGCTGGTCTGAGGAGCACTGGGGAATTTCACACATGGCAGAGCCAACATGGGTTCTGTTCTGGGATAACACGTGTAAGTAGCAGGGTGAATTCGTGAGTCATTGAGCTAATCTGAGCACTTTCAACCTGGATGCCTGGAAGATGAGCAAGATCCTGACTTCAGTGCCATAAAAGAAGTTATATTAGATGGCAGAGTCAACAGTTTCAACAGGGAGCAAAAGGCTGAATCACCCAGGCCTTTGCCTTCCTCTCGCCTGAGTCCAGAGTAAAGGATTAAGAGTGCTATTTTGGGGAGTTCCTAAGTGCTCCTGCGGAGAGCTTCCAACAGAGGTGAGTGGGTTCCCATTAACACACAACACACCTTTCAAACTGGATCCATTTATTTTTCATTTCCATCATTGGGCAACCAATCAATCGCTATTTATTGAGTTTCCCTACACATGTATTTTATATCAATCACCAAGATTTTTTTTTTCTCAAAATGTGCTCAGCAGGACATTAATTTTCTAGCATCCTGACAAGGTGGCCTCAGGGGAGGGGAAAATTTTCATCATCAAATACAAGCCACACTTGGAAAATACTCGGTTAAATTTTCCTCAATAGATTTCCCCACTGAAGGACTTTTCAGAGTCTTTAATATGCTAATGCTCATTGCAAATCTCCAAAAGGGGTTTAAATTATGAGCATTTCCCAACTCCTTCTGGCTGTAGACCCTCCTTTCAAAGAGCAACTTATAGGAATGTTTTTCTGACAAAGATGCTTTATGAAATGTTGTTTTGAATGACCATTTTAGAACAATTATTTCAAAGTTTGAGCATAGGAATTAGCCTGGGAGCTTGTTAAAAATGCAAATTACTGGCCAGACATTAAAATTGAGTAAGTCTTGGGTGAGATTCAGAAATAGTCGTTTAACAAATATTTCACTGATTCTGATGTGGGTGGGCCATGGCACCCGCTTTGGGAAACTGCTTTGGAGAACTCTAATCCCTTATTTTGTAGATGGAGAAACTGAGGCACTGAGAAATGACTTGCCACATCATGAATTCATGGGAGACTTGGGGATTGGCCTGGACTCCCAGTTCAGAGAAAACCTCTCCCATCACCCGATGAGACAAACTGTGTTTCGCATGCATCTGAGATTTCTGTAAATACTACTCTAAAGTGCTCAAGAGATGATGTTGAATTCATGAATGGATAAGTCAATGAATGAATGAATAAGTGAATGAACGTATATCCTTTATTCTAGCCACTTGTACCCGTTTTGATGCAATCCGAGAGTATAATTTGTTTGGTTAGTTTCATTTTATGGCTAACAAAACTCAAGTCCAGGGAAGTTAAGCAATTTGCTCAAGGTCACACAGCAAGTCAATGGCAGAGTTATAGTTATGTCAGTTTTTTTCTGATCTCAGATTCCAATCCTGATTCCGGGATTACTATTCCACAGCCCACCTCGTTTCTCAGCTTTGCTACTTAACAACAATGTGACACTGTTCACATCACATACCCTTTCTAAGTCTTGTGTGTAAATGAAGTTAATAATAACTGATTTCATTGCTTTGTTGAAAGGACTAAATAAGATAAAGCATGTAGCACACTTGGCATAGCGCTCAACAGGTGGTAAGTGTTTTATAAATATTAATTCCCACCAATAATGATACTGGTAATCATGAGCAAAAGCTCAAAGAGACCTATGCACGTTTTGAAGGAAAATGAATTCCTTTTGCGGATAACAGTGTAACAGTAGGAAGCTCAGATGGCTTGGCCTTCCTTCCAAGTCTGACCATCAAAGCAGTGCCCCAGAACCCCAGAGCTGGAATGTAAGAAAATTCACCTAGTTCAACCTCCATCCCCCAATATAGATCCCTAGTAAGGGAATTCCAGAGCCCAATCTGCTCTGGGAATATGACCTCCACTGAACTCACCACCTCCTGAGAAAGCCCTATCTCTTGCTACATAAATAATAGCGACGTTTCCCAAAGTGTAGTCCAATGATCACTACTTCCAGGGGACACTTTCCAAGAAAGTAGTCCTGTTCAAATAAAGTTGGAAGTGTCACATGCTCTAACCTCCTTCAGAGATGTTCATAATGCCTATTGCCATGGCAAAGGCTCTGAGCAGTGCTGCAGTTAACAAAAAAGAGTTGGTCTTTGTTGAACTCAGGAGTCCCCACTCTCATTTGGCCAAAAATCTTACTGAGAGTCTGTAGATTCATTTTGGGGGCTGCCTCTGTGTCAAAGGTCTTGCATGTAGTTGTTTGTGGGTTTTATTTTTACAGTCATGTTGATATGACATCATTCTTGCCTCATCTGAGTTAAAATATTACTGTTTTCTATTTAGGATCTGCGTATTTCCTAGCGCAGAGTGCTGTTCCTAGCCGGAATGCACTGCTACAGTTGTATGGTTTATTTACAATTGCTGTTTGCTCCAAATGACCCTTCGCTGTGCCATACTAGCTGTTAAATATTTTGAGCATGACCTCTGCTAACAACTTTTTTTCTTCTTCTTAAAACTATCCTTTCTCAAAGCCCATCACCCTACTTTCTCAGCCCCCATAGCTCATCTTCCCAATGCTTGCCCTTGTCTGGGGGACCCTCCACTCACCACAGACCCTGTTTCATCCCTTTTCTCACCAGTCAAGTGACTCTTGTTTCTTTCTCCAACTTTCAAGATCCCTGTTCCCAAAAAACATGCCAGGGGAGAAAGATTGGCGATACGCCATGGCTCCCAGCACAGTGCTAGGTGTTCCAACATTGCAGTTTGACCTTGAGATTCAAGCGCGCGCACACACACCATGCACACCCACGTGCACAAATACACACCTCCCAGACTCCCCAAAAGCAAATGCCTGGACCTCACCTACAGTGGGGTCCCCCTTTTCCCGAGGAGGAGAATCCACTGAGAGAACTTCCAGAGCCATTTCTTAGGGAGTAGAGGAAGGTTAAAAGTGTACATGTAGCATTCTTTCTGGCTCCGGCTCAGAAGCCGTCAGGCCAAAGGGAGTGGGGTTTCTGGTTTCAAAGGGAGCCTGAGCAAAGCTGCTTCTTTTAGTTGCAGCCCCTCTTAGGAAAATGGAGAGCTTTTTTCTCCTGCAAGCAGAGTCATAAATCATGAGTGCTCCTCCGGTTCTGCGACTGGGGGCGGGATTAAGGTTGTTTGGTTAGATCTGTTTGAGTGTGTATCTTTCGGTCTTCATCGCCCTCCCTCTTCATAAACATCAGCTTGTGAGTTCTTGTCCCCCAGAGGACACACCGACAGCATCACGTTAAATATTTAGAACAGGAAACCACCTTACTCGGCTGGATGGGAAAAGCGATCTGGGCATCTGTGCTCATGTGGGGCTCCCATCTCTCTCCTGACCCCTTAGATGACACCCTCATTTGATACCCACGTGCTGCTCCAAACTCTTCCTAAGAGAGGAGGCAGGCTTGGTGCCCTGACAGGTGAGGACTGAGCTGGGAAATATTTCTCTCTGGCCCGAGTTTTATAGGCTAAGGATATCAATAAAATACATATTTAATAGCCTTTTTCTTGTGACCAAGGTGGCCTCTATGGCTCAGTGAAGGGGAGGAAAATATGAAGGGAAGAAGTCTGAAAAGCCATCTGCCATAGCACCATATATGCCCTTGTGCCTGTTTGTGTTGAAATGTAACACTGTTCATATGATACCCTCTGTAAAGAATCTTCTGTGGCTCCCTACTGCCTAGATAATAAAGGTCAAACTGCAGCATAGAGCATAGGAGACCCTTCAGAACTTGGCTCAAATATAAGATCCTTTTGTGTGCGTGTGCTATGCCTTTCTTTCATCCATGGTTCTGATCTCATTAATTCATCTGTCCTCTTACTATGCATATATTTTCATATCTCACTTCTGCTTCAGACTTGCCTTTCTCTCTGCCTAGAATGTTTTTGTCCCGTCCCCCATCATATTATTCAAACTAACAACTATATATTAGTAGTTTACAATATTTTAATAGTAAACAACAGTAGACAGTAAAGGAGATCATTTGACTCATTTAACTGAGGAGTCAATGTACATATGGGCTTCAGGTGAGGCTTGATCCAGCAGCTCAAATAATGGTATAGAGGACCCAGATCCTTTGTGTCTCCATTCTGTCTTTGACTGTTTTACACGCCACACAGAAATCCCATGGTAACTCTTAGATCACCCCCAGTGGAACCAGAGTGGCCCCAGAAGTTCTAGAGCTCACATACTCAACTAAACCATTAAAAGAAAAGACACTCTTTCAATTAACTCCTGAACAAGCCTGGGGATTCACTCTTTCATTGACTCAAATTACATCTTGTGTTCATTTCTACACCAATGACTAGGACTGGGGATCATATGTGTTTGCCTTTGTACATATTTACTTTGCTTGTAATATTCCTCCTCACAAAAATTCCTATTTAACCCTCAAGGCCTGGGTTAAATGTCCCAATAACACTGTTGGGCTTCTCATTCCATTCCAACTTCTTCCTAATGAGTTAGCAAGTCCTTTTTGCTATTTCCAAGGCACTCTGTCTTATGGCTACTTTTTAAAATTCCTGACTTTCCTGTTAGGCTATGAGTTCATCTAAGACCCTGACCACATTGGATTCATATCAGTTGTCCCCATGTTGACTCACATACTGCCAGGCATGCAAAGGGGCTTGAAATATCTACTGAATGAATGCATATGCAATGTGCATGGACATCTGCTGTCATCGCCCCCGGGTTCTGAGTCATCAGCAAGATAAAGGTCCTTGGACTCTCAGAGTCTGCCCTGGCCTGGAGCCTGAGCCTGTCTTGAGCACAGAGATGACACGTTCCCGCCAGGCGCCACCCCCACTTTTGCAAAAGAGACACACACCTCTCAAGGACCACCTCTAGGATACAGCACAGTCCAGGGAGAGCAATCCCAGGCTAGTTCTAACAGCAGATGGTGAGGTTGGCAGAAGTACACAGATGGTGCACTCAAATGGGGTAATTTAAAGAGAATTGAATAGAGAAGGATTTATAAAGACGGGACTGGGTGTAGGGAAACCAACATGGCATGGAGACGTGTCCTAGGATTAGCAACTTCAAGGAGCTGTTACAACTTCAGGGCCTAAGAGAAAAGTTTCTTAAACCCAGAAAGAGAGAGAGGGAGAAAAAGCTGAAGAGAGAGTGCTCTATCTCAAAGAAGCAGGGACTTCAGAAGAGGGAGACAGACAAACCACAGCACCCTGATAGGGAGGAACTTGGGGAATAAATACCTGATCTCACTTTTCTGCCAGTGCTTGCCTTCCACTATCCAACCCAACTGAACACGAGAGAGCAAGGGAGCCACTGATGCAGTCCATATGGACCAGCCTCTGGGGACAGAGGACAGATGGGGGAGGATGGAGAGGCACATAAAAGAGAACCACAGAGTGAGTCAGGGCTTGGATAACGAAACAGTGACTAGCAGGAACCAAAATGGGGTTTTCACATCCTGCTAAATTGGCCTAATTTCTTCTTCTTCCGTCAGGGAAGACGGCAGTCCGTTTACCTTGATGTCAACAAGGTTTGGCACAGTTTTTCATAGCATGTCTTTGGGAAAGATGGAGAAAGGTGGGCTAGATGTCAGAAACAGTCAGCAGGGCTCCTTGCAGGTTGGGTAATTTTAACCCAATGATGCCAACAGAATAACTGGATTCAATCAGGAAGACGGTTGTGAATCAGAATCACAGGGCTCCATCAGTGGCCCTGTCTGCTCGCCATTGCTATCGATGAATTGGTTAAAAACAGAAGAGGCCGGCTTATTGTATTTCCTCCTGACCAAAAGCTGGATGAACTGGCCAGTATTTTAGGATGAGACTGGGATGGCAAATCAATGAAACGATAAACTGAATTAAGAGGATTTCATGGAGTTATGTTTCTTTTTATTATTACTAAAAATGCCCAATGCAAAAGCCCAAGGCCAGAGTTTGTTTTTAAGGGAGGAGTGCAAGTTGACAAGCAAAGGCGACAAGAGTGAGGGTAGGGTATCTCAACTGGAGGACACAGCACAAACAAAACAATGTAGGTATGAAGCAGCATAGGCTTTGGGGGAAATCTACAAGCAGTTCGGGGCTGCGAATAGATGCTCAAGAAGAAAGTGAGAAGAGGTGATGAAGAAGAGGTAGTTAGAACTGTGCCCCAACACAGGTTGGTAAGGAGCATGGAATTTATCCTGTAGATGATTGGGATTTAGGCAAAGAATTTTTTGCAGGGGAATGAATAAACCAGGTTACTTATATACTCATGTATGTAAGTATTTATTCATTGTTAATCTGATCAAAATTTTATCACGAGACTTTTCAAACATACAGAAATGTTGAAAGAATGGTACAACTATCTGTATACCCACCATCTAGGTTGCACAATTGACATTTCGCTACATTTGCTTTATTGCATATCCATCCATCCCTTCATACCCCTTATCAGCTATCAGTCCATCTTACTCTTTCACTGCACTTCAAAATAAGATGCAGACATTGATATCCCTACTTCTTTAGCATCCATAGCATTAACTAGAATTTGCCACTGGTTGACACAGATTTGAATTTACGTATGAAATCACTGTATACCAGCCCATCAGTGGACTGAAACCATGGAGTTTGATTCTAGAGCCTGTGCCCATATCCATCATCACCCATGGCATCTGGATGGAGCCACTGATGTGCTTTCAGCACAGAAGTGAGCTCGGGGATGAAGGATGGGTAATGGGATGAAGCCTTAATAAAGAAAGGAGGTATTCATAGGACACCTGGGCAGGGCCAAGATGGGGTGAAACCAGGACCATGGAGGAGAGCTGCTCACACATCAACATGCCAGGCTTCCTATCAACTCTCTGGCCCATGCCTTGGGATCCCTGAATCAAGACACTGGACACTGAGCAGTCTTTGAAGAGAGTTAAGATTTCAGATGGACCCTGTTCCTTCTAAGCCTTCCTTAGGTCCTCGGCTCAGCCCAGGGGACTTGCCTTAGGAGAGAATGAGCAGGGCTCTGAGTCATAGGTCAGTGCAAACTAACTTCCTGAACATGTTGAAGAAAACCAAATAAGCTCTGGGAATGTTCATCCCAGGAATTTTAGCAAACTGCGGAAGTCGTGAGGCCTGAGTGTTAGTTAACACGTGGGGTTGGGGTTCTTGCCCTTTCGTGTTTGGCTGCATAGCCAAACCCACCAAAGTATCCCCAGTTTACTCATTTGTGTACATCTGGAAGGATATGAAATGCCCATTTCCTTTACTGTGGACACAGATTTCTAAAGGCAGAAGGGGTTTTCCCTGGGACCCATGGGAATTTAGACAGGGTTCACGTCAAAAATCTCTTAACAATGAATTAGGCCACTTACGACATCATCTGCCATCAATACATGATTAAGTGGAGACTTACAACATTGCAGTCAATGAATAAAGATCAGCTAATTGGAAAAAAACAGCAATTAGTTAATTCTTTAATTAATATTCCCTTTACCTGTCAACTACGGATGTTAATTTTTTTTTTTTATGCTAGATTTTTCTAATCTAGGGCAAAGTTATCTTATCCAGGGGCAAATGAAGCTGTGTTGGAATTTCTACAGGCAATTTTTGCATTATATGGTGAGTAACTAGACAAAGACCCTGGAAAACATTAAGACAAAAACCTTGCAATCAACATGTAAATTCTCACTTAAATGCGGAAGAGATCTGGGAGAAGGATGCCAAGGAAAAATTTCATTAGCATTCTTCCTACACCGGCCTTAATAGTAAAATGTAATTTTGCTAATGGAGTTTGTGTTTTTCATTAAATTATATGGGCATTAAAAAGATTTCTAAAACAATAGAAATATTCCAGGGAATTAATTACTCTTAGAGTTATTCTGTCATCCTCACTCACTCTGATAAGCCAAAGCCCATAGATTCTGTCTGGCACATATAAGTAAGGTGAAGATGAAACTTTTTTTTTTTTTTTTAACATTGTAAGAACTATGACTTGGGCTTTTCGAACATTCTTGGGACATTGAGTTTGGAAGACTCTTAAGAGAACATGTTACTTAATGCTTTTATTGAGAAAGATGACAGTAACTAGACACATTGAAGGAGTTAGATTTTATTTTTAATTAGAAGGAGCCTCTTGATTCAGGTAAGAAGAAAACACATCTAGGAAGTTATCAGTGGTCAACAATCATTTCTTCACTCCAGAGGTATACCCTGAGTCACCACTGCCTGCCATGAACCCTGCAAGTCAGAGCTTCCTCCGGAAGCAAATATGTGTTGCCATCTGATACCAAAACAGTTTGGGGTCATTGTGTTGGGGTGTGGGGGATTTGGTTTGTTCACAACAAACTTTGGATGAACTCTGAAGTGTCCTTGAACTGGATCAGACACTGTGCTGGCCAAGCACTCCCTGCTACCTCCTCCCCCCCACTTTTAGGCAGTTGGTTTGGTCTACATCAGAGTTTCCACAACTCTTTCCTGCAGAACTTGAATTCGATGAGCCATTAATAGATGTCCCTGAAACAAAAATGTCCCATGGCCAAATGAGCCTGAGAACCAGCACAGCACATCTCCCTCCTGAAGATTTCTAAGACACATTCTCATATTAAAGCATCTAGAAGTGCAGGTATGAAGATGCCTGTTTAACTTGGTTAAATGAAGATTTCACAAATGTATGTGAAATGTATGTGATTCACACAGCACATCACAAACACACACCTAAGAAATCTTTCTCCTATATAATACTTTTGGAAAACTCTATTAGGTATGATGCCCGACTGAATAGACAGGTGCACTTATCAGGAACAGAACAAAACAGCGATTCAGGAATTTCCAAACACAGATTCTATGGTATTAGCAGATGTCCCATGGGTGTCTGCTTCAGAGCCTAGTAAGGACATGGACCTACAATGCCACGGGTGTTGCTTGTGGCCCATTAGATCTTTAACTTTTGTCTAATGAGGCATTGCTCTTTTGAATTCCCCTTAAGCAGTTGCAAATTCAAAATGATGTGCGAGCAGAGTCTTACGGTATTTTAATACTGACAGCCAATGTTTATTGAGTACTTACTAGAGACCAGGTGCAGGTATAAGTATTTCACATGTATTCAACCACTTAATGATTAAGACAACCTGATGAGGTGAGAGGGTGTTTTTTTATGTCTGTTTTAGAGATGAATAAACTGAGTCATGGATAGATTGACACTTGCCCAAAAGGCCTCTGTTCAGTGAGTGGCAGGACTGGAGTTGAAGCCGGGCAGTCTGGCCCCAGATGCTACACATTTAATTCCTCTCTATTCTGCCTCATTTTAATAAGCCACTAATAGTTTTGAGGGCTAACTATGTATCAGGCACTATGCTGACAATAATTGTCATAATAATAAATTGTCTCATTTACACCCCAGGAGTGATGTTATTATTATAATTTCCATTTTACAAATGAGGACATTGAACTTTAGAGTGGTTGAGCCACTTGTTCAAAGCAGCGTAGCTAGTGGGTAGGGGGTGGGCAGTATTCAGAATTAAGTCTGGTAGACTCTGGAGTCCACATTCTTAATTAAATTCTGAAAATAAAATGAATTGTAGGTATCTTTAGGAGCCATATTCTTATTCATTATAAGAAAGACCTTCGCAGCTGTCAAAGTTGGTCAACAAGGGCAGGACTGTGTGCTGAGATGAGCTGTCTATGGCTTGGCAGTGTTCAGGCAAAGGCCGGGCAGTCATATGCCAGGGATGCTGCATTCAGGGTCCCTAGTCCAGGAGGGACGATCACTTGGATTTCTTCAAACCTAAGATCCCAGAACATTGCGAGCAGCATTTGGTAGGATGAGGGGGTTTCTGTTCATCAGAGGTCAGGAGTATAATGGGATATGGCATGCTTTTTGGCTTCATAAGGACTATTCTGGGATCATAAACACTTACCTTATGTATTTATGCATTCATTCACACATTGACTGATATTTACTGGGCATCTACTGGGTGTTAAGCCTCATCCTTGGCACTAGTGAACGCAACAAGCAAACATAAAGAAACCACTGGCCAATGGCAACAGTTCTACAAAGAAAGCAAACAGAGTCCAATGACAGAGAACAGAAGGGTGTGGAGGACAACCTGCTCCTGAGAGGGAGGCCAGGGAATGACCCTCCAAGGAGGAGACATTGAAAGCGGAGGCTTGGACTATGAGACAGGACCAGACATGGGAACATCTGGAGGAGCGGTGTCCCTAAAAGAGGAAACAGCAGGAGCAGGGATATTGACGTAGGGAGAGCAGCTGACTAAAGGCCAGGGAGGCTGGAACCCTGTTGTGTGAGGTGACAGAGAGTAGGCAGGAGTTTGTACACCAGGCAGAACACTGTATGACAATCTCAATGGACAGCCATCCAAGTGCTTAGGAGAATGGGGGTGATGTGGGCTGATTTAGGAGTCTGGAATATACCTCTGGCTGCTGAGTACAGAATGGATTAGAGGGGCACTAAGAAGCAGGGAGAGCAGGAAGGAGGCCGTGACAGTCACTCAAGTGGGATGTGGTGGTGGTCGCTTAGAGCAAAGCAATGTTGGCAGAAATGTCCAAAGCATGGACATTTTCAAAATATATATACGGTAGAACCAAGAGAATTTACTATTGGATTGGGGGAGTCTGGAATTGATCGGGCATGGGGGTGGGGGAAGAAAGCAAGAAATGAAGGCTAACTCCCAGGTATGTGGCTGGATGGTAGGACTGTCCCTCTAGTAAATATATTGGCCTATCATTTCCAGTCCTTTTAATTTGTCTGCCAGATTGTTGGCCCAGGAGCCTCCTTACATGTTATAGTGGTTGAATCTGAAGGAACATGGGCCAAGCCTGGTATAGCAAGCTCTAGTGAAGAGCAAAAACTCACACAGATCGGGGTTCAGAGTCATCCCCACAGATGAGGCAACTTCACACACGCGCGCGCGTGCAACTAAAATGCCTAGGCTCTGTCAATTACTGATGGTAAACCACATGCTGGATCCCGACCAATCCCAGGCTCCCACAAAAGCCAACAATTAAAAGGGAGTATCCTCTGTGGATGACCAGCCACTCTGGAGACCCGGTTGTCCCTGGGGGTTGTCTAACAGCTTGCAAGAGTACACCCCAGCTCTAGCTCCCGAAAACCTGGCCCGGGCCCTAGGAAGTGTTTCAATAATGGATGATGACCAATAAACAGCCAGTGATTTGCTGGAAATTATGAGCGATAAATAATTGAGAGGTAGGGAGCCTGATCAGCGGTACCCTTGCCTCCTGCTGATTCTCCTTAATGCATTTCCTTGATGCAACTCCCTGCGGTGTAGGGCGCAGACAGCTAAGAGTCCTTTGGAAGATGCTGACCAGCAAGCCTAGAGAGTTATAAATATATGAGCCTCTCCACGCTTTACTACAGGGGAACAACAGGCAGCAGCTCGGCAAGGACATGACTTGGCTGCCCCGGTTGAACCCAAGTTGCTGTTATGTGGAACACAATTGTCCCCAGCAGGCAGCCAACCTAGCGGGCCCTGAGAAAGGCTAAATGGGTACAAGGAGAGATGAGAAAAGGTTGAGTTATTCATGAAAAGAAATTGAGGGAAATTTTAAGATTAGCTCATTGTCCCAACCATAAACTATTCAAGCCACGTTTTCTCATTAAGCCTCAGCTCTTGCCACGTATCTTTCTGACCTTTCTGCATCAATCACACCATTGGGCACATGGTTCCTACCACTTCTTAAAATCTCTGCTGCTCCTTCCTGATGCAAGCTACCATCATCTCTTGCCTGTGCTATTGCATTAGCCTCAAAGTATACTTGCCCCTTCAGTCTATTTTCAGCATTAACAGGCAGAGAGCTTTTGTTAACGTGTAAGATACAGCATGTCTCCCACCTGTTGCCCAGGCTTCCACTGGCTCCCATCAAAGTCAGAGTAAAAGTCAGAACCCTTCCACATCTGGGTTTCCCATTAGGAGGAACCCTCTCTCCACTGACCCCTTGGTTTCCCCGACACTAGGTTCCCTGCTACTCCTTGAATGCACTAAATATACTGTCACTTCCAGTCTTTGTACTGGCTGTTCCCTCTCCCTGGAAGTCCTTCCTCCAGACATCAACATGGCTTTCTACATCACTATATTCAGTGCTCAACTATCACCTTCTCAGGGAAGCATTTGCTGACCACCATAGTTTATGATGACTTGTCACCCAGCCCAGGTATATGCTCAGCAGTCCCTAGCTCTCTATTCAACTTTATTTTCCCATCATAGCTCTGATCACCATCTGCATTAGGTTTCTATTGTTGCTGCAGCAAATTACCACACATTTATTACCTTATGATTCAGGAGGTCAGAAATCCAAAATGGGCCTCACTAGGGTAAAATCAAGATGTTGGCACACATGCGTTCCTACTGAGGCTCTGGGGGAGAATGCATCCATGTGTCCTTTCTGGTTTGTAGAGGCCACCCACCTTCCTTGATTCATGTCCGCCTTCCTCCATCTTTAATGCCAGCGTCTCTGACCACTCTTCTGTAGTCACATCTCTCTCCGAACTCTCTATTCTGCCTCCCTCTTCCACTTTTAAGGACTCCTGAGATTACACTGGGCCCAGCAAAATAATCCTGGATAATCTCCCCATTTCAAGGTCATCTGGTTAGCAACCTTTAGTTCCATCCTCAGCCTTAATTCCACTTTGCCATGTAACCAATTACACCCATGGTTCCAGAGATTAGGAAGTGGTCGTTTTTAGAGGCCATTATTCTGCCTACCACACCATCCAACTGTAAACTTTGATTATTTGTCTTGATTATTATCTGTCTCTGCCAGTCAGAATGTAAGCTTCAGGGCAGCAGGGCATTTTTGTCAGGTTGGTTCATTGTTTTATCCCCAGAACCTGCCAACAATGCTTGGCACATAGCATAACAGGTGCTAAAAATCATTTGTTTGATGAATGAATACGTGAACACCTGGTCCTCTACAGCCTTCTCCACCACCTAAGGGTCCTGGGAGTCTAACCTGTGCATGGTGTGTCAACCAGCTCCCTTCCCTGTCTGCAGGCTGGAATACTTTCCCCCTTGTATTCTAAGTTTTTAAGTCTTATCTTTAAGTCCTAACATTTTGACATCTCTTGTCAAATTTCTCTGGTTCTCCCAAGGAAAGAGTGACATCTACTCTCTCTCCTGGGTTCTCGCACCTTTTCCGCCACTGAATCTTGTCTATCTCCACTTCTAAATTAATGAAAGAAGACTGCAAGCATGTCTTGAATTTTTTAGTCTTTGTATTCCTGTATCTAGCATTGTCTTAGTTTTCTGTGGCTGCGGAAACAAAGTACTACTCAGCGGATGGCTTAAAACAACAGTTTTAACTTCTGGAGGCTAGAAGCTCGAAATCAAGATGTCAGCAGGGCCATATGCCATCTAAAACCTGTAGAGAATCCTTCTTTGCCTTTCCTAGCCTCTGGTGTTTGCTGGCAATCCTTAGAGCCCCTTGCTTATAGATGCATTACTCCAGTGTCTGTCTCAATCTTCACAGGGCCTTTTCCCTTTGTCTCCTCTCCTCTTTATATAAGGACACCAGTCATATCAGAGCAGGCCATGCCCTACTTCAGTACAGCCTCTTCTTAAATTTAATATATCTGCAAAGACCCTATGTCTAAATAATAGGTTCTGGGATTGAGATTTTAACATTTCCTCCTGGGGGACGTAATTCAACCCATATCAAGAATATAGCAAGTGTCAAATAATTTTTATTGAATTAGTTCATTCATTTATTTTAGTGGAAAGGTTCAGTGCTTGGGAACTCCAGACTTTAGAAGTCAGTAGTGACTGGCACATGAGGCTCTGGAGACAGAGTGCATAAAACACTTTGGGAAGTTATAATAACAGAAATGCTTTGCGTGCTTACTACTTGCCAGGAGTTGTGTTGAGTAGTTCACATGCATTATCTTATTTGATCCTTATAGGCTAAAAATTTATGAGGCTAAAATACCTAAGACAGTTGGGATGAGAAATGAGAGAGACAGAGGCAGAAATAGAAGTAGAGGTAGACATATAGATAGATGGATAGGTAGGTAGGTAGGTAGGTAGATAGATAGATAGATAGATAGATAGATAGATAGATAGATAGATAGATAGATAGATAGATAGATAGGTAGGTAGGTAGATAAATAGACAGACAGATAGATAAATAGACAGACAGACAGGGAATACATTTAAGGGCCAGAAGAGAAGTTCAAGTGGGAGATCCAGAAGGCGAGAAAGTACTGGGTGTTCCCAGCTCAGCATGACATTTCAGATGTTCCTTCGGTGGCAATTCTGTCAAACAGTTCCACCTGGGCATTGATTGCTGAGCCTTAACTTTACAATTCTAATACGATTAAAGAAGAGTGATCCTTGGACATTATGAACTTGGTTTTAAAATCGGAGAGTAACATGGGGATTTCAGACACAATGGCAATATCATTGGAGGAAATCTTTTGAGGATGAGGGACTACTGTGAATCCTCAAATGACCTAAGGATATGTGGTTCACCCTAGTGTGAACACTGAGGGTGGGGGTGGTTTGGAGCTTAATTCCAAGGCGCAATGCAGATGCTAAGAAAGTGGGGACCCTGGCCTGTCACCCCCATCTGAGCCAGAGCAAACTATTTTTATGTGTTCTGCACTGTTATGGATTAAATCATGCTCCCCTACACATGATTTGTGTCCTTACCTCTGGTCCTGTGGATTGAACCCATTTGTAAATAGGTGCTTTGAAGATGTTATTAGTTAAGGTGAGGCCAAACTGAATCGAAGTGGACCTCAATCCAATATGGCTGGAGTCCTTATAAGGAGAGGAAATTTGGACACAGTGGAAGTAGGCTATAGAAGGAGAGAGGCAGCCGTGCGATGAAGACAGAAACTGAGTTATGGATTACCAGCACGTCACCACCAGCATGTTACAGACTTCAGAGAAAGCATGGCTCTGCTGACGCCTTGATTTTGGACTTTGGGCCACCCCAACCACTCGTTGTTTAAGCCAACGGGTCTGCAGTACTTTGTTACAACAGCCCTGCTAAACTGAGACTTTATGATCTTTTACCTACCCTCCTTTAGGAAGGAAGGAGTCTGCTGCCGGGATAAAAGACTGGTGGAAATTGTGGATTAGACCGGGGATGTTTCTATAAGATATCTTGTGTTGGCCTCACCTGACTCATAGTCCCCCTTCTCCACTCGACTTTTTGCCCTGAGAAACTTCTCTGTGGAAATTGCATCAATGTTATGGCTTCTGACTTCAGCATTAAGGCTGGTTTTGATCAATGGGACAACTGATAGATCAGAGAGAGTTGGCTGGAGGATGGAGAGAAAGGCTGCATATTTGTTCTGCTTGCTCTCTCCTTGTGGGGTTCCCTAAGACCTTCGGTCCTTCTATCAGAGGTCACAGCTCTCAGTAGGGGCCCTCTCCACATAGCTATCTGACTCCAGACTTTGTGCCTGAGCTCTCCCCTTACCCCTTCAAGGTTGGGTGTGGAGATGTTCCCTTCCTGCTCTTCCCCAGGGTGGAGACCAGCCCTACCTTTCATTATCCTCCCTCCACTTTGCTCACATCTTTACTAATGATCTCATCATTATGTTCTCTCCAAACTATCCTAACTTGAGTGTGTTCTTTGCTTCTTTTGGGACGCTGCAGGATACCATGTGATTTGTCCAACATCACCTGGGGGAATCAGGGCTAGAACTAAAGTCTTTCCACCTTCATAGAAAGCAGGACCCAGGGGAACCTGCCTCTCTCCCTCCTGGCAAAGCAGGTCAGGGACTTAGACACAGTTCAGACCAGAAAGAGGTAGGAGAGACATGCAGACCATGCCAGGAAGACATGGAGTCATCCTAAGCCATGCTGACAGAGAAGCAGCAGAAATTAGTGTTCAGGACCCTCCATCAACTCCAGGACACAGGAAGATATCAGCTCCCAAGTGTCAATGACAAAATCATAGCAAACTGACAGTGTGGGTGCCATGCATTTTACAGATGTGAACTTGTTAAGTCCCAAGATGATCCTATGGGGAATTGATCCTCTTTGAGTCTAGGACATCATTGACTGTAGGGCATCCTGAGTCCAGTGATTTTAAAACAGAATTTCAATATCAATAAAATAAGTAGTAATTTCTATTTTGCTCATAAGGAGCAGCCTTCTCCTTCTCATTATTTTATGACAGCTATTTTCAATATCACTTTCATCACAAGTATTATTTTTATACCCAGACCATGGATCATTGGTTTGTAGGAAATCATAGTCTGATACAACCCCACAGGAAGGGGGCATGATGTGCAGAGAAGCTTCACTAGAATGTACACTCCATGCAGGTGGAGACCAGGCATGACCTGTTCTCATTATACAGCATGATTCCTGACACACAGCAGAAACTCAGGAATCAGCATCTGTGGAATGAATGAAGGAATGAATAAATTTGTGAGATCATGGACTCCTGGGTGCCAATATGAGCTCTAATATCATTGGTTCAGCTTTCCAAACTCAATTTCTTCATTAGTAAAAGGGGAATGATAGCAGTCCCTATCTCACAGGTTGTCATGACATGTGTAAATGACCTGATTATGCCTGGCACATAGTAGGTGCTCAATAAACAGCAATGAATTGTTCTCCCCTACTGCTGCCTATGAGATCTGTCAGGGCTTACTGAGCAGGAGGATGAGCTCACTGGCTCCAGAGTGGGGTCTCCTGGGATGCTCCCCTACCTCCAGGGTCCCAGGTGGCTGTGGTTAGGAAGGGGGCACTCGGTGATGTTTCAAGATAGTCACAACCTTGACTGTCCTCCATAGCCTGATTGATGGGCCTGTCTCCTGCATGTCCTGCATGAGATGTAGACACCGTGAATGAAAGAGCTGTAGAAAACTTTAATCCCCAAACGGCAGAAAGAGATACTCTTGGGTCCAGAGTATGCTTGATCCAGTGCATCAGGTGGGGCATGATTTTTCCCCCATGGCATCCAATCAGCTGTCAGGGCTAAGCTGGTGTTTCTGAACTTGGAATGAAATATTTTCCCCACTTAGCTGACAAACTTCTTGGCTGATTTTGCTCCAAACAAAAAAATCTGGCCTCAGAATATCCCAGTGATTTCACTGGACCAGTGGCAGCTCCGAGGGGGAGGAGGCAAGGTGGGAGGGGCAGTGGGGGGAGGGAGGAAGCCCTCCAGGAAAAAAATGACTTAAACCCTTTCAGGCTGATGACGGGGTCTTGGGCAGATCCTTGATGTCAGCAGTTTCTTAGAGACCAGAATTATGGGAAGATAGGCAAGAATTGTTCAGGAGAAGTTGTTTGTAGATTTCCACATGTGGGGATGGTGGCTGGGACCTGGGAGCAGCTGCAAGTAGCTCTATTGTTCTGTTGGCAGAACCTACTGTGTTCAGTCTCTTTCTTGGGTCTCTGCTGCTAGATGTGCGGCCTGCCAGAGCCATGCGACCTCCAGTGAGCATAATGGGAATCCCATAAGCTGCTCAAGGCTTTCTCTGATGGAACAGTGGTGGGGGGCGGGGGTCTTCTGACTTACTACTTCTCAGAGCCTGTCTGCTCGCCCTGCCTCTTGGACCAGTTGCTATGAAAGCACTTTACCTCTTAGAAATGAATTCCTTGTGGTCTCACCCTTGTTCTTTAGTTTGTACTTCCTTACCAAAGAAGACTGCCGTTTAGAGCCCAGATGCAGAAAAAAATGATGACATCTTCCCAGCATCTAAACTCAAGATCCCATTGCTGCAGCAGCACCCTACACTGCGCTCTGTGAGTAGGGTTTGAGCGTCATTGGTTTTGTACACCCCAATCCTTCCAAGCATGACTGATGCGGCTATAGGATGTCCGATCAGAGTGTTTGCTTGGTAAACACAAGTTCAATCTTAGAGTCAGTTAAAATGCTGCTTCCTCTGTGAAGCCCGATGCATCTTTATTTTTCCTCCCATAGCACTTGTGCATCCGTTCGCTTTAGCTGTATGAATGCCATTTTTAGTTGGCCCCATTTCCACAATGCAAGGAGTCGGCAAACTTTTCTTAAGAACAGCTAGATGGTAAATATTTTCAGCTTTGCAGGCAGGCTATAGGGTATCTGTCATAACTACTTAATTTTGCTAATGTAGCATGAAAGCAGCCCTAAAAGATATTTAATGAATGGATGTGGCTCTGTTCAATAAAACTTTATTTATACAAACAGGCAGCAGATTGGATTTGGCCCACGGGCGGTGGTTTGCAGATCCCTGTACTAGACTGAAAGTTCTAGAATGTATCACAGGGCTTGAAACACACTACCGATTCAACTGACACATTAACATTTTAATTAAAATTAGTATTTTTACTTTTTATTTTGAAATAGTTACAGAAGTTGCAAAATTAGTATAAAGACTTCTAAGCACCTTTCAGCCAGCTTTACTCAATGATGAATTCCATGCCAATTCCATTTAGATCAATATTCTCCAATGCCAATTCAATGCATATCAATACATATATACAGACAATAAAACCAGAATGATTTGCTGTCTGCCTCCAGCTACGTATCTCTGAGCAAGTCAGTTAATCCCTATGAGGTTCAACGGCCCCATCTGTAAAGGTGTGATTAAAAATAGACTCTAGGATGGGCAACAGTGGCTCGGCAGGCAGAGTTCTCGCCTACCATGCTGGAGACTTGGGTTTGATTCCTGGTGCCTGCCCATGCAAAAAAAAAAAAAAAACAAAAACCTCTAGAACCACACAAATTCTTCGAGACCCATGGAAGAAAGGTTTATATGATCTGGAACTGAAATTTTCTGTAGTGCATAATCTAATTCAACCTATCTGTATAGCTCATTTGAACAACTGAAACACAGGGAGCACACGATAAGAAAGAGGTCCTTAAATCCTGTATAGATTATCGTAATGCTTGAAAACATCCTAGAGTATATTAAGCAAATAGTCAAAAAGCATTGGCAAAGTCCCCTGAGGGAGGGGAGAAAGACTATGGAACTATTAAACCTTACCATCAGGGAATCCCCTGATGCTGTGTTAAACTTTAGGGACACCCAAATCAATAGGCCATGCCCTCAATCGTGAGGCTTAATCCTGTGAAACTATGTAGGTGGCATAGAAATTTAAACTACCTATAGGTATGCCTAAGAATTACTTCTGGAGGACCTCTGTTGTTGCTCAGATGTGGCCTCACTCTCTCTAAGCACAACTCTGCAAGTGAAATCATTACCGTCCCTACGTGGGACATGACATCCAGGGGTAAAAATCTCCCTGGCAATGTGGGAGATGATTCCCAGGGATGAATCTAGACCTGGCACCATGAGATAAACAATTATATTCTGATCAAATGGGGGGAAAGAAGTGTAATTAATAAAGCATCAGTGGCAGGAGAGAGTTCAAATAGAGTCAAGATGCTACTCTGGAGATTGCTCTTATGCAAGCTTCAGGTAGACCTTGCTACCTATCACCACCTGCCAACCCCCAATCAAGACCATTCCAGCTGATCATAAAGAGCACCTAGGGCAACATATAAGATTTCACAAGGGTTCCGGGCACTAGAGTAACTTTCCAGAAACCTACAATGTCCAGATGGGTCCCTGGTCCAGATAAGTCCTGAAACCTAGCCCAGCCTCTCCAGAACATCAGATAGTTCCATTGTTCTTGCCCCATATTAGTGACAGACCCTTCTAAAATCAAAAATTTAGAATTGCCATAGCCCAAACACCCCTAAAGAAAGGTATGGAAAGATCAAAGGTGATGGTGGAGTTATACAGAGAAGATAGGATTTAACAAATGAATATGAGTGCTGAATCATTAAACTGATATCTCTTTTAGTCTCCAGTATTTTAGTGCAGCTAGAAGTAAACACCTAAAATTGTTAAACTGTAACCCATGTCAAAGTCTGAAATATGTTCTACAACTAATTGTGGTGCTGTACTTTGAAATTTATAGCTCTTTTTTTGTATATATGCTATTTTTCACAAAAAAAAAAAAAGAAGGGAAAAAATCGATTGTGATGATAAGAAAAATTTAAGCCCTCTAACCGCCTATATTCTGGAGCAGCTAGAAGGAAAAATCTGAGAGGATTTCATGTGTGGTAGCCCATGACAAACTCCGGGATCTATGCTGTAATCACTTGTTAAAGAGTGCTTTGAAAACTATCACTTTTTATTTCTTTGTTTTGTATATATGTTATACTATACAACAAAAAAAGTTAAAAAAAAAAAAAAGACTCTAGCCATTAGGGTAGCAAGAATTGAAATGAGAAAATATGTGCAAAAGATTTAGCACTGCATTTGGTATGTAGTAAGTGCTCAAAAAATGCTGGCTTAAATGATAAATACTATTAAATGGTTTCACTTTATTTCCCTGGTGTTTGCAGACCCAAACCTCCACCTCCGAGGGGTATGTCAGTGTTCCAGGTACCCTTGGAGAATCAGCTGGAGATTTTTCCCAGGAAAACCCCTTGCTCTGGGGATGGAAGAAATAGGTCAAACTCTAGGACTCTCTAATGAGCAGGGGGAACTGGGACAGCGCCAAGGAGCCCCGGGGAGGGGCTGAACAAGGAGGGGCCATGATATTTCTTCTACCACAGTCAGAAATTTGGTGACTCTTGTTGAAATGAACATACTTATTAAATGTAAATCGAGGCTTCATTAACACTTTAGGTGCCAGGAGAAAGTCTAACCCAACAGGCATTTCTTTGTCAAATGTAAACGAACATTCACTATTTTTCACCCCTAGAGCTGGCCACCTCTAGAAAGGCCTTGAGGCAATGATGATAAAAATTGCAAGAGGGAGAAAACCCAAAACTATGAGCTTGGAAAGACAAGTAAAAGTGCCTAATTTTACAAAGAGGTGAGAGAAAAGGCTGCTAAGCAACCACATGCAGTGGCTTCATAACAATAGCCTGAACCCAAATTTTCAAAAGATAATCAAAGAAGATAATGATGATAATGATGAAGATAAAAGTGACAATAACATTTGCCACTTAAGTAGCACTTCTACATGTCAAACATTGTCTTGTGAGCTTTTCATTTATAGTAATTTATCTATTATCTGAGCTGTTCACTAAGGTAGCTATTATTCTCATTTACAAATGAGGAACTCAAGACACAGAGAGGTTAACTAACTTGCCCAAGGTCACACAGCCAATAAGTGGCAGGTCTGGGAGTTTGAACCCAAACTGTCAGGCTCTAGACCCTGTGCTCAACCTCCAAAGGTACCAAGTTGCTCTTTCTCACAAAACAGCCCCACACATGTTCACACAGCCCAGGAGTCAACAAACTTTCTGTAAGGGGAAGGTAGTAAATCTGGCTTTGCAGACAAAGAAGTGAAACTGAGGAAATTATATAGGTACTTATATAACAAAAAGAAAACAAATTTCTACAATTTTTTTTATGATAAAGTTTCTATGACCATTCCTAAATAATAGATTCCTAAATAAGTCATCCTGAATAAGTCATAATTCCTAAATAAGTCACCTTGTGGACATGTGTTTTCATTTGCTTTTTACAAATTTCCACAATGTTTTCTATTGACAAATTTCCATTAATAAAACTGAGTACAAATTTTTGTAAAAAAGTCTACTAATGAAAGAATGGAATTCTTTTCTTCTTTTTTTTTGGGGGGGGGTGTCTTTAATCTTTGGCATATAGGGCTCAAAGTTAGTTTTCCTACTATCATGGGAGAAAGGGGCCTCATTTCCCTCCAAAGTCACCCCTGCTTGCTGGAAGCACTCATTTCCCCTCCTGGAAACTCCCCAGAATCCGTGGCCTTGTCTGTCTTTGGCACTTCTCTCCCATACTTACTGTGCTGGAAAAACTTCTGTTATGAGGAAGCAAGTTAAGAGTGAGGCTCTGCAGATGAGTAAAAAATATGGAAAGAAAATAAATAGATAATAGGGGGAACAAATGTTGAAATACATTGAGTAGATTGAAATACTAGTGATCAATGAAAGGGAGTGGTAAGGGGTATAGGAAAAAAAAATAAGGGGTACAAAGGTTAAAATATACTGGGTAGATGGAAATACTAGTGGTCAATGAGAGGGAGGGGTAAGGGGTAGGAAATATATGAGTTTTTTCTATTTTCTTCTTACTTCTTTTTCTGGAGTGATGTAAACGTTCTAAGAAATGATGATAGTGATGAATATACAACTATGTGATGATATCGTGAGCCATTGATTGTACACCAAGTAGGGAAGGTTCATATGTTAAGAATGTTCGTGTTTGTATGTTCGTTTGTTTTGTCAACTGAAAAAAAGAGAGTAAGGCTCTGGGTAAGACGCCCTGGGTTTGAATTCCAGCTCAGCCAATCATTAGCTGTGTGATCTCTGACAGCCTTCTTAACTTACCTAGAACACAGGTTCCTAATCAGGGGGATTTCAACCCTTGGGAGCACCTGGCACTATCTGAAGACATTTTTGCCTGTCGTAGCTGGGAGGATGGGGGAGGAGGGTGAGTCCTATTGGCCTCTGGTGGGTAGAGGCCAAGGATGCTGCTAAACATCCTACAACGCACAAGATAGCCCCTGCAACAAAGACTTATCCATTCCAAAAGGTCAATAGGTGCTGAGGTTGAGGCTCTCTTTCTAGAAGCTTCCATTCCCTCATTCATAAATTAAGCTATAGAATTTACCACACAGGCTGTTGTGAAGATTAAATGAGCTATAATAAATGTAAAGATTTAGAGCAATCATTTCCACATTGTAAAGCACTTGTAGTGAACATTACTATTCTTTTGATTTTTATTCAACCGTTTGAAAATGTGAACCCTTCTTAGCTTGCTGGCCAAGCCCACACAGACACGGAGCTGGACCTTGGCCTGTGGGTCATCTTTTGCTGGCCCCTGATTTAGCCCAATGTTTGAGCAGAAGCTCTCAGAGGAAAGAGCATTTTGCTGTTTATTGTCTCCCTTCCAGCTCATCCTTCCCACCAGCCACCCCTCCCCTCGCCTTCCCCTCTTAGCCAAGCTCCAAGACTGGATGCAAAAGCCATTATTAAAAAATGAACATGAGTTGTTTTTTCCCCTTTTTGATCAAATAATCCAGTTTGCTGCTCAGACAAATCATTATTCACGTGGAACCTGCCCGCGCCGCCCCTGGGGAGGAAGGCCAAATTGATTTAACATCTAATCTAGTTTATACCTCCTGCTAACCCCAGTCGTGTGCTAACTTCACCCGAGCAGGATGGAGCGTGGCGGGATGGGGGGGGGGGGAGGGAGGAGGTGGGCAGAGAGGGACATAAGGAAATTAAATCAAGGCTCAGTATGAGACCACCTCTCTATGAAGGCAAGATGGAGGCAAAGTGTGTCATCACAGCCCCCAGTCCTCCTGTCTTGCGCTTTCTCATCTTCAGAGGCTTTTCGCCTCCTTTCTTTAGCTCATTATAACAAGATCAGCACAGTAAAATGACAACTGCTTTCTCAGTGCTGCGTGTACAAGAGGCTCGTTGTACGCATTCTACCGCTGGGGAGACTGCAGCTCAGAGAGGCTGAAAAACACGCACAAGCACATATTAAGTTCTAGAATTGGGATTCAAATTCGTTCTGTCTGTCCCCAAGCCCCTAACTGCCCAGTTATTGGCCTCCTGGATGTAGAAAGATGTTCAGCGTGTTCTACAGCTTTTTCTCCCTAAGGGGCACCCTCTGAATCGTCCAGATATAGTTGGGCTGTCTGTGTGTGGTGGTTTGAGGGTCAGTCAACCCAAGTTATTGTCCGATGTCTCAATCTCCTCCTTCTCCTTCCTGTTGAGCCACCCTGCCATCTTCTCTCTGGTGTGGCGTGTGGGGTGGGTTTACGTTTTTAAGCAGAGGGAAGCTTCCGAAAGCCTGCTGGCTGGAGAGATGGCATCACAGGCTCCTGGGCAGTGTCAAGCTCCCAGGGGCAAATGGGACCAGCACATTATCTCTGGCTGTGTCCGTTCTGCATGCAGAGGTGCACTCGATGACTGTCATCCTGAGCCACCGGCAGACCCAGGATTTGGCTCCAGGTCTATCTGGCTCCAAGCTGGGCAATACCTCTCCATTGGGCTGCACTGCCCCCTACCCCAGGGCCCTTGCGCCCTCCCCCGCATGCTCCACCCAAACTTCCTCTTAGGAAATGTGACCGAATGAATTGGAACAAACACTGTTTTTCACATCACAGTTGGGCAATAGCTCAAGGTGAGTTTTAGGGAGAGAGGTGGAAAGGACAGGGGGATGGAAAAGGCTGGTGAAGGGTATCTCTTTCTGCCTCAGGCCAGCTGTGGGAGGGAGAGAGGAGAGGGAGGAGAGGGAAGAAAAGCAGCGTGGAAGAGAATGTTTTCACTAAGCCCTTTACGGGGAAGGGGGCCCAGGTGTCATAGGGAGGCTGAGGACAGCCAGCTTCCTGGTTTTGCACCCACAGCAGAGCTCTGATGGTGAGGGGACAAGGGCTGTCGTGGCACCATTTGGTACCTTGAGGGGTTGGCAAGCAGGCAGGGGGCTTGCAGGCAGCCACTCCGTGGGAAGTCATCCAAATGGAAAAAGAGAAGATTATTCCTCGTGAGCCTGCAGGAGGCACCTCCTGGGAATTCCAGAAACAACTAAGAGAGAGGACACAGGGACTTAAAGTGGTACACGTGAGAACTCCAAGACCTTGGCATTTGGGGATTAACATTATGGGAAATAATTTTACTGCATACTTGTTATATATCAAGTGCTCGTCTAAGCACAATGCATGTTCACTTATTTAAGCCTCAGGAGAAGGGTCATATTATCGCCCCTGCTTTAGAGGGGGAAAGGCTAGTGAGGCGGAGCTGGAATTTGAACCCACATAGGCTCAGGCTGATGCTCTGGTGCCTTCTGCCTGGCTGTGCCCCCAGCCCTGACCACACAGAGATCACCTTTGTCCTCCCAGATCTAAAGCTCTGGAAGCAATCCCACCAAGGCTTTAGTGACATCCACTAAACAGAGCCAAGACCCCACATGAATGCATGTAGTAGGGTGTGTGTGAGTTTGAGCTTCTACATGTGTTTATATGCACATCTGCGTGTCTTTTGCAGTTGTATCTGTGTGTACATGTGCATTTATCTGTAGCTTTGTGTTTGTGCTTTGTGTGTGTTTTTCTGGCGTCTTTGGGCATTTGTGTGTATGTGTTTATGGGACATTGTGTGTGTGTGTGTGTGTGTGTGTGTGTTTTGTACAGTCGAGGCTGGAAGACAGAAGGGACCATGTCTAACTCAGGAAGATCCTACCCACGCAGCACTAGCCCCACTACTGGAGCATGAGGTGGATGCCCAGCACCCATCCTTGCTGCTGCACAGGCCCTGCCCCACTCCCTGGCTCTGCCTCTGCCTCTGAGTGCGGGGTGGGGACAGCCCCAGTCTCCTCTCTGTTCCTCTTGCTGCAGACCCTCTCTGATGGCCTCATTACCACAAGGACTACTGTCCGTCCCCTGGGGCATGGCCATCCACACAGTCACAAGCTTGGGGACAGTCGCGGAACAGGGTTCATGCCGGTGTCCGTGATGGTGGGTGCTGACCACCTCCTCCTCCCAGAGCTGCCAGCCAGCCCGGGGGTACCACTCACCCCAGTCTGGGTAAACGGGGTTCTCCTGGCCTGGAATGCTTCCAAGCTGCACCACCTGTACCTGTGATTCCTTCCCAGCTTCCTGCTCGTGCCCAGACTCCAAGGGGGCATCTTCCTGGGTGCCTTTCAACTATCCACATGGGACACCCCTGCAAGCCCAGCCAGCCTAGTGGTACATGGGGCAAGGGAGAGGGTAGGATGCACCAGATGGACTAGTCTCTTGGGTGCTGGGTGATGGAGCCCCAACACCCGCCTGAATCTTTTTAGCAGCAAAAGTTGCCTGTCCTGCCTGGACGTCACAGATCGATTCAGGCAGCAGATGGGCCCTCTGACCCCTGACACAGCCTGGGGCCCAGGATTTGAGGAGGGGACAGAGTGGTGCTGACAGAACGGACTCTCTGAGCTGGGGTCATTTTGAAAAGAAACCGAGAACCACTTGCAGGCAGAAATTTCTCCATGTCCAAATGAGAAATCTGATGCTGCCTCCTTGGCAGGCCAAACAGTTCCTGACACATGCTGGAGGGTGTGGTTTCTGGACAAAAATATCCAGGCATCATGTGCCAGTGCCAGCCTGGCTGTCCCCCAGGGCGGCTGGGGGTGGGTCATAGCCAGCGTCAGGTTTACAGGACAACTGGACTGCCTTCATGTGGGGTTGCTCCGAGGCAGACCCTGAGACAAGGATCTGGGGCCCAGAGGCTGATTTGGGAGGTGATCTCAGGGGGCAGTGAGGGAGGAGTGGGAAAGACAGTCAAAGAGGGAGAAGAGCCAATACAAGGTGCATTACTAGCAGGGAGCTGCCGTGGGCCCTGGAGCGCACATCCGCTGGGGAACGCAGGGAGGCTGTGCAGAGCACCCCTCAGACCTGCCCCACAGAGAGGCGAGGAAGTGAGGGTATTTGTCCACCAGTTCTCACTCCTCACTGCAGCCTGGTGGGCAAAGCAGGGCTGTGTGGTCAGTGAAAGCATTAGGTGCACAGAGGTAGATGCTTGCGTTACGAGGCCACTGGCATGAGGGGAAGAGCCCACTGAAGGTGGAGGGAACCTCGACAAGGGCCAGAGCGATGGAAAGGCCACTGATGGACTGCTCCACAGATGAGCAGTGCCACCATTAGTGGATCTTCCTCATGGCTCTGTCGTCCTGCTACTGTCCTCTGAGCCACCCAACCTGTTCAGGGCTTTCGCTGTTATTGTTTTCTCTGACAGCAACATGCTTCCCCAGGCTGGGAGAGTCCGGGCCTGGGTGCTAGGTGGCTCTCCCAGCCCTCTCCTCAGCTCCCACAAGCCCCCTCTAAGGCAGCGTTTCTCAGCCATGGCACCGATGACATTTTGGGCTGGATAATTCTTTGTCACGAGGAGATGGAGCTGTTCTGGGCTTTGTAGGGTATTTAGCAGCACTCTCAGCCTCCAGCCACCAGATGCCAGGGGCACCTCCTCCCCAGCTGTGATAACCAAAAATGTCTCTGGATGTTGCCACGTGTCCCTGGGAGCCACCACAATCACCTCTGGTTGAGAATTATCACCCTGTTTTGTTTTCTTCAAAAACACTTATGACTATCTGGCTTTACCCAGCTTATCTGTTCATCTACTTGCTTCCTGTCTGCCATCCCTTCCTTTTGCCCCCTCGCTCCCCTCTGTCCCACCAGGTCGGCTCCATGACAGCTGGCACCTCCTCTATCTGGTTGCATACTGTTTCCTCTCCATCCAAAACCCCACCCCCCAGCCCCCCAAATATTGCTTGAGCCCAAGCAGCCCCTCAATGAACGTCTGCTCCATAAAGGTCAAGCAGGATTCGATTTTCGGGTTTGAAGAAAATGTGAAGCTTTGTCTTAGCTATTAATGGAAATATCTTTCAAAGTTGCCCAAGTCCATTCCTCTGCCTTCATGGGAGAAGTCTGCTAACCAAATGGCACTTTGATGGACTCCGGAGAAGGTTACAAGGTTTCAGGACCACTTTTCAGAGCATCAGTCAATTCTCCCTGCAAGGGGCTGGGACGGGAGTGTTGACAGCACCCAGAGTTGGTCTGGAGTATGCTGACCTGCGAGTGAGCTGGACAATGCAAGCTGTCCCTTTTGAGGACATTAGGGCACAACAGTCTGTTTTCTTTGAATTGTTTCTTTCTCAAAGAAAAAGAAAAGAAGGAAGGAAAGAAGAAAAGGAGGGAGGAAGGGAGAGGGGAAATTTAGTTCATATTTTTTGGAATTTCCTTTACCCTTTTTTAATCCAGATTTCACTAAAACCGTTTTCAGTGACAGTAAAACAGTTGACATGTATGGAGGATGACTTCTTTGCAATGGCATGTGTGCATGTTTGCCAAAATATGAGAGCACTCATGAGTGTGCATAAACTGTCTCACCTTTGTTGCACACTCACTGTGTGTCGAGCTCCGATCACACTGTTATTTTTTTCCATCATAACCCCATGGAGAAGTATTACACTATCATCTGCATTTTGCAGGTGAGGAAAATGAGACTCAGAGTTTAAAAGACTTGCCCAAGTTCACACAGATAGCAAGGGTCAGAGCAAAGACCCAAAACCCAAAAGATCTTACTCTTATACCCCTGCAATTTCAACCATGTCCTGCTAACTCCCCCTGCATGCATGCATATATGTGTGTGTGCATATGTATGTTTTTTTAAACATTTGTTCCCCTATTATTTATTTATTTTTAATTCACATGTTTTGCTCATCTGTCTATACTGTAGAAAAAAGGAGCATCAGAAACAAGGTTTTCACAATCGCACAGTTACGTTATGAAAGCTCTAACATTATACAATCATCTTCAAGAAACATGGCTACTGGAACACAGCTCTACAGTTTCAGGCACATATGCATGTTTCTGATGCCCATAATGTATACATTTGGGTTGGGGTCCCATGCCGTACAGTCTCTTTTTCAATAATAATTATAATTACAGCCAACACTTGCTAAGAAATTTGCTGAAAACGTCAACAATTATTTCTCGCATACGAACTTTATGTGGCTGGTATGATTATTTCCCTGAACTTACAGATGAGAAATCAAAGGTTTAGAGAGCCTAAAATTCCCTCACAGATTGAAGGAAAGAAGGAAGGAAGGAAGGAAGGGAGGGAGGGAGGGAGGGAGAGGGGGAAGATATCCAAGAGCTAGGTCAATGGCAGGTATAATGGCCTATTGATTGGCCCATGTCAGGGAGCAACAAACTTTTCCTGTAAAGAGCAGATAAACAGTAAATATTTTAGGCTTTGCAGACCAAGAGGCAAAATTGATAATATTATATTGAGACTGAAATAATAATTTAAAATGGAATTCCTTAGAAATGTGAAAAAGCAACAACGATATTCCTGGCTTGCTGGCAGCACAAAAACAGGTTGGACTTGACTTGTGGCCCATAGTTTACTGATTCCTGACTTAACCTTTATTGCTTATTGATTAGATGTCACTCTGTGGGATTTGGACAGATAGACAGAATTTGGATAAGCAGGGAAAAAGAAGGGCATAAGGGTCCTTTTACAAAGTGGGACCTGCCCCACTCCTGCTGACCAATTTCCAACTCTCCAACCCTGCCCCAAACTCCTAATGTTCCCATTGAGATGGAGCAAGCCACCTGGTAGGGGCAGTGACCGAGAGGCTTTGGGTCCCAGGCCCTCGGGTGCTTGTGTATGTTAGGGACAATTTAGGGGAGTTTGGAAGGCATTGTACCCATCAGGCCTTAAAAGGTGTTCCCTTTTCCCGTGCTGGTGAACCCAGTTCCAAATTCAATCCAACTTTCTTTGGTTTTGTTGCTTCATTTTTCCCTGGGTCCCCTCTGTGCCAATTGATGCTCTAGGATGAAAACAAGAGAAGAGGCATTTACAAATAAAGGAATGCAGAAGCCCAGACCATGCATGCTTTATTTGTTATCCGAGGATAATAACTATGCTCATTAAGGGGCCCTTTGAATACCAAGCATGCCTAGGTATGTAGTATATCAAATAAACGCTGTGCCACTTCTCTGAAACCAGACCCTCTGCCAGTGCCAATGGCAGACAGATGCCAAATGCAGCTTCTCTAAGTTGCTGCCTTTGGAGAATGCAGAGCCAACTAAAGGGGGGGGGGGCACATTTCCCAGTTTATTTTGGATGAAGATAGAGTCACTGGGCAGACAGAACAATCTCAGTGCCAGGAGCACCTGGGTGAGGTGGTCATTTAGAGAAGTCGTCTCTCCTCTTTCTCTTGGGAGTTCTTAGTATAATGAAAAGCAACTGGGCAGAATCAGAAGACCTGGCTCATGGACACAGATCTGATCCTTCATTTCAAGGTGACCTTGGGGCAGTGACCAGATCTCTCTTACCCTCACTCTTCTCATCTGTAAATAGGAGCACATACCATCTCATATGGGGTAGTATTTTAGAGTTGACTAAGTGATGTTACAACCTTAAGCACATACTGGTTTTGATCAATACAAACCCTCCATTGGGTTTGTAGACGGAGATGAGATTAAACTCAAGGCTGCAGTGGTTGAAAGCCACTCAATTAATGGTTGACAGAGGGGAGAAGCATCCAGATGTCCCTTCCACTGCAAGGAGAATAATGATCCCTGTAATTTACTTGCCTGCCAAGACAGTTTTGAGTTTCAAAAGCACGTGAAAGCAGGTTGAGCAGTGCACAGCTGTAGCATGTTCAAGGTCGCTGCGCTAGAGTACTACAGAGGCGGGAGAATGCCTAAGAATGGGCCTCAAAGTTTCCCTCCCTTGATTCATATTTAACCTCCACTAATTTCTAGTGAAGTGATCTCTCAGTATATCAACTTACGTATCTTTTACGTATCTGTAAAGGGGGTTGGTAGTAGCAGCCTACCTTTTAGGGTTGATGGGAGAATTGAACGAACCCCTGCATGTAAAGCCTGTTGCTGTTGCTATTATTATTATTTATTATTTGATATTCATCTCCAGTAACCTTCAGAATCAGAAGAAATTGTTCACCTGGCAAATGCCAGGACTGGATCTCAAAGTTCTCTTAAAGCGCTAAGAGATGCACTTTGGTTGCAAACTCCAAATGCTAAACTTCTCTCCTCATCCCTCCTTCCAATACCAGGAAACCCAAAGACTTGGCATCACTACAGGCATAAGAATCTCAGAACAAGAACCCCAGAAACAAAAAGTTCTGACTATCACACAGATACTGATAAGTAGCTGATATAGAGAGAAGGCACAATTCACTCTCAGCTAACCCTGTGCATTCCTAGGGCCACTTTTTCATTGCAAGAAAGAGATTCTTTTTTTAACAAGATGCCCTATTGCTCAGCCTAGTTAAGGATGGTTTTCTTCCCATTGACTCAAAATGCAAATGAACTTTGACATCTTAGGCCCTCCAGGTTTTCTGTAAGAAACAAGAGGGTGCCAGAGAGCATGAGAAACGACACTCCAGGCTGGATGCAATCCGCTGCCATCACCCAGCCCGTGCAGGCTGAGAGCCTTGCCAGTGGGAAAGAGGGAAGTAGAAAGGCCTGACTAGTAGAATAAGGGCAGCAACCCACCCAACCACTGTACACTGTACCCTGAACTACAAACTCAGTTCATCCTGAACCCCACAGATCCAAGCACAGATAACCGTATCAGGCTGTGCATTTACTCCAAGTCATTTGACATGTTGCCTTGGTGAAATCAATGATCCTGAAGCTCTACAAAGGCTGATAGAGGCTTATCCGGGGGGAGAATGGAAAAGAGTCTGAGAAAACCAATCCAGAAATTGCCATGCTAAGTACAAAAGGAAAAAAATAGAAAAACCTAAATTTCCAAATAATAGGGGACCATTTCAGTGGGCACATTCCAAAGTGTGCTCTGCTGGAAATATTAAGCAATAAGATCGTACATTGGTACATAAATAAACCATAAAATTTTATTTTTGAATATGTTTGGAAATATCTAAACATACATCTTGGTTTGGCTGTACACAGTGTTCAGCAAGTTAATGCAATGACTGCTCATCGCCTGCTTGCTTTCAGATCCATTCCTCAACCTTCCTTTCCGCTGTTCTGTGTTGCAGGGGGCTGGTCCTTCCAAACTGCATTTCCCAGTCTCCCCTGCTAACTAGTTTCCAGGTAGTTTCAACCAACTGGAGGCACTGGTGAAATACTGGAGGGTGGAAATAAGGAAGGAGTCAGGGTGTTTGACCCTCTTTGCTTTGGGAAGCATGTCTGACAGTAGCTTTGTCTTCTCCACAGTCCCGTTGCCTTTAGACAACCCCCATTATGGTTCTAGATTCTGATCCTGATAGCCAAGTCATAAGACTTGCTTCTCTTAGGAAAAGATGATATAGATGAAGAGGGGATAGTTCACCCTTTCTGATGGCAGGGGATTTTGAAGTAAAGATAGAAATGGAAGAAAAAGAAGGAAGCAGTAGGAAATTGTGGAAAGAAGACCAAGGGAAGAGAAATACCTGGCCTGGTTGCCAATTAGTTTCCCTGGAAAGTGAATTCTAAGACTGAGTTTAACATAGGATGCTTATTAAAGAGAAACCTTGGAGTCAATATCTGTAGAAAGGAGAAAGTGGAAGCAAGAGTGGGCAGAGGGAAAAGCTGAGCTGTGATTCATCCCAATAAAGGCCTCAGTTGACCCCATGAGAAGCTCTGCATCTGAGATCTCTCTTTAGAGCTGTTCCAAGTTGGAACAGGGGTCCTGGGTCTTTGTAATCCAAGTTGATCAGTCATTGGGTTTGCAGGGAGGAATGAACTTGGGCAGTCAGTTGTTTTCAGTCTCCCAATTATTGGAGGAATACATCCTTCATTTGGAAGGATATCTGAGTGGCACACGACAGTATCCACCACGATCCCTGTTCCCATTTGGGACTCTAGAGAGACATGCCTCTGGGAGTACCTAGCTCCATCTAAATAGACTCAGTGACCAGCACAGTTGGGTCAAAGTGGTACTAAAAACTGAGGTTCTCTGAGCTGCCCTTGGATCTAGCTTGGAGAGGTAGGGATCAAGGAACTCCAGGGCAAAGATCACAGCTGAATTGAGAACCAATGGGATGGGAATGAGCTGCTGTGGGGAGAGCGGTGGGAAAAATGCTACAAATGTAGAGACTAAGAAATTCTGACCTGAGGCCAAGTCTAGGGAGACCAGGCCCTGACCAAGGGCTGCTAGTAAAAGAAAACCCCAGATAACTGCTTTAAAATGATAGAATACATACAGTCTAGAAAAATAAATTTAAAAAATAGTGTGGCTTCTATGGCTTCAGGAGCTCAGGTTTTATCTTTTTGCTTCTCCATGAACCACCTGCATTCGTTGGCCTACCTCATAATTTAATATGGCAGCCTCTATGCTCTGGGTAGCAATATGAAGGAAGGGAAAAATAAAGAGCAAAGGCTGCATACAAGATGTCTGTTAAGGAAAGGTGCTAGAAGCTGCCACAGGACTGTGTGCATCCCATTGACCAGAACTTATTCACATGGCCATATCTAGCTGCAAAGGAAGCTAGAAAATGTAAGATTTTTTTCAGGGAAGTTCTGTGCTTAGTAAAACTGATAATATCAGTGTTAAAGAAGAACATGAAAATAGTTACTAGGAGTCAGCTAGTAATCCCTGCCACAGTGCATAGAGCACCCTGTAGGCACCATCTAGCTTAATTATTTCAATAACCTTAAGACATAGTGGATTCTTACCATCGTACAGAGGAGCAAAAGAACCCAGAAACACCAAGCTGATGTAGTTGAGCGCTGGTTCGCTTTCACCCTCTTTTTTTCAATGTCTCCACCTGCTACAGGTAATGTATTCAGTTTATTGGAGGTTAATTTTCCCACTTCTTCAGTTTCAAAGACAATGTGGAAGCAAGAGAGCCAGCTCCTTCCTGCTGACCTTGCCCTATCTCCATAGAAGTCCCTGCTTTGTACGACTTCAGAGCTCTGTTTGTTTTGCAATTACCATGGGTTAAGGGGCCCTCTGACATTGTCACAGGGAAGGGGGATAGGCACATATCCTTACCCCTATCCTCTTGATTCCCTGATTGTCATTTCCTCTAGCTTTAGAAGAAAACTGCTTAATCGCTATCACTGAGGCACCTTTTCAAAGTACTTAAACTACATCAATGCAGAAGAACCATGTGAGGAAATAGCCCCAGATGTCACATGGCAAGTCACAAAGAGAAAAAGAGAATTCAGAGCTCCCTTTATTGAGATCCCTTCACTGAACAGTGCCACATGGGCATATGAATTACGATTATTACCCAGTCTCCAAACCCAGGACCAACTCAAACAGTATCAACATAATTCATGAGATATGGCCCCCTTAGGTTCATGCAAACATTTGTAACATGTCTTCAAAGCCTCTGCTAAAAAAATGTGTGCAAGTGAGTGTGTGTGTGCACATGCATGTGTGTGTATTATATGAGAATCTGAGCAACTGAAAGTGGCTAACCACACTCACTTTTACATCTGTTCCTTAGGGGCTGCTCTGGGACCAGAAATAGTCCCCTCCTTTTAAAGGGAAAGATATCAGTCCAATTGCAGGGGCGAAAGGTGACAAGATCGGTGTTGTCACTTGTCAAATGTTCATCTTATGTCACTCATTTCGGACCTCCATTCATTCAGCTGTCTTTGGTAGTGTGCTCCAATTTTCACTGAGGTCTGTCCAACCCACTCTTAGTCTGTGTGGTTTGGGCAAGGTTGACTTTCCTTCCCTGAGTTTGGGGGGTTAGCATAGCCCACCACTTGGTCACAGTGCTTGATTCAAAGAAGGGCATGGGACCCAAGCCAATTCAATAAGATTCAGTCCCAGTACTTTGGCTGCAACCATAGGGAAAGAGGGTGAAGTAGATACTGCTGGTGTCTCTCCCAGAATCCCCTCAGTGCTCTGTCTCCATGCTTACTCATACCTGAATCTCTTCCCCTGTGGGTTTTCGCTAATGGTCTCATCCCTTTGCATGGGGTTATGGAATTAATACCTCTGAAAGCAGAACCCACCCAAAGATGGATGGGAACTGGAGAATCAGTACCCCAGCTCCCTCATCCCTGGAATGGGACATGTGTTCTACACTGTCTCCAAGAGGCCCCCTGTGGAGTGTGGTCTGTACTATCTCATGTCTGTCCCCAGTGAAATTGAGCATCAGTTGCCCATAATAGTAAGTTGCTCATTAATGCACCTTCCTTCCCTTGCCTTCTCACCCTCCCACTTGCATACCATAGCTTCCTGGGATCATGTGTACTTGTTTCAGGGTCTATTTTGGGGGGAACTCAGACTAATTCAGAAGCAATCTCTCTATCTCTCTCTCTCTCTCTCTCTCTGAGATACTAAGCTGTAAGAGGAAAGCTTAAAGCTCATGAAAGCCACCTAACCACAGGGCAAGAACCTGCTTGATAGATTTGCAGAGACAGAAAGCAGATTAGAGATAACCATGAGTTGAAGGTGAGGGAGAAGGGGGAGTGTATGTCTGATGGATATGGAGTGTTTGTAAATAAAATTAATTTAAAAAAAGAAGGAGAAAGAATAGTCAACAAGAACATGACATGATACTCAACATCATTAGCCATTACGGAAATACAAATTAATATCACAATGAGAGACACTTCACTATTTTTTTTAAATGGAAAATAACAAGTGTTGGTGAGATATGGAGAAATTGGAACCCTTCCCTTATACATTGTTGACGAGATTGTAAAATCATGTAGCCACTGTAGAAAACAGCTTGGCAGTTCTATAAAAAAGGTAAAATAGAACTACCATATGACCTAGCAATTCTATTCTTACATATATAGCCAGAAGAATTGAAAGAAGGGACTCAAACAGGTAACTTGCATACCAATATTCACAGCAAAAGTCAAAAAATTAAAGCAACCCAACTATCTATCAACAGACGAATGCAACTCAACTATCTAACAACAGATGAATGCCTAAAGGAGTTTGTGTATCTATACAATGGAATAGTATTTAGCCATAAAAGTATGAACTGCTGATACATGCTATAACATGGAGGAAACCAGAAAAAATGCTGAGTTACATAAGCCAGGCACAAATGGACAAATATCGTGTGATATGATTTATATGAAATATCTAGAATAAGCAAGTTCATAGAGACAAAAAGTACATTTGAAATTACCACAAGCTGGCTAGAGGGGGTTTGAGTGGGGAGCTACCATTTAATGGACATGGAAGTTTGTTTTCTGGGTGATTAACAAAAAGAACCTGCTTAAGAATGCAGTTGATACAGAGGAGGAAGTGCTGAGAAATAAAGAAAGTAGGAGACACATTCCTGATGACATCCTGTTGGGCATCTGGATGCAGCCATGCCTGAAGGTTGCTTTAACTTTGGACTTACCCTTAGACAAAGCATGTAATAACTGGGATTTCAAGTTCTTTGTTATTACTTCTTCTATATTTCCTTTCCATGTTATCCTTTATAATCTTATATCCACTCCCATTGTACTGCATGAGTTCATATGATCCAAAGACGTGCATTCATTCCAAGGGGCTGTTGAACTTTGCCTTAGCCAAGGGAGGGCTAAAGACACCAGAATGGAAGACAACTCAAATCTTTCACTGTAATTTCATGAAAATAACCTTCTGGCAGCTTCCTTTTCACTGTTGTGCTCTTGTCTGCCAGCCAATCTCATGCCTGGGCATCCTTCAGGAGATGTTAACTCATCCCCTTTATCTGCTTGACTGACTGTCATCTTGACACATCATTGAGCTGGTGATGAAGCCCTTAATTAATACATATCTCGAGGCCCCTCCTATTGCTACCTCTTCTTCCATTTGCCATTGCTCAGCCTCTCACTTCCATTTTTTCACATCTCCAAAAAGGAAATTGGCCTGTTATTTAATTATTGTTTCTTTGACTCAGGTTTGTCACCACACCTGCCTCCTCCCAAGTCATGTGGCCGTAGCAGTCTGCACTCACTATGGGCAGGGTCCAAGCTGAACATTTTGCCATTTTATGCCATTTCATCCTTGCATCAATCCTGGGAGATGGGAACTGTGATTCCTAGTTTGCAAATGAGGAAAAAGGGTTCGAGAGATTGTACCTACTATGTTTGACCCTGGGCAAGGTCTGGTTCAAGTCCCAACTCTGCTACTTGCTAGCTGTGTGGCCTTATTGGAGTTATGTAATGTTTTAAACTTCTATTTCTCTATAATAAAGAGGGAACACTACCAACCTTATGAGTTTGTTGTGATGATTAAATGAAATAATTCTTGCATAGTGGTTTCCTCAGTATCTGGCACATAGTTGATATTCTATCCAGCTCTTATGTATGCTTAGGAGAAAAAACTATCTCCCGTCTGAATGAAAATAGTCAAGGGGAATTTCTCATTACAGTCTGGGGTTGTTTCCATTAGGGAAAACAAAGAACCTCCAAGGAAGACCTTGGTTTGTTTTATTGACTCCTGATTCCCAGAGCAGAAAGTCCTCTGTCCCCAGTATGGTATTGGTAATGGAGGATTTATAAGAAAATTGGGACAGAATAGGCACTATCTCATAGGGTTAAGAGAGCAGTAAATGAGATCATTCATGTAAAGTGGCAAGCACAAGGTATTCTTATAGTAAATGCTCCATAAATGCTGATTATTACATAATCATTGTTGTCAAATTGTTCACACTTTATACATTGTAAACTAGCGTTTAATTTATTAATGAATACATCAACAAACATGCATTAGGTACCAACTAAGGGTTAACTATTGGGATTCAGTGGTAAATAGTTGGACCAAGTCGGTGTTTGTATTCTAGCATTGCACTATTCGATAGGATATTCTAAATGATGGAAATGTTCTATCTCTCCACTATTTAATATGGCGACCACTAGTATCATGTGACTAGTGCGCCCTTGAAATGTGGCTGGTGTGACTGAGGAGTGGAATATTTTAATTAATTTCATTTATGTTTAAATAGCTAGTACCTGCTGTATTGGACAGTACAGGTGTAGTGACTGTAAATACATATTTACTTGCAAGTTAAAAACTAACGTCTTATTTAGTCACCAATAAATTAGGAAAAATCTATTAAGTACCAACAGAGTGTGAAGCATTGACAGCTCAGTGGTAAGTTAGTCTGACAAAGTGCCTTCTCTGAAGAAATGATACTTAAGCTAAAACCCTAATGGGACAGAGAAAGTTACATCTTGTGAAGAATTGGAGGAAAAGTATTCTAGGGAGAGGGATCAGCAAATGCAAAGTCTGTGAAGTGGGAGCCAGCCTGGGATGTAAGAGGACCACAGAACAGAGACAAGAATGAGTGAAGCACAGTGGGAGAGAGTACGAGGTTGGTAAAGGATGTCAGAACAGGCAGGGACAGATCATGGAAAGGCTTTTGGATTGTATTTAGGCTCTGTGGGAAGCCACTGGAGGGTTTTAAAAAGGAGTGACATGATGAGAATTATGTTTTCTAAAAAGTCACTTGGATGTTCTACAAATGATTAGATAATACAAAAACCAGAGTAGATTGAGTTCAATGGTTGTGAGGCTACTGGAATCATTGAGATAAGAGATGATGACAACTTTATGAATGCAATGAATAGCCAGCATTGAATTACATAATTGAATGTGGTTAAAAGGGGAAATTTTAGGTTGTATATATGTTCCTAGAATAACAGTTTTTAAAAAGGTCACAGAACTGTACAACACAAACAGGGAACCATAATGTAAACCATGGCCTATAATTAATAGTAATTATAATATTCTTACATTAATTGTAACTAATGTACCACACTAAGGCAAGATGTAAGTAATAGGTGGGGGGGTAGCTCTGTGTTTTCCACACGATTTTTCTGTAAACCTACAACTTCAGTAATTTTTTTAAAAAATGCATTTTTTGCCCTTTGCATTACAATTTAAATAAATGAATTACATTGAATTTCAGAGGGAAAGATAGAGATGACAGTACAACCTAAAATGCTAATAAAATATTTAGCACAATGCCTGGCACAAAGCAAGTGTTTGAAGAATAACTATTATTATTTTAGCAGCTACTTCCTATGGCGAGAACAGTAGTGTACTTTAGCCAGCCAATTCATCAGAATGTATTCATGGTAACCATGTTATGAATCTTAAGAGGTCTAGGGCTCCTAGACTCAAGGAAGATGGAGTACCCTTTTACGAAGTCCAAGTATAACTAGAGAGAGAAATCTGATGCTCTATAAGCAATGGAAGCTCCCAAGCCAGGACATGCCCAGTGACTTGATGGTGTCTCCTCTCTCCAAGAGCTCTCCAAGGAAGACACTCCACTATCATTCTCCCCAAGGAATCCTCCTGTTGGAAACTATTGTCAAGCCTCTTCCTTCTGGAAAACATTGATGCATCTTACAGGAGAGGACAAAGATTGAAAAGACGCAGATGGGCAGCCCAGACTCTGGCCCCACCATTTCCTTGCAGGAAAGAGATGAGTATGGATGTGTCCCAAACACAATAAATGGAGAGGAATTTTTGTGGGCAAGGGGTGGTGATGCATTGGAGATTGGTCACTGGAGGTTATTAAGCCACTTTGGAGTTAAGTGTATGGAATGCCACATCCCTTCCCGGAGAAGCTAAGTGATCAGGAGTTGTACCCAACAATATCCTCCTACCCTTCCTCTGCCTCCTTACCCCCAATTTCCAATTGCCTTCATCTTAGATTCTATGGCTTCCAGCAGTCAGAAGACTTTCTCTTTGGGGATGAGTGAATGCAACCATTTCTCCAGGTAAACCATAAAACTAAACGCTAAATATATAAGTAGAAAGAGGAGAAGAAAACAAAGAAGAAACCACTGGCCTTTGCATGACTACAGGGAATTAGAAATCCATGTGTTACTGCTCCATTAATTCTCATTCATGGGCTACTTTTTATTTTTTTTAAAGCTACTCCTAACTGTGAATGGAAAGTGGAGACTTTTCCTCTATTTTGCACATCTTGACAATGGCACCATAGCCCCATTGACAGCATGACTCTGGATAATCAAGATGTGTAATATCCCGCAGTCACAGTAGCCTCTTTGGAAAAAGGGAGAAATAATACCTACTTTATTAAAGAAGATAAAGAGCAGTGAGAAAATACATGTGACAAGTTTAGTTCCTACACGGTGGGGGCTCAGAAGGGTTGGTCCCTATATGCTTCATCCACATTCAAATATCAGAGTAGCAAATACTAGGTCAGCAGTCAGTGCAATGCTGTTATATTCTAAGCTCATGGTTTACAGCTAAGCAAAGACCAACCTTCCCAGGGAAATGGCAAATTTGAGAGAGTCTGCCAAGCTAAAAAGGGGCAAACTCTCCTCTGTGCAATGCTACCTGGCTGTGAGTCACACAGATCTGAGTTTGAATCACAGCTCTGCCAGTTAAAATCTGGATAGCCTCAGGCAAGCAACTTCCCCTCTCTGGATTCCAGGTTTTACATCGCTAAAATGGAGACAATAAGAAATCCCATTTTGCACTTATGTGACACCTGAGACTCTGACTTAGAGCACTGAAGCTACAGAAGTCAGCAGTACGCCACACAGCAACTGTTAAAAATGTTGAAGAAGTTATCAGACTTCAACTAGAGATATGAATTAAGCTGATCTGCACAAGATTAAGGAAAATCAGAAAAGAGGGTAAAAGATGATATGGTCTATTTTTAAAACTTCCACTTCTATGTGAGATCAAAGGGAGAGATGTTTAGTTGGTGCAAAATTTATATTCTGGGGGGTGCATTATCTAATTTAACCTGTATGGTCAGTTTATTTGAACATTACAATTACATGGAATCTTGAATAGGGTGTGAGATCTTGTTGGTTTGTATAGGATAGTGTGGTGCCCCGATATATCCCAGAGCAGTTTGGGCAGATAATAAGAGTATTTACAAATTCCCCTTGGGGGACTGGGGAGAAAGGAGGAAATATTAAACTTCCCCATCTGGGGAATTTCTGGTATTCTCACAAGCAATGGGAATAACCAGTTCAATGGGCTGAGCCCTCAGTCTCAGGGTTCACCACCATGAGGCTTATTCCTGCAAAGGGGAGGCTAACCCTACTTGTAGTTATGCCTAAGAGTCACCCCCAGAGAACCTCCTTTGTTGCTGAGATGTGGCCTCTCTCTCTAGGCCAACTTCATAGGTGAACTCACTGTCACCTCCCCTACACAGGACATGACTCCCAGGGGTGTAAATCTTCCTGGCAACATGGAGAACTCCTGGGACGAGCCAGGACCCGGCATCATGGGATTGAGAAAGTCTTCTTGACCAAAAGGGGGAAGACAGCAAGAGACAAAATAGTTTCAGTGGCTGAGAAATTTCAAACAGAGTTGAAAGGTGATCCTGAAGGTTATTCTTATGCATTGTATGGATATCCCTTTTTAGTTTATGGTGTATTGGAATAGCTAGAGGGAAGCACCTGAAACTGTTGAACTGCATTCCATTAGCCTTGATTCTTGAAGACAAGTGTAAAACTATTTATCTTCTAGAATGTGATCATGTGATTGTGAAAACCTCGTGTCTGATGCTCCTTTTATCCAGGGTGTGACTGATGAGTAAAAAAATAAGGCTAAAAAATAAACAAATAATGGGGGGGGGGGTGGTAAAAAAACTGGTAAAGGGTAAAACAATGGGGTAGATTGAAATACTAGAGGTCAATTAGAGGGGGGCAAGGGGTATGGGATGTATGAGTGTTTTCTTTGCCTTTTTCTGGAGTGATGTAAATGTTCTAAAAATTATCATGGTGATGAGTACGCAACTACGTGATGGTATTGTGAACCACTGATTGTATACGATGCATGGACTGTATGTGAATAAAGATTTCTCAATAAAAATACTTAAAAAAATTATCATTCTTCCTAAAAAAAAAAAAAAAGAAATCCCATTTTGTTGTGCCATGTCTTAATCTTAGTCCAGAGCTGTGCAGAGTGAAGTAGAGCAATAATCATTATTATTAATACAAAATCCATTTAGCAATCATGTAATTACTAGTGTCGATGATAATAGCAATATTATTTAGGTAGCATTGATGGCACTTGGTGTAAGATTCAAGAGTCAGGAAGGCTTGTTTGAGCATAGGATTGCCAGCGCTATGCATTCATCCATTCAAAAAATATTTATTTAATACCTAAATGCATGCCAGGTACTGCACTGATAGCTGGGGATGCAGCAGTGAACATGATAGACAAGGTCCCTGCCCTTGAGGAAATTCATGAGGGGCAGGTCTTGGGGCTAAGACAATAAACAGAAAAACAACTAAGCAAATAAATATTTAACATGTCAGGTAGTGATCAGTTCTAAGAAGAAAAACTGCAGGGTAGGGAGAAAGGATGATGGAGAAGATAGATGGTGTAATCTCAATAGGATGGTCAGCAACAGCCTATCCAACGAGAGGACATTTGAGCTAGAGGAGTGAGGAAGTGGCAGTCTAGATATCTGTCTGAAGGAACAGCATTCTTCGCAGAGGGAATAGCAAATGCAAAGACCTGAGGCTGGGAAATAAAAACCAAAACCTAGGTATATTCCAGTGCAGGTGAGGCTTTCTGGGGAAGGCCCCTCATTTGCTTCAGTACCTGTTGCAGAGCAGGTATACAATGAATCATGTTTGGGGTTACAAGTGTGGGGACAGCCTCAGAACCCTGCTTGGTAGCACCATCCTTCTGAGCCATTGCACTAAGAGAATCTAGCTGGGGCTCTGAGTATAGCAGTTCTCATTTTCATACAATTTAAGGATAAAACCAGTAGGCCTCCCAGTCCCTCTGGACATCAGACCCTTGAAATGGTAATGTCAGGCTGGAAGGTGCTAGGGCCCCACCTGTAGCCCGCCAACTGGCCCATGAGGCTTGTTAGGCAGATCCTTGGAAGGGTTTCCCTACCCTTGACTTCCCTGAGACTGGAAGCCAGTCTCTCCCACTGGTAACGTCCATAGCCAGAGAACCTCAATTAGCAACTCTCTGCTGCCCAGATGGTTGGGGAACACAGGAAGATGGATGGGTCAGTGGCTTGGGTGGCTTTCCTTGAGCACAGGCCCTCTCTCTGCTCTGCAGGGGAAGGCCATGGCTGGAGGCAGAGTTATCAACGGCTTCTGTCCCAAGGGTTGCAACGGACTACTTTCCAGAAGCTGGACATTCCCTTAGAAGATCAAAGATCTGAGATGTGCAGAAAAGGATAATTTGAAGGAGTATGTCTGTCTCATGCTAATTCTCAGGCAAATTCTTATTTGTGGGCACTCCAAGGGGATTGGGGCCTAGAAGCAAGCTGGAATCACAGGAATGTGTGAAGTCCTATATAGTGGGCAACTTGGCAGCTGTGCATCCCAAATGATGTCCAGCTATAGACTCTCAAGGATGCCTTCCCACAGTGACACAGTTTAGTGTCATTAGAACTTGCAAAGGACCAGCCACTACGCTGAGTTCTTTACATGCAGAATTTCTTTAAATGCTCACGAAAGCCCTACAAAGGGGGGACTACTACCACCCTGCCTGCTTTCTCAGAGAAGGAAATTGAGTCTAGGAGAGGTTAAGTAACTTGTCCCAAATCTGATACCTATCAAAGATAGAGCAAGGACTTAAACTTAAGTGGACTGAATCCAGAGCCCATATTCTTAACCCCCATATTCTCCAGTGCTGCTCCCCGGTCTCTCTTTGTCCCAGTCATGTGGACTTAGGGTTGGTCAAATTTCTCTGTAAAAGGACAGACAGTAAATAGTTCCAGCTTTGTGGGCCATATGGTCTTTGTTGCAACGACTCAACTCTGTTGTAATGTGAAAGCAGCCACAGACAATATGTAAATGTATGGGCATGGCTGTGTTCCAATAAAATTTTATTTACAAAAGCAGATGGCAGCCTGGGTTTGGCTCACAAGCCGTATCTGCTGACCTATCATGTGGATGGTCTCCCACTGGCTTTGCATGGAGCTTCACCACAGTACCTTTCACTGGACTCCCTTTTGTACGTAAGTCCCTCCCTCCACTTGATTAAGCTCTTTGCGCATTGGAATTTAGACTTGTCCCTGTATTTTCAGTTCTCAAGAAATATATTTGGATAAATGAAGGAATGAATGAATGAGTGAGTAAATGAGTGATACGAGAACCAAATCTGCTCTACTAGTATGAACAGGTTGATTTCCCCAGGAGCACACCCTGACACAAAGATATCAGTACAAGAAGTTTGTTTGAGAGGTGGCCCTAGGAAGCAGGGATGGGAAGGCAGCCAAGAAAACATGTGCTATTGAGTATGTTACAAGTGGGCCACTGGGATTCGGTCTCTCTAGGGAACTCTGGGAGACTGAGTGGAGAATGCCTCACAGTTTTACAAACAAAGGGGCAAGGGAACTGGGATACTTATCTACCAACTCATTTCCAATCTCCTCATTGAAAGAGGGCTGTGTCCACGAATAGTCACTCTGTCACGCTTACAGTTTGCCCTGAGCATGGAAGAGCATGCTCCGAGGAAATAAAACTGTCAGATGAGAGACACTGGTTTTCATATAAAGGAGCCATCTGGATTATGGGTGAGTGCGTGCTAGTATGAAACTATTATGTATGCCAGAAAAGCCATGTTCTTTTGATCCTGTTCCAATCATGTCAGGGAAGACTTATCATTTAGGGTAGGACCTTTTGATTAGATTGTTTCCATGGAGATGTTTCTCTGCCCATTCAAGATGGGTCTTATTCTGCTTACTAGAGTCTTTTAAGAGGGAACCATTATGAAATAAGCTCAGAGCTGACATGGTCAGAGAAATTTGGAGATGTAGAAAGAAAAAGGTGAAGCCATTTGAAACCAGAAGCTGGGAGAGAAAGCCAGCAGACATTACCATGTGCCTTCCCATGTGACAGAGAAACCCTGAAGGTCACTGGTCTTTGCTTCAATGATAAGGTATCTTTCTATGGATGCCTTAGTTTGGACATTTTTATGGCCTTAGAACTGTACACGTGTAACTTAATAAATCCCCTTTATAAAAGCCAACCAATTTCTGGTATATTGTATTCCGGCAGCTTTAGCAAACTAAAACAAATTTTGGTACCAAAGAAGTAGGGTTCTGTGATTTACAGATACTAAAAATGCTGGAGTGTTTTTCTTAAATGAAAAAAGGTAAGATCCTGAAAGAATTGTGAGGGGCATAAAAGGAAAGGTCTAGATTGCTTTGAAGAGACTGGTAGAAATACGGACACAAAAGGTACATCCAATGAAGACTTAGACAGAAATGATTCATGTGTTATTGCAAACTGGAACATGGTGATCCTCGTTTTAAAGTGGCATAGAATTTGGCCAAATTAAGTGCTGGTGTTGGATGGAAGGCAAAATTTGAGAGTGATGAACTTGGATATCTAGCAGAAGAGATTTCCAAACTATGTGTGAAAAATGCAGCCTAGCTTCTCCTTGTAGCTTCTAGTGAAACAGCACAGACAAACTGAGAACTGTACTCTTGGGTACAAAGAAACCACAATTCGGTGGTCTGAAAAATTCTGGGCTCCCAGAAAGGGCGATGCAAAAAGGAAATGCCCCCATTGAAGCTGTTTGAAACCAGAAGTGGGGAGAGAAGCCAGAATATGAATCCTCCTGCCCCACATGGGGATTCAACCAAACATGGAACCAGTCAGTCATTTCAGAAAAAGCCAGAATTGAAAATGGAATTATCCAGAAAGGATTTATGGAAGGTCCTATTATTTAATGGGTCTGATCTGTGTATACTGCATGGAAAACAGACAATTTTTTGGTAAGACCTGTATAAACAGAACCACTGCCAGTCTGAACTAAAAGGGACAGAAAAGAGACAAATTAAAGGAAAACTTACTTTAAAAGTAGAACCATGGAAGGTAAGGGCTGAAGCCAAGAAAATTCGGGCCAGGAGAGCACACAACCATCTATGTGGAAAGGGTGAATTTGCCTGGGAGGCAGAGGGTAGACAGAAGAGTATTGCCACCTTGGGCCTTGGAGAGGGTAGAGCACACTGCCTGGAGATTGGAGGGACCCTCACTGCCAACCCATTGTTCTCAGTGTGTTGAGTACGAGCCCTGGAGATGACAGAGAGCCAACACAGAGGCCTACATTTAGAGATGTTTGGAGTGCAGATGGTAGATGTCTGGAAATGCAGAAGCCTCAGGAGACTCCAGGAGCTGAGAGAGTTGAAAGAAGCTAGACAGAAACCAGAGTCCAGCAGACATCACCATGTGCCTTTCCATGTGCTTGCTTAGCCAGAACCTGGAGAGAGCAAAGGGAAGCTAAGAGATGAAATTCAGAGTTCATCCTCGAGCAGCTAAGTAAGGGCCCTCATTTTCTTAAAATGAAAGCCATTGGAATCAGAAACTAAGGACAACAGAACCCAGAACAAGGACTTGCAGATGCCAGCCACATGCCTTCCCAGCTAGCAGAGAAATCCCAGATGCCATTTGGCCTTTCTTTGGAGTCAAGGTATCTCTTTCTCTGGATGCCTTAGTTGGATATTTTTGTGGTCATACAACTGTAAGCTTGTAATTCAATAAATCTCCCTTTTAAAAGCCATTCCATTCCTTGTATATTTCATTCTGGCAGCTTTAGCAAACTAAAACAAGTGCCTAGGGCAGGGGTCTGCAAACTGCAGCTGACTTGGCTAAATCTGGCCCATTGCCTGTCTGTAAATAAAGTTTTGTTGAAACACCACCAGACGTTTGTGTTTAAGCATCATCTATGGCTGTTCTGGATACAGTGGGAGAGCTGAGTAAGTTGTGACAGAGACTGTACAAACTGCAAAGCTGAACATAGTCACAATCTGGCCCTTTCCAGAAAAAGCTTGCTGTCCTTTGGCATAGGGGATATGAGCAGGCCACTAGACAGCATATTCCAAACAGTAACTTTTAAAAATCTGAATTACTGCCAATGCCTAAGGATCAGGGCATTGCACTTGAAAATCTCAATTTGTACCTTCCATTGGAAAACTGGAAACCTAGCCATGCTTGCCCAGCCTTTCCACATGGGAAAAGTAGGATGTTCCTGCATAGAAGCAGGCTTCTTAGATGGGGTGCAGGCCCCACTATTTTGAACCATCCAGTCCACTGCCTTCACAACCTGCCCCCAAAGAATCTGAGTCTGTGGCCCCTGAATGAGAAGAATCAAAGAATCCATTATAGAAAACAAGTGCCCTCAAATTAAAATCTGACTTTGCTTCAATGCTCCTCCATGGTGGGGACCCTGCCAGCTGTATGTCTTGCACCTTCCTCTAAACTCTCTTTTCTAAGCTGACAGCCTGATTGCAGACCCTCAAACACGCCCTTCTCTCATATCTTCCTGGCCCTTTTCCCAAGCATTGCCCCTGCAATGCTTCCTTGGTCCTGCCCCTCCTTTTCCACCATGAGAGTTCTTCCCATCTGTTCTGGGTTGAATAATGTCCCTGCCAAAAAATTTACATCCACCTGGAAACTCAGAATGGGACCTTATTGGGAATTGAGTCTCTGAAGATATAGTTAAGCTAAGTTGAGGCCATATTGGATGAGAGTGAGCCCTGAACCCAACGACTGGCATCCTTAAAAGAAGGTCATGAGAAGACACAGGGACACAGACAACAGAGAATATGACCACATGATGATGGAGGCAGAGGTTGGAGTGGTGCAGCTGCAAGCCAAGGAATGCCAAGGGTTGCCAGCAATTGCCAGGAGTTGGGAAAAGGCATGGGAGTGCCCCCTTCCAGGGCCTTCCAAGGCTTCAGAGGGAACATGGCTCCTGCCAACACCTTGATTTTGGACTTCCAGACTCAATAACTGAGAGAGGATACATTTCTGTTGTTTCAAGTCACCCCGGTTGTGGTAATTTGTTATAGGAGCCATAGGGAACTGTGACACCATCCTCCAGACTTCAGAATCATGCACAGAGCTCGAGAAACACCTTCTCACACAGTCTCAGGAGGCTACAATAGCAGGTCATGTCTGCCTGTGTCACTATCTATCACTTTCGGTCATGCTACCATGGAAATTGTCGACTCCCCTGGTGTATACTACAATCCTGGGGGACCCCAGTCATTACAGGGGAAGATCCACACTTCCCTCTCAGTCCAGCCTGTTAGGTTTCTATATTAGGGACAACTCCTCTGTCCTCATATTCTTCTGCTCCCATTTAAGTATGTGGTTCCAGTGCCTGGAAGAAGATAATGTTATAATCTCTCACCCTTCTCTGGAACAAAGACAAAATATTTCCTTGTTCTTTGAAAAAAATCATGTAGTAAAGAATATGAGAATATCAAACCTGAGGATAGGAGGAAGTGAACAGTTTGGAGCAGAAAGGTAGAAAGTGGTTGTTATAACCAACCTTGGATTTGAACAAAGCTCTGCCATTTATTACTGTATATCTTTAGATAGGTTTCTCATGCCCTTGGAGTTTCAATTTTCTTATCTGTAAAATGTATACAGTAATAGTTCTTAACTCACAGGATTGTTGTAGGGGTTCAGTGAGCTAATGTTTGTAAATTGTGCACAAACAGAGCATGTCTCAGTGAACAAATATAAACGCTAACTGCATCGCATAGGAATGCATTTGGTACAAGTAACACAATTTCCATTTAACAGTTCTTAAACAACTCAAGTATTTGTTATTTCATTCAACTAAAAGACCAGTGGCAGGCAATTCAAGGGCTGACTTAGTGTCCCAGAAATGTCACCAAGGACCCAGATTCATACAACATTTTTGTTCAGCCATCCTTAGCATATTGATTTTCTAGTATCATGCTCGTTGTCTCATGGTCACAAGATGGCTGCAGCAGCCTCCAACTGTATCATATCCCCAACTGCATGAAACAAAGGCAGGAGCTAAACAACTTTCTCAGGAGGCTTTGACTTTTATTTTTTACTTGGAAAGGGAAGTCCCTTTTTTCCATCAGATTTCCTCTTTCATTTCACTGGCCAATGCTGAGTTATGTGTTCACACCAAAATCAGTCTTGCAAATGGGAGTGAGGTTATTATGAACCCATTGGGTTCTTCCCTGGGACTCCTTCCCACCTACCCCCAAATCTAGGGATCATCAACTATTACAAAATCAGGTCATACTGGTATGGAAAAAAGGGGACATGCAGCTTTTGGGCAGGTAAAAACAGCATTCTACCACACTCACAATGATTACTTCAGGAGAGATTCAAAGTGGCAGTCGAGGCTACGGGAGAAGCTCCTCAAACACCTTGGAACTTGTGCTAAGCCTCTGAGGTATGGGGTGTGGTAAGAGCCCGGAGCTGAGACCACAGTTTGGAGCCTGTCACTCACTCTTAATACCCAGCCTCAGAAGAGCAGGCGTCAGCCCCAGAGCAGGCTGGAAGGGCCCTTGGAAAGGAGGAGGTAAGGAGACAGGTGTGAAAGGGAAGCAGAATTTAGCAAACAGGTCTGTCCCTCCCAGGCTCAGGCAAAGAGATTCCTGTGGTTTCAAAACCCAGGAATCTCTCGCGTCTAAAACCACAGGGGAGGTGGAAGCTTGAGGTCTTCACTGCAGTTTTGTTACAACCAGACCCCAATATCACTCCAGGTATGATCTGCCAGCCTCGTAACCGCCCCAACCCCCACCTCCCAACTAGGTCTTGTGCTTCAAGAAATTGACTTTGGAGAAATCAGAGGCCTTTCAGAGTCAAGTGAAGCCTATGGAGTTCACACTTTCCTGAGCTGGGACAGGAGCACAAGACCCACTTCTCAGATGGGAAGCCTGAGGTGAAAAATGTGTTCTTCTCTGTATAAATAAAAGTGTTCTGACATCTAGAGATGAAAGAAAATATAAGCAATGTGAGTTTGACACTTGGTATTCCTTCCTTCTTCCTTCTTTCTTTCCTTCCACCCACAGCTATTTAGTGAATACCTACTATGTGTCAGGCACTATTGTAATTGGTGGGATCTAGCAGTAAATAAATCAGGTAAAAATCACATTTCTCATCAAGCCTACTTTCTGGTGGGGGAGATAAAGCAATAAACAAGAAATATAAGGAAACTTCATAGGTGCTTCCTTGAGCTAGCTATTTAACTTCTTTTAACCTATTCCTCACTTACCAAATAGTTCCTTTTTATTCAGCATTTATGATGTGCAAGCACTGTACTAAGTATGTCACAGTCATTATCTTCATTTAATTCTCACAACAATGCTGGGAGGTAAGTCTTCGTATTTCCATTTTAGAGGTGAGAAAACTGAGCCCCCAGAGTCTGAATGGATTGCCAAGGCTATGTGGTAAGAAAGAACAAAGTCAGGATTTGAACCCAGGCTATGTGATGCCAGCCTATTCCCCACCCCACCCCAACAATGTGCCCACGCAGTCCCAGGAGCCCACATGGTTGTCCATATCATGTGCTTGCCAAGGAGTCACACTGTGAAAGTGCAGGGTTTCCCACAGAATAAATGTGCTGATATGTTCACTATGGTATTTGGTAGCAAGTGAATAGTACAGCTTGACTGGGTTCCTGATGACAAGACTACAAGGGACTGACTTGATCCCTCCACCCTGATCCATAAGGAAAAATCTCTTTGAGGTTAAGACAATGAATTGATCCTTGTCTGACTGCTTTGGAGAAACCATACTTTGTCAGCTTCTGTTGAAAGTGTGTATTAAGATCCTGTTCATATACTTTCTTTGCTGTAAAGCATAGGCCCTAAGGGTTGAACTGCCTGGGTTCAAATCCTAGCTTCCCCACTTAGAGGCTGTGTGATCCTGGGCCACTTGCCTAACCACTCTGAGCCTCAGTTTCCTTTTTGTCACTCTAATAATATAGATACCGCCACATCATGGTGGGGCCTAAATACAACAGAAGCTCTTAGCACATGAAGGCAAATTAAAGTATTTAATGAATATCTGTTCTTGTTTGAGGCGGTAGCAAGTGTAGATTCAGGTTTTATGGGACATGAAGGTTATGCAATGTGTATGTATGGGCGAGGGATGCTACTTAAGGAAAAGAACACAAATTTGCTAAGACAAAAGCAGATTCAGGGCCTTGGAAGGAGTCCATGCAACTGAGGGGCCCTGCAGCTCAAGGTCTATAGCTCCAAGATTATCTTTCTCTGTGACAGCAATATTTCTCCTTCAGTGTCTCCAAGCCCCCAGAGAAATAAATGTCTTATCACAGGGTTCCTTTAATTTCCAAATCCCTCTTGGTTACTTTCCTGACAGTGGGAAATCTCAGGGATTAGGCCATGTATCTTGCAACAGTGTGAAGTTAGATAAATGAAATTGCTGAGCCTTCTGTGAAATTAGGCACCTATAGCCTCTTCCTAGGCCCCCAGAGCAGACAGCACCTGTGATCTCTTCTCCTTGTCCCCAGGTCTTTCCACCCAGGAATTAGACAGGTTTAAAAAAATAATTCCTGAGGGTTGGGCTGGTGGTGAATATATTTTTTTCAGAACTGATTTCAATTTTATAGTAATGTTCGCTCCAGTAATGTAGGTGTGTCCTTTTTCATTGGATTCTTGACAGGGAGTGAGGCAGAGAAAACTAAAAGAAAATGGAACAACACTTCTGCCCCCATGTGCATATGATGATTTATATTTATAGATGATAATTCTCACTCATTGGTGTTTTCATGCCTACCCTCCCACTTGACTCTCCCCACAGCTCTGGGATATAAACTAGGCTGAGAGTAGTGGCCTATGTCAGGGATGGGACAATTGAGGTCCACAGGGCTAGAAGGGATTCCTCAATTTTCATAGAGAGAGGAGTGAGTCAGAGTCCACATCTGTTAGTGCCCAGTCTTATGTATTTTCTGTTCGATCTTACGGAGTCCTGGGAGGTTGGGATAATTTTTAGCTCCATTTTACAGAGGAGGAAACTGAGCTGCAGAGGAATGAAGTGACTTATCTAAGACCACTCACATTCTAATAATAATAGCAATCACAATAATAATAATAGTTAGGGTTATGTGTCAGGCGCTGTTCTACTAACTTTAAGTGCAATCATTATTTATTCATAACAAGAGTTGTCTGTCACAGGTACTACTATCACTCCTATATTATAGATAAAGAAGCTGAGGCACAGAGAGGTTAAGTAACTTGCTGGGAAATGGTGGAGCCAAGATTCCAGCCTAGGCAGTCTGATTTTGGAACTGCCCTCTTTTTTTTTTTTTTAACTTTTTTTATTAATTAAAAAAAAATAACAAACAAAACATTAAGATATCATTCCATTCTACATATACAATCAGTAATTCTTAATATCATCACATAGTTGCAGATTCATCATTTCTTAGAACATTTGCATCGATTTAGAAAAAGAAATAAAAAGACAACAGAAAAAGAAATAAAACGATAACAGAGAAAAAAAAGATTATACATACCACACGCCTTACCCCTCGCTTTCATTTACCACTAGCATTTCAAACTAAATTTATTTTAACATTTGTTCCCCCTATTATTTATTTTTATTCCATATGTTCTACTCTTCTGTTGATATAGTAGCTAAAAGGAGCATCAGACACAAGGTTTTCACATTCACAGAGTCTCACTGTGAAAGCTATATCATTGTTCAATCATCATCAAGAAACATGGCTACTGGAACACAGCTCCACATTTTCAGGCAGTTCCCTCCAGCCTCTCCGCTACATCTTGAACAACAAGGTGATATCTACTTAATGCATAAGAATAACCTCCAGGATAACCTCTCAACTCTGTTTGGAATCTCTCAGCCATTGACACTTAGTCTCATTTCACTCTTCCCCCTTTGGTAGAGAAGGTTCTCTCAATCCCTTGCTGTTAATTCTCAGCTCATTCTAGGGTTTTTCTCAGTCCCTTGATGCTGAGTCTCAGCTCATTCCAGGATCTCTGTCCCACGTTGCCAGGAAGGTCCACACCCCTGGGAGTCATGTCCCACGCAGAGAGGGGGAGGGTGGTGAGACTGCTCGTCGTGTTGGCTGGAGAGAGAGGCCACATCTGAGCAACAAAAGAGACTCTCTTGGGGGTGACTCTTAGGACTAAATTTTAAGTAGACTTGACCTATCCTTTGTAGGGCTAAGTTTCATATGAACAAACCCCAAGACTGGGGTTTGTTCAGCCTATAGCTTTGGTTGTCCACACTGCTTGTGAGAATATCAGGAATTCAACTTGGGGAAGTTGAATTTCTCCCCACTCTCACCATTCCCCAAAGGGGGCTTGCAAATACTTTTCCAGTCACTGATCAAATCACTCTGGGATTCATTGGGGCATCACTTTGGAAAAACCAACAAAATCTCATGTCCTACCTGAGATTCCAAGTTCTTATGACATTCAGTCAAACTGTCTACATGAGTTATATTAGGAAATGCTCTAGTCAAAATACAAATTTTGTAACAAATAAACATTTTTTGCTCTAGTCTCACACATAAGGTGACATTTTAAAGTATTAATTATCATCTATTTTCAGCACCCTGCAATAATGACATTCCTTTGTTCTTCCTCATGCAAAAACATTTTTAAAGTTTGTACATTGTACATTTCACTATTATTATACACTCTAGGCATTGCTAGATTATACCATCTTGATCTTTACCATCTATCTTTCTTTGTGATTTCATTTATGTCCCCAGCCCTCCTCCCTCTATCATTCTCACATGCAGGTTCATTCAGTGTTTTAACATAATTACATTAAAGTTAGGTAGTATTGTGGTGTCCATTTCTGAGTTTTTATATTCAGTCCTGTTGCATGGTCTGTATCCCTTCAGCTCCAGTTACCCAATATCTTACCCTATTTCTATTTCCTGATGGTCTCTGTTACCAAGTAAATATTCCAAGTTTATTCACTAATGTCAGTTCATATCAGTGAGACCATACAGTATTTGTCCTTTTGTTTCTGGCTAATCACACTCAGCATAATGTCCTTAAGGTCCATTCATGTTGTTACATACTTCATAACTTTATTCTGTTTTACAGTTGCATAATATTCCATCTTATGTAAATGTCACAGATTGTTTAGTCAACTGTCTGTTGATGGACATTTTGGCTGTTTCCATCTCTTAGTAATTGCTAATAATGCTGTTATAAACATTGGTGTGTAAATGTCCATTTGTGTCCTTGGCCTCATGTCCTTTGAGTAGAGACAGCATATAGATGGGTCCTGTTTTCTAATCCATTCTGCCAGACTATGTCTTTTGATTGGAGAGTTTAATCTATTAACATTCAGTGTTATTACTGCATGGGTAGTAGTTTCTTCTGCTATTTTGCCTTCTGGATTTTATGTGTCATATCTAATTTTCCTTCTTTTTACCTTTACTCATAGTCTTCCTTTCTACACTCTTCTCCACACCGCTCTCTTCTGTCTTCATATCTGTCTCTAGTGTTCCCTTTAGTATTTCTTGCAGAGCTGGTCTCTTGGTCACAAATTCTCAGTGATTTTTTTGTCTGAAAATGTTTTAATTTCTCCCTCATTTTTGAAGGACAGTTTTGCTGGATACAGAATTCTTGGTTGGCAGTTTTTCTCTTTTAATAATTTAAATATATCATCCCACTGTCTTCTCGCCTCCATGGTTTCTGCTGAGAGATCTGTGCATAGTCTTATTTGGCTTCCCTTGTATGTGATGGATTGCTTGGTTCTTGCTGCTTTCAAGACTCTCTCTTTCTCTTTGACCTCTGACATTCTGATTAGTAAATGTCTTGGAGTACATCTATTTAGATCTATTCTCTTTGGGGTACACTGCACTTCTTAGATCTGAATTTTAAGTCTTTCGTAAGAGTTGGGAAATTTTCAGTGATAATTTCCTTCATTGGTTTTTCTCCTCCTTTTCCCTTCTATTCACCTTCTGGGACTCCCACAACATGTATATCCATGTGCTTCATATTGTCTTTCAATTCCCTGAGTCCCTGCTCATATTTTTCCATTTTTCCCCTATATTTCCTTTTTCTTGTCATATTTCAGATGTTCCATCCTCCAGTTCACTAATCCTATTTTCTGTCTCTTGAAATCTACCATTGTAGGTTTCCATTGTTTTTGTCATCTCTTCTGCCTTGCCTTTCATTCCCATAAGTTCTGTGATTTGTTTTTTCAGACTTTCGATTTCTTCTTTTTGTTCTTTCCTTGCCTTCTTTATATCCTCCCTCAATTCATTGATTTGGTTTTTGATGAGGTTTTCCATGTCTGTTCGTACATTCTGAATTAATTGTTTCAGCTGCTGCATGTCATTTGAATTGTTGGTTTGTTCCTTTGACTGGGCCATAGCTTCAGTTTTCCTAGTGTGATTTGTTATTTTTTGCTGGCATCTAGGCATTTAGTTACCTTAATTAGTTTATTCGGGAGATTGCTTTCACTTCTTTTATCTAGGGTTTTCTTGCTGGATGAATTTGTTGTCTATCTGTTCTTTGACATTCCGTTCAGCTTTATCTGGCCCTTTAGCTTAAGTTTTGTTTAACAGAGGAGAATTTTTCAGTTTATTTTCTTGTTTCTTGCCCTGCTTGTGTGGTGCCTTTCCCCCACACACACTTAGGAGAATCTACTTAGATATTATAGACCCAAGCCAGATTTTCCCAGACCAAACTGGCCTCCTATCAGGAGGAAAGAGTCACCTGCATCGGTTTTCCCTAAGGGTGAGACCCAGCAGGTTGAAAGACTTTCCTGTGAAGTCTCTGGGCTCTGTTTTCCTTATCCTGCCCTGTGTGTGGCACTTGTCTGCCTGCAGGTCCCACCAGCATAAGATGATGTGGTACCTTTAACTTTGGCAGACTCTCCCTGCTGGAGGCGTGGTGGAGACAGAGGAGAGGTTGTAGGCTGGTTTTAATGGCTTCAAATTACCAAGCCCTGGTGTCTGAATTCCTTGATGGAGGGATTCCACCTGAGTGGGCTTCACCCCTCCCCTGGGGAAGGCACAGGCTCCAGACAAGCCCCCAAAAGAGCTCACTTCTGCCTATGCCTAGGGCAGTTGCAGCCTGAAAAGTCCTGCTGCTGTATCCAGAGGCAGTCTTGTAGATACACAGCCACAAAAACCTCTGTTTCCTTCTTTTTTTCCCCCCCTTTTTCTGTCAGTCCTGCCCCCTTGGCGCCGGGGCAAAAATGAGCAACCTCTGCTTTGATCAGGTTCACCTAAGCTGGGGGCCTATTTTTAGTAGTCAGAATTTGTTAATTAGTTCCACAATGGGCGTTTGATTGTGCCCAGTCCCTGCTGCTGGTAAAGTCCTTTCCTTTCCCCTCTGGGAAGCGGCCTGTGGGGGAGGGGCACTGGCCGCCCCAGCTTTGGGAACTCATGGTTTGGGGGGTGCTTGCAGCCAGTCCAGCTGGTCCAGACTGGGGTACACGGTGTGTCTGGTCACTGACATGGCTCCGGGAGCTGTTCTATACTGTTTCTGGTTATTTAGTAGTTGTTCTGGAGGACAAACTAAAATGCGCATGTTGTTAAGCCGCCATCTTGACCTGGAAATCTGGAACTGCCCTCTTATTCACTCGATTAAACTGGAAAGTGCTGAGGTTGGACGAGAGCCCAGGTCTCCAGATTTCCAGCCCAGGGTATTTTCTGTAATGTCACAGGTTCATCTCCTCTCTCTCTCTTCTGGTATTTGCTCTGAACAGAATGATGACCCCTTTCCGACACCTATTCCCACTTTACCTCTTGCTAAGTGGGACTCATTTTGCTGGCAGAGCGTGTTCCTGCCTATAGGTTTAAAATTCAATTCTATTACTCATGAGATATTAACTGTAAACAAGTTATTTAGCCTCTTTTGGCCTTGTTTTCTTTGTCTGTGGAATGAGGATAACTTGGTAATTAACTCCTGGGAAGGTAGGTTTTCATTATCATCAGGGAGGAAGTAGATGAAGCCAAAAGCTTAGCATCAGGTATGGAGGAAATATTCACTGTAGATTCACTGAATCAAAGACCCCACAGGTAGGGCTTTAAGAATGAGAATGTGTATTAGCTAGCCCAGGGTAGGTTATACTGTGGTAACAAGCAATCCCTACATCTTAAGGGCATGTAACAATATTTCTCGAACATGCTGTGGCCACCAAGTACCAGCTTTGGCTCAGCTGCATGTCATATTTCTTCTGGGCCCAGGCTGAAGCAGCAGGTTCTGTCTGGGATATTCTCAATCTCATGACATATAGTAAAGGAAGGTGGTGATGGATCGCTCAAGGGCTCTTAAAGCCTGTGCTTTTTATTTCATTAGCCAAAGCAAGCCACATGGACAAGTATGCCAACAATGAGGCAGGCAGTTATAATTCTCCCATGGGAAGCATCCCTTTAAGAAAGATCTCATAAAGAGAGAGAAAATATTTTAATAATGTTGAGTCTACAACAGTTGGAATTGAATATGAGCAGTGAAGGACAGGTGGCATTCTGGGCAGAAGATCCTGCAAGTGCAGAAGCAGGTTGGGTGAATGTAACAAAGAATCAAGCAGCAATGGGACCAGTCTGGCTGGTGGAGAAGGCGATCATGGGACTATGCGACTGCAGGTTGTAGAAGGTTGGGACGGTGGGGACAGACCTTAACTACAGCACAATTCACTACATCTGGCAAAGATCAGCAGTCAAATATTCCTAGAATGGCTGCAGCAGGCCCCTTGTGTCACTTCTTTTTGGCTCACCATCCTTCTTGGGGGTTTTACAAACTTTAAGTTATTTCATTATCACCTTTAAGAATTTGATCATTGGCTCATGTTCCTGCGGATCACCTTCATGAGTTTCGCCTTATTCTCATTCTCTTGATAAGATTACTTAACATTATTCATTAGAAGTATCTGCTTTTAAACTTTAAATAGATTTATGTTCTGAGAGAATATCATGCCAGGGATATATATAGAGAGCCCCTCTCAGCTGCCATAACAGAGGCACTGGAACAAGGCCTGGTACATAGTAGGTGATCAATATTTGCTGCATAAATGATAGCAAAATAAGTAAAATAAGAGAAGTAAATCAGTAAAATAAGGCCAAATTATTTTAATATATTCTAAATAGCGGCTGTTTGTTAAAGGCTTTTAGCCTGAGGGTCCTCTTTTTTTTAAAGCAGAGAGATTATAAGTGTTAGTGGGGCATTAAAAACATCAGTTCCAATGAGGACTTTCTGCTCTATTAAATTAGAAGGACCAAGAAAAAAGGAGAAAGAGAAATAAGTTTTGCTCTATTGTGATTCGGTGTTATTCTATCACCCCCTAAAATCGCCTCACTTTCCCCTGGTGACTTGGGTTCTACACCCGGGAAAATGCTGGCCTGCCTGCAGGACAAAGGCACACTCCTAGCTGGGGGGCACAGAGTCCTTCTCAATTTCTCCCCCGCTCCCTCTCCAGCCCCATCCTCTGCTGCTTTCCCATCACCTAACACTCCAGCCGGCTCGTGCAGAGCAAGTCAAGAGCGGCAAGCTGTCCCGCAGGCCTCTGAGGCTTCCCACCCCCCTACCCCTGCTGGACAACTGTCCCCACCCCACCGCCATGTGATCTGCCCCTCGACCCTCAGGAGACAGTGAAGGGGGAAAAGCAGACTGAAATTCGCATGTGCAGTACAACACCATCTTGGGAATATATACATATAGTTCTGGAAGTCATACATATGAGCATCCTAAGAAGCGATGGGAATAGGGTGATTTATTTTCGTTTTGTTTATCTGTGAATTTTTTCTGACAGCAACATGCATTCCTCTGTAATAGTACTAAAAAGTTACTTTTGATGTTTAAAAAAGCGAGTGTCTACATGTTTTCTCTTGGGAGCTCTTGAATAATGGTCTGTTTTAGAAGACACACACACACACCAGGCATATTGTACATACTTTTGTTATTTCATAATCACATTGTTTTGAAATTATCTATTGACTTATCTCCTTCCTACCCTGGTCTGCAAGGCAGCACTGTGTAGATGTTGAGTGTCTATCCTGCCCCGCCCCCATCCCATTCATTTATTCACCGGCTGCTCCACGCCAGGCCCCGTACCAGGCAGTTAGGACCCACCTGAGTTTAAATCACACGATGGCCCACACCCTCATGAAGCCATGAGAGGGAAACAGACAAGCACCAGTGGACATAATAAGCTAGCAAGCTAAATCTAAATTAGACGTGGCCAGTGCTGTGGGAAAATACCAGGGAGGAGTAAGTGAGAGGGGTTGAGCGGTGAAGGGAGCTGTGCAAGGGGAGGAACAGAAATCTAAGTCTAGGCCTGGTAGACAAGGGAAGCTTCAAGGAAGACCTTGTAGGAGGTGAGGGCGTTATCTATGAAGACGCCTGGCAGGAAAGCCTCCAGGGGCAGGGAAAAGCCTGGAGAAATGGGAAGGAAGCCAGTGCAACTGGGGGCAGATTGAGCCTCAGGGAGAGTAGTAGATGATGAGATCAAAGGGATCGTGCTGGGGAGGGGTGTACAGATAAGGTGGGGGAGGGCAGACCATGAAGAGCCTTGTGGGCATTGTAAGGAGTTTGCTTTTACTCTGAGGGAACTGGGGAGCCACGGCCGGGTTTTGAGAGGAAGAGTGACACACTATTTCCAAAGCATCCTCTGTTTGTGCTGATGAAAATAAACTACAGGAGAAAAGAAAAGAAGCTGGAAGACAAATCAGGAGGTTGACGAAGTAATTCAGAATGGAAATGATGGTGGCGTGGACCAGGAGGATGGCAGTGGAGGGAAAGGCCATCGTCGGATTCTGGATAGAGTGTGAAGGTCAAGAGAACAGGATTTCCTAATAGATTGGGTGGGGGGCGTGAGAGAAAAAGGGCAGGCAAGGACAATGCCAAGGCTTATGAGAAGAGCAATTAGAAGGAGGCAGCAACCATCAACAGAGAGAAGGACATAGTTCAGTGATTCTCAACCAGGAATCATTTTACCATTTTGCAGGATACTGGGAAATGGTCTGGGACATTTTTGATTGTCATGACTTGGAAGGTGCAACTGGCCTCTAGTGGGTGAAGGCCAGGGATGCTGCTGAATATCCTATGATGGCCAGAACAGCCTCCCCCACCACCACAAAAAGGTTCCAGCCCAAATTGTCAATACTGCCAAGGCCGCGTGCTGGGTTGGGAGTGGGTCATGGTGGAGGAAAGATAAGTAGTTCCATTTAAGACATATTGGTTTTACTTACTGACTCTCTGTGAGTGGTTGCATGATCTCATGGAAACTGATTTACCTCTCTGGATCTCAGTTTTCTCATCTATAAAATGGGGATGATGAAAGTACCCAGCTCAGAGAGCTACTATCATAGAGTTTAAATGTAAAGCACTTGAGACCGTGTAAATACTCAGAATATTTGAGCTACAATTTTAGAGGGAGAGTATGTCTTATTCATCTGTGTCTCCTCAGCTCTGAAAACAAGACCTGACACATCAGAGGCACTCAATCAATGCTGATTGATCAAATCACCAAACTGATCACAGGTTTCTGTCTGCCTCTGTCTTGAGCACATTTCTCTAACTAAGCATGGGCTTTTTCCAGGCCCCACCCAAGCTGGAAATTAAAGATCCACCTTGGATGTCAGGTTTGTCAGCCTGTTCCCCTGTAGCGTGGGCATGGAAAGGCCAAGTGAAGTTTCAGTTGAAACCTCCTAGCAGGAAAGCCAAGCTAATGAGAGGCAAGGTGTCACGTTTAGGCAGCTCATCCCAAAGCTCTGTCTGAAGCCTGGGCCACGGCTCCATCAGTTATGAAGTAACTGATGAAGAATTATAAATTTCCAATGGTTGCTGTAAAGATTAAATGTGCTGGGCATGTTTAGGGGGTCCAGCTCTGAGCCCTGCAGGCCGAACTCCTGCCTTCATGTAGCTTACATTCCAAACCCCAGTATCTGTTAGGATGGCTCCAGGTGCAAGCAGACAAACTCCACTCCAATTGGTGTCAGATGTTAGATGTGCATGTTTGCGTGTGCATCTATCTCTATCTCTGTCTCTAGCTCTAGCTCCAGCTCTAGCTCCATTTCTAGCTCTATCCCTATCTCTAGCTTGTATGAGAGAAAACCTGTAGAACTCCTTGCTCAGAGGTAAAGCAACTCAAGTGTTTGTTCTTTCAGTGACAACCAAATCTTCTAAGACCCAAGTGTTCCTCGCTATTGTATTCTTAGCACCTAACACAACATCTGCACACAGTGGGTGCACAAAGACGCTTATTAAAAGAATGAGAAGAAAGAGTAGATTCGACCCCAGTTTAGGGCTCTCTTACACATGCAAGGTGGCGGCCACACTTCTTGGGAGCCCGTGCAGACACAATAATGTCCTATAAAATGGAAACCATTTCTTCCTGTGTTTTAGAATTTTCTCATATTTTTATTTTGAAGTTTTCATGTAAACAAATACAGATATACAATTATATGTATGTAGATGTTATCTATGTATATATGTATGTATGTAGATGTTATATATGTTTTATATGTACATATGTATAATACATATATACATATAATTTATATATTTAATTCTATGCAATTTATAGATAATACATATATTATGTTTAAAAATTATAAAATTAATGTTTAGATCTCACTAATCAGGTCAAGTAATAGGACTTAGTTAAACTACAGAGTGTCTCTGTACCCAGTCCAGTCACATCTCTCTCCCCTCCTACCCACCCCAGGAAGCTAATAATTTCTCTGACTGTTGTATCATGACTTTGTTGTCATCCTTCATTTGTTCCTTCTTCAGAGTAGGAAACAATTCCCACGAGCACCCAAAAAGACTTGCCCTCATGTTTCATTGACCAGAGTGGGGTCCCTTGCCTGCCCCGTTATGCAATCACATTGCAGGAGACTAAGTTTGGCTGTGATCAGCTTGGGCTAATCCGGATTTTTAGTTTCTTACTCTTTAGAGAAGAATTATAAATTTCCAATGGTTGCTGTAAAGATTAAGTCACAACATATGGAATGCTCTCATCATCGTGACAGTTACTATACCACTGCTGTTTCTTAAAATCTGTAGACCTGTTTACTGAGGCACATACTGCAAATACATACAAATACACACACCCGCCTCTGGAATGGCTTGTTCTGAGGTTACCTCCCAGCTCAGACTGTTAATAGACATGTTTCTTCACCCCTCTGAGCCTCTCTTTTCCCTCATTCTTTTGACACTGATTTTTCTATAGCTCCTCTGTGCCAGGCACTGTGAGGTGAAAGAGAAATAAAACAGAATCCCTGTTCCCATGAAGCTTATGGTTCAGCGGGGAGGGCAAACATCATTCAAAGACTCATCCAAATAAACACAAAAGTCATAATTCTAATAAGCCCCATGAAGGCGAGCCATGTGCTCCGAGAGCAATGATGGGGGTGGTACGGGGGTGGGGGCCCAAGGAAGTGACTAAACTGGGATCTGGAGGGAGACGAGGCATTGATGGGAGTCAGCAGTGGGGTGCTGGAGTCAGCCCACAGACCCCATGAGAGCTGAGGACACGCCATTATTAAGAATTAAATTATATAAACATGGAATGAAATAAATTATATTAAAGACAAGGCAATAAATACTCAGAACTCATCACTTCCTAATTATCTTCCTACAGTTTATTAGTATCTGTGCTCTTGAGGTTATTTATGACTCTTGTAGCTGAATGGGGAAAATGCTACATCATGATGTGCTCCGGAGTTTCTCTGCCCAACTCTGTGTTCACTGACATCATGCTAATGACTTGAAATTGGCCATGGTGGGAGGATTTACACTGTAGAAATCAGCAAACGCTACAGGGTTCATGGTTTTCCTTTTGTTTTTCCCAGAGAGCCAGTTGTTAAACATGTACCAGCACGTGACTGGGCAAAGAGAATTAAAGAACATTCCAAGTGGTAGGGACAGCTTGTGACCCCATAGTGGCAATTAGCGTGATATATTTGAGAAATTGAAATAAGGTCAATGGGAAAATTAAGACTCTCTACCTCAAAAGCTCTTATGGATTAAATAGGATAATCCATATAAACTGTTAAAATGGTACACACTCCATCCTAAATAATAGTGGTTAAAAAAATTAATGAGCAGAGCCCTATTTCTTCAAACCGGTAGCTGTATACATTTTAGACCTAAAGGCTTAAACAGCAGGGTGGCAAATTCTACTGGCTACCTACCCAGCATGCACCTCCCCTTCTTCCTCAACTTAAGAGAACTGCAATATCGCTCAGTTCAGCAAGGTGCTCAGTTGAAACTATTTGTGATTCCAGGATCCACGGAGCTAGGGACATCCATGTTACTCAGGGTGGGCCAGTGTGACATCAGCTGAGGGTCTTTGGAAAAGCTTTCTAATTGCTCTCCCTTCCCAGATACTCCTTTCATACTTGGAAGGTGGACATGAGGCTTAAAGGTGCAGCAGGTATTTTGCATTCATAGAGTTCTGTGAATGAAGACGAATGGAGGAGTGGAAAAGGAGAAGATCCTGGATCACTGATGCCAGCAGTGAGCTACTGGAGTTGCCCTCCCCTGGACTTTCGGATAAGTTAGCTTTAAAATTTCCAATCTCTTCAAGCCACTGAGGCTGGATGTTCTGTTACTTGCAATTGAGCACATTCCCAACTAATGTAAATGAATTTTTCAGCCATATAGTCTAAAATAATCCACATGGCTATAAGTCATCAAGCAACAGGCTCTCAGGAAATATATTACTGAAAGTATGAGACACAGACTAAAAACATTGGCATCATCCGGGGGCTTGTTCAAAATGTAGACTCTTAGGTCCCACTCCAGACCCCCTAATCAAAATTCGCATTTTAACCACATCTCCAGATATTCATCATAAGACTATTAAAATTTGAGAAGCACCACACAAGGAGATCCTCATGGAATACATAGACTTTCAACTTTTGGTTGAGGATTCCTGACTGAAGTTGGCCTAGGGATGCAAAGCCAGAAGGCTTCCCGTATGAGCAGATCTTTTGATGCTATATCCAATCCAGGGCCTCATGAGGCAACCAGCATTTGCTCTGAACAGCCTTCCACAGGGGCTGCAAGATTACCCAACACCCAGAAAAGAAGCCTAAACATCCATCCCTTGATAAACACACTCAAGCGCTTAAAAGTTCAAACTCTGTGTTGGGTCCTAACCTCTGAAATATTTATATACAGTGATATACCTTCCAGATAACATCTCCTGGAATCTGCTTAGCAGCCAGGCTGCAACTGAGAGGGAGTTAATAAATGCTCTTGTTGTCTATAATTCAGCAAGAAAGCTTTTGCTGAGCCCCCAGACGCAGCTAAGAATAGCCAGGTTTCTTCTTGTCTTTGAGAGCTCTAAGATCAAAAATACATTTCCCGCTTCCCTCGTTCTTCCTCTAGACTACCCTTTAGAGACTCTCAGGGTTGGTGCCACCCTGGCCCATGCCCAAGAAATACCCTTGTTTGCTGCTGGAAAGGATTCAGCTCTTGGCTGACTTCTTCCTTGTACCTCTTCTTGCCAGACTAGTTCAATCTTGGGTCACCCTTGTTTGGGTTTCTTCATTAACTCCAAGTCTCCCAGGGAAAGGAAGAGGCAAGAAGCTTTGATAGATCAACAAGCTCCATGGACCAAGCCAACCTTGTCTGGCTCATCTCCAGTCCTCCAGCAGACTCTCTTAAAGTACTATCCTTTGTCCCTACTTTGAGAGTTTTGTCCTTCTCACTGAGTTCTAGAGCTGAGTTTCCCTACCTGCCCCAAGCTGAGAGAGTCCAAAGAGCAGGAGGTTCAGAATTTAGCAGACCTAAGTTCCAGTTTCACTTAAGTCTCTAACAGGCTGTGTGGCCATGAAGAAGTGACTCAACCTTTCTGAACTTTGATGTCCCTGCCTTTCACAGGGGAATGAAGCCTCCTGATGGCCAGACACTTGGTCCATTGAAATTATTGGATAATCAATTACCTCAGTCCTCACAATAACCCTGTGAGGTAGGTACTATAACTCTCCCCATTTTGCAGTAGAAACTGAGGTTTGGGTTGGTTGAGCAGGATGTGCTCTGTAAGTCCCCATTCCACACCCACGGTCAATGTTAACCGATCCCCACACTTTTTCCCCAAAGGTCCACTGCCGCCTCAATCCTTCCAGCACCCAATTTGAACTTTCATTCATCAGCTCTGAATTCAGGGCCTAAAGAGTGCCAGGCCCTGTTCTAGGCACTAGGGATCCAGTATTGGACAAATCACAATATCCCTATGCTCTAGGTGCCTACTTTCTCCTATAGTTGATGGAAGAAAGGAAACCCATTTGCCCTCCGGGTCTTTCTGGACTTGCCAGCACTGGAGCCCTGTTAGAGATACTTCCTCCTCAGCAGTCAAGTTTTCTCCCCCCTTCTTATGTCGACAATGGGCACATCATTCACTGCTCATACACCGGGTCTGATCAATTACTAAGTCTCATCGTGTCTGCATCTTAAATACATTTTGAATCTGGCCACCTCTCCTCATTGTCATGCTCTGGCCCAGAACACACTGCCACTGCCTGGTGATTGCCATTGCCCCTGCTCTGGTCACCTGCCAACTCATGATGCCGTGGCCTTGATGCAGCTCTTGACACATGGGCACTCCATAAATACTGCTCCGTGTCCCTGCTGTTTGTATAGCAAAGCATCAACACAAGAGAGCTGGGTACTACAGCTACTGTGATTATGACTGAGGTGCAGTGAACGGAGAGGCTAAACATGTCGGCTCTGGGTCAGACTAACAATGTTCCGATACGCCTTTGCCACTTACTTGTGCGTTTTTGTCATTCACCTCTCTAGGTCTCCCGATCGCTCCTCTGCAAAATAAAGATAAAAATGATCCTTACCTTATAGGCCTGTTGCGATGTTTATACATATTAATACATTTGAAAGGTTTAGAACAGTGTGAGACACGTAGTAAGCAGTACATAAATACTACCCATTATTATTGCTATTTTTTTTTTAACCTGGCAAGGTGTCAGGGGGGCAATTAAATAAGACAAATACATGGAGCACAGTACAAAATGGCTGTAACTCTTGCATTCCCTGCTCAGACCATTTGGCCATTTTTAATGACTTTCCTACATGCAGAACATTTTGACTCCTCCTGGGCATGATGGACAAATTCTGTGGCCCCTAAATTGCTCTCTACTCCAATCTGTACATGCAAACCACTACAGATCACTGGAGCTCTCTCCCCCTAATCACAGTGATACTGCTGCTTCAAGCTTATTCACCCCAAACTCGCCAGATATTTAAGCTCCCCCCCGTGTGTCTGAGGGTGTCATTACTTCTGTGGCCATTGGCCATTCTCCTTACAGTGGGAGAAGGACTCTGGTCACCGACCTCCACTGCAACTGTTGGCTGCTAAATTCTGGTGCCTTGCCTGCCTGCCCCAGCTCCTTTTTGGTTTTTTTTTTTTTGTTTGTTTTTTCATCTCCTCTGATTATTCTCAAGTTCTCTGTCAGTGTCTGTTAGATTTTCATTGGAGAAAAAAAAAATTACTTCCTAAAATGTTCAAAAGTCTTTCCTCAGTTTGTTATTAAAGCAATTATCTAGCAAAACACACCAAAATTGCAAAAGGTATTCTAATGGGAAACAAATGCTCCAGACAAGCAACTGACCGGACTCAGAATCTTTATTGAAAAATGACGGGAAAGCGATTAGTGGGGAAAGGCAGGGGAGGAAAGATTTTCCACCTGGCCTTGGACATCAAAAGGCCGTCCGAAGGATGCTATTTATAATCATTATTGCCCTGTCTTTGGAGCCCTGGCCGTTGGCCCCTTCCTCCTGTCTGTCTCTGCCTTCGCCATCCCCCTTTGCCACCCCCGTCCCCTCCTCCGCCTGTAACCTGGGTCATGTGGCTGCCCTCTGGGAGCCAGACCGCGAGGGGCCACGTCCTGGAGAAAGCCTGCGTGGTTTGAGGCCCATGCACCAGCCAGATGGGTTCTCATGTGTTCTCACGCAGTTTCTATTGTCATGACAATCTCATTTCAACTTTCCAACAGGGAATTTCCAAGAATAAAGCCAAACTACCCAATATAGAAACTGGACCGCCCGAACGAACAACGGAAGCTCCAGTTTTCCGGGATGCGTTTCCAGGTAGGGTGAACACCACATGAAAAGAACCAGCGGGAAGATGAGTTCATCCTACCAATATGTCTCAGGTACCTACGATGTGCCATCGCGATGAAGTGGCAATAAAAGAGCACTGAGTGCTCCCTAAGGGCTGACAGTAGTAGGGAAGGTAGGTTTAATCTTGGACTGACTCCCATTATTTGGCCAGTGCTACCTTGAATCAAGACTTGAGAATTCAAGGCTTAGAAGAAAACAATTCTATGATTGATATATTTTTCCCCATTTTAATAAAGCTTTATTCCAGGTTGTTCATAATCAGGACACTTGAGAGCGTTCTAATCAGATTTTTGGTAACTGGTTTTAAACGATTATTTGAGTATTTTTTTCATACTACTTTTAGGCAAAAGCACTACTCAGGGATTGTTTAAGATATATTAGTTTTATTTATTTATTTATTTATTTATTTAAATAAAAAAAAACACCAAACGCAAACATTCCTATTTTGATCATTCCATCCTACATATATAATCAGTAATTCACAATATCATCACATAGTTGCAGATTCATCATCATGATCATTTGTTAGAACATTTGCATCAATTCAGAGAAAGAAATAAAAAGACAACAGAAAAAGAAATAAAATGAAAACAGAAAAATATATATATATATAAATCCTATACCCCTTACCCCTCCCTTTCATTGATCACTAGCTTTTCAAACTAAATTTATTTTAACATTTGTTCCCCCTATTATTTATTTTTATTCCATATGTTTTACTCGTCTGTTGACAAGGTAGATAAAAGGAGCATCAGACACAAGGTTTTTACAATTACACAGTCACATCGTGAAAGCTATATCATTATACAATCACCATCAAGAAACATAAGATATATTAATTTGATTAATATCAAATTATTGATTTATTTGATATTATATTATATATAACAAATTTATTAAGTTTATCCTTAATAACCTGAGACATCAATGTACGGATAGCTTCTATGGTGGTTTCACAGCTGTCTCGTGTAGCTTTGGCAAGTTTGTCTTCTGACTTCTGGTCATGTGCTTCTAAACCCAACATGAGGCTCCCTCATCCCAGCTGGGCTTCTGACTGCTCTAACTTTTCAGACAAATCAAAGACCTGACCAGTGATGTCGTCTGCATTAGTAAGCAAGCTAGAAGAACTCAGCATAATCATCCAGTATTTATTCCACAAAAGCTCAAGCAATTTGTGATCCAAATAGGATTTGAAATATGAGACTTCTAAGACATAATATTGTTTGCAGTGTACACCAAAGTCTTCTAGTTTATTAAGTGGGATAGTCTGGCACTCAGAAGGTCCTTCGTCAGGTGGTTTATAACCTTTTGGGTATGTCCTAAAGGCGCCAAGATTCACTTTCCCTGCAGATATTGTTCTTGTTGGGTCAATTACCTCTGCTAGGAATAGTTCCTGGAACTGCTGATTAAGCATCTGAGTACTAACATCAATCCCAGAAAGCCAGCAGCTATAGCCAGGGTGGCTATGATACCAGCCAACTGCATCTTCAAGGCGACCAACCTGTTTGGCATTCTCTATATATGCAGCCATGTATTTATATGCAGCAGCCTGAGCATCAACTTGAGTCTCAGTGCCCTCCACAGGCAAAGCAAAACTGTCTCACCATCCACCTTTCCTAGCATCAAACCCATCACCTCCATGTTTCCTCCTAATCTGGCATGCATCACCATTTTCAGTAGAGCCAATGCTGAGATTTTGCAGTACTTAAGTAATGGTGATGCTTAGTCCAGGGCTTCGCTGCCAGGATTTCCTGCTGCTGTTTCTTCATGGATACTCAGGGCTCCCTGCATGTTGTTCGCTAATTCCCAGGTTTTCTGTGCCATGCCACTCCCGTATGCCAACATAGCCGAGGAGTTAAAAATTGTCGCCACCACAAACAAGACACAACTTTACCCCTTTAGGTCTCTGGGTGTGGGCTTCAGACCCTCCCCACCACCGGTGCAAACTCTTACAGGACTCTCAAGGCAGCCGTGACCTGTGATTGATTATGGATGCCTGCCATAGTCACAACAGATAAGAATGGCAACACCTTGTCGACAAAACCTGTCTAGCACTGCTCTTCTCAAATTTCAATGTGCGTGAGTGACAATTCATGGGGATCTTGCTAAAATACAGACTCTTTTTCAGTAGGTCTGGGTGGGACCTGTGATTTTACATTTCTAAGAAGCTTCCAGGCAAGGCTGATCCTACTGGCCCATGGACCACACTCTGTGTAGCAAGTTGCCAGTGGCACCAACTCCCAGATCCATCATGCACACGGTCAGATAAGTTTGTCTAAATCATTGCACTGAAGAACAAGGGAATTCCAGGATACATTCTGAAAGGGCAATTCAACATCTGGTCCCTGAGTTTTCCAAAACTGAAGGCGGTGGTCCAGGGAACTCAGACCTTGAACAGGCAGCTACCATTGATTGGCAGAGAGCAAATGAAGGCTCCCAGAGGGATGCCGCCTCAGCTCAGAGCCTCATTCAGAAGTTCAGATGTTTTCCTAAGTCAACTCCAAGGCTTCCATATGTCTCTGGGGGCCTCTGTCAAAAGCTCCAGAAGGTTAAATTCCTGGGTGAGCCTTCAGGCAACACCTCCTTGTCGGAACAGATGATCACATCAAAGGTCTCCTTTCTTGTGGTATTTTGGTACCTCTGGCTTTGGCCAGGAATCATCAGGCCAGAGGCGTAGGAAAGTGAAAAATAAAAGGGGAAACATCATTCATCGACTCACTCACTCCCACCCAAAGAAACGTCGCCAAAGCTTTTTGCTTGTCCTAAGTTTTAGTTTGGCTGAAGATCCAAGGAGACCTATAGAGTCAGTTAGCCCATGATTTATGTTCTCAATTGAATCCTTTCATTGTTGGAAGTGTAGAAGACACCCTTATGTAGATGGTATGGTATTTTAAATATTCCGGTTCCTCAGAGACAATCTAGTCATGAAGTGGAAGCAGTTACATGGTGTGCAGGAGAGCCTGGTGACCAGGTATGTGTCCCCTGAACAAGAGGGTATAGAGAAGAGGGAAGGAGCAGAGGGCTTGATAATCAAACTTTTGGGGACTGAGATCCTGACATCATCACTTATGTGTTACATATTCTCTCTTGCTCTCGCACTTTCTCTTGCTCACTTGTTATAGTCTAGCCATACTGTTCAACTTTCAGTTTAAGCTGATTCCCACCCTGGTACATTTGTACGTGCTAATCCTTCTGCTTGGAGGGGTCTTCCACAGCTCTACATGTGGCTGCTTTCTTCTCAATATTTGAGCCTTAGCTCACATACCATCTCATCAGAGCTCTGATCATACTGGCAAAGGCACCCTTACCTCTCCAGGCCATTCCTTAGCACATTGATCTATTTGATTTTTTTTCTTAGCATTTATCTCTATCTTGAAATTGTATTGCAGTTTTTAATTTACACGTTTATGTGCTAATTGCTTATTTTTCTAGAACATAAGTTCCATGTGGGTAGGGCATTGTCTTCTGTTGACTGCCATATTTGCAAATTACCTACAGAAGTTCCTGACCCTTAGGGTGTACTCAATATATATTTGTTATTACTATTGAATAAATGATCTGTCTGGTCATAGTAATGGGCTCAGGGATGGTCACGTGATTAAGTCAGGGTCAAAGTGTTTTCAGGGATTTTTCTCCTACAGGGAAAGGGCAGTAGCTTTCCACTGGCTAAATTACCTGGATATGTGTTGGGCTGTCATCTCATCTGTTGGGAAGAGAAAACATGTCCAAGAGTTGGACTGAGCCCTGTCCACAGAATGTAAACCAAGTTGAAACCAGAAAGCTCTATCTTTGGCCCTTTTAGTTATGAGGACAATATACTACCCTCTCCCTCCCTCCCTCCAACCACAACCTTTCACAGGCTTAAACTGAACTGCGTTTCTGTCTTTTATAATTGACAGAGTCCTGGCTAAGTCCCACTTCTATCACTTACTAGCTATGGGATTCCCAACCCCTTTTCCTCTTCAGGAAATTGGGAACAACAGTGTCTGCTTTGTTTCCATCAAAGGTTGGTAGAAGTAATCGAATGAAATCTAATCAATCAAATTGACTGGAATGCCAACTCTAACACTCGCTAGCTGTGTGCCCTAGGGCCATTTGTTTCCTCTGAGCATATATCCTTTTTTATGTAAAATGGGTGCATTCTTAGCAGTCACCTCATAGTCTTGTTGAGAGGATTAAATGAAACAATCCAGATAAACTTCCTGGTTCAGTGCCTAGCCCACAATGGATGCTCAATGAATGACTGGAATATTTTGGATGAATGCATGTTTGTATCTGTTTCCTAAACCCTTGGCCTGCCAGAGGGGGCACTACCAAAGAATATCTTGGATTATTATTGCAAGAAACTTCACGAAATACCAGTGATCAGTATGTTCACATTTTTAAAAAATTATTTTAAAAATTCCAAAATTTACAAATGCCCAACACCCACTCAGCATCTACTGCTTCCCACCTCCCCCATCCTCTGGCAATCTCGCACCTACTTTTCGTCTGTATAAATTTGCTATGTCTAGATATTTCATATACATATTTGTCCTTATGTGCTTTGCTTCTTTCACTCAACATGATATTTTCAAGGTCCATCCACGCTGCAGCATGTCTCAGGACTTCATTCCTTCTTACAGTCAAATAGTATTCCATTGTACGTTATACTAGAGGTTGAAATTTTTAGAGCAGTGGTTTTGAATGGCATGATTAGCTGCTGAGGAGACTGAAAAAGAAATATTTGGAGAAAGAGTTAAAACATGCAGATTCCTGGATCCCACTGGATGCTCCTTAATTGAGAATTCAGGCAGTAGGTCCAGAAGCCTTTGTTATAGATAAGGACGGCTACATGTGGGAGCACCTCGTCGGCATCATTATTCCTACCATTACTTAGAAGACAATTGCTGAAATATGCCCAGTGAGGGCCCAGGCCCCTCTCCAACTGCACCCCAGACATCTGCAGCCAAGCACACTGAAGGGATTGGCGGAGGCAGCTTCCCTCCGCGAGGGAGGGTGTGGGGTCCATGGGAGGGGGTTGTGGGGGGGTCCTGTTGGGACATTTTCAGGGAGTCAGTGAGAGTTTTCTTCAACTCCCACAAACCCTGTGATGTGGTGTTCCCTGTTGAGCAAGACAGAGAGAACACATGCGAGGGATAAAGAGCATAACAAGCAATGGAATCCATAAATCTTGTGCACATTGTCTGGTTCCTCAATTCTAGTTGCAGAACAACAGCCAGGATCAGGAATCCCACCCAGATACACGGGCAGCCTCGGTCTGCTCTGAATGCCATTTGCAGGTGGGAGAGGCTCACGTTGAAAAAGCTTTTAATCTATCTGTTATTTATCATTTTCTTAAATCACTCCCCCCACCTTTTTTTTTTTTTTTTGGAATGGAAGGCGCAAAAACTTGAGCACTTAGAATGTCTAACATTCTTGTCTATAGCCTTAGGAAGCACTAGTCATGGGGGAGAAGCTGAGCAATTCGGTGAAAACTCGGAGTATTTTCCAAAGGCAGTTTGGGTTTTGGAGGGAAGCTGCTTCCCGAATTCAAATTCTGCCTCAGTACTGTGGACATTTCTGGCTAGCTTCCTCCAGGCTGAACCAAGGAGAAAGTACAATTGCTGGGACCCATGTCTCTACCAAAAAGGAAAAGCCAAAGAATCACTGGGCAGGTCCCATGTTTCAGGGGTAACAGAAAGCGTTCTTACCTTCTCTCTGTGTCATTCATTTTTCAATGCCAAATCTCTGGAAAGTTTTGAGTTTGTAAAATCTGTTTGTGCTCCAGGCACTTGGGCTAAAGAGGGAGTGGAAAGGGCCTGAATCCAAATACCAGCCTCAGGACTGGGTTGAGCACGTGGGCTGCAGGGCTAACTGCCTGGCTTCGAATTCTAGCTCCATCACTCGCTTGGCCAAACTGACTTAATCTCTCGACCTCAGAGTTCCCTAATCTGCAAAAATAGGCGTTCCAATCCTACCTCTGACTCTGCCTTGTGAGAATTAAAGAAGCATTTTTGAGGAGAGCCTGGCATGCGATAAGTTCTCATTGGACTATTATCTGGGGAAGTTATCTTCATTTCTCTGGGGCTGTTTCTCAGCTAAGCAAGAGGCTAATTATTCCTGATTCATGGGAGTGTGGCAAGGTATGCATGAGAGGGCACACGTTCAGTGAGTAACACGGCACCTGGGACACGTAACAGCTGCTCCATCAATGTCAGGTTTATGTTTGCCTGTGAATGAATAGAAGTGTCACTTGCCAATGCTTTCTGTAAAGAGTAGAGACTATCCCTGACTTGCTAACTCGTAGAATAGAGAGGAATCTCTGTCCCTGGGTAGAAAAACATGACCCCTAAATTCATTATTTAGAGTACCCAAATGGGTACAGTGGTGGGGACAAGTACTTGGGAAAATGAAATCTGCAGCCAAAAACCCAGCAATCCAGGGCCTTGGGCTACACTTTTCACTGCCAAGGCACTGTCCTCCAGGCTGCAGAGACACAATCAGAGGCTGTTCTCACAATGCCAGATTGTGATCCTTGCAGTGATGGAGGGTCAGTTAGCACAATGCACTTGTTTTCTCCTAACAGGCTGTCTTCAGCCTTCTCAAGTGATGATTTAATGCTTCAAGCCTCTGAGACAGAGGCCACAAATGGCAGGGAAATCAGGCAGCGCTTGATACCAGCAATGGATTTAGGGGATGGGAGCATTTGTTTTCCCCACTTCAGCAGTCTCTCTGGTTTCTTTAAGGGCCTTGTGCCAACAGCTGGCTGAGAAATGGAAGCTCCAAAGAGTTTCAAGGGTAGAAGGAAAGTGTTTCATAAGTAATGCCTCAAATGATTGGTTTCATTTATTGAGCCCCTACAACTGAACAATAGGAATACAACAGTGATCAATAGGCATACAACCGACAAAGCATTCCTGCGCTCTCAGAGCTGACATTCCAGTGGAGTACGGGGGATTGGGCAGAAGGATGAAGCAAGATTAAATTGCATTTGCCACCTTTTTCCCATACTAGCTTTTCTCTAATTAGAGGCAGTGAGCCAATGGTTGTGTAAGTTGTGCATTACAAAATTCAGGGTGTAAATCATGCTGCAGTCTGTGTCAATGGCCCTCCCCAAAGCTGTTCAGCGCCTAACCTGTTGGACAGAAGCTGCAGCCCTGGGGGATAAGGAGGGAGGTGGTGTTGGGTTACACTTAGGAGAAGCCCAAATGTGTCAGGTGAAAAACTACACATACAACCAAAGGTGTTCCCAGCAGGGTCAGCTCCTCTTTTGCTGGGGTTGATCTGAATTTCTAAAAACAACTACAAGAATAATATTCATCATCTACTGGGAAGTGATGATGTATCAGGCCCTGCGTCAGGTTTTATAGGAGATCACCTCATTGAAAGCCAGTGTGTCAGTTATGAAAGTGCTAGATGCTATAACAAATATTCCCAACATTTTTTGTGGTTTCACATCATATAGATTTGTTTCTCCACTCATACACCATTTCAACCAGGTATTCCTTCCATATTGTGGCTCTGCCACACTGTAGGGCCTCATCACACCTTGAATCTGTTTGGCAGAAAGGGAAAGAGAGGGCATGAGGAGACACAGAGGCTTAGAAGAGCCATGTTCCGGAAGTAGTCCACATCAGCTCTGTTCATACACCACTGGCTAGAATCCACTAATACATCTTACTACAAGGAAGGCTGGGGAACAGAGTGTGGCTGTGCACCCAAGAGAAAGAAGAGAGCACGGAGAGCAGTCTCTGCCTCAGCTGGCTTCATTATTTCCATGTTCCAGATTGGAAATAGAGGTAAAGATATTTTAAGTGACTTGATCAAGGTCACACACATGATGGGAACTGAGAATCAAATCCACATGATTAAACAACCAAGGAGACTTTCTTATTAAGACCAAAACTGAAGATCTGAAATTGGGAAAAGTGGTTTTCCACTCATGTCCTTGGGTTCTACTATTAATTCTCCAAGGAACATAGCTTCCTATTCTACCACCATCCTCTCAACATCTCCCTTCTATCCCCCTTTCTCTCTCTCACTCTGAAATTCTCCCCAGTCTCCAACATCCACCTCAAATATGATGAAGCAGAAAAGCCTCAAGAAACACGGAACAGAAGGCCTAGATAAAACAAGTCCTGAAGCATTCTTCTTATCTCCAAAATTGTAAGAGGACTCTTTGCATTTCACTCACCCCTTTATTTTGGTAATGTCCAGCACAGAGCCTGACTCCCAAGGGTAGCTCAAAGACTGTTTTTTGTTTGAACATGTGGCAAAAAACTCTTATGGACATGTCTTACTCATCGATGCATCATTCAAAAGCCCATGGATTTGGATTATGATTCCAGTTCTTAAAATTAAAAAAAAAAAAAGAATTGTGCATTTCCTGTATCATTTAGAATTAAGTCCATTTAGGAGTCACAGAGTCCCAAAATAGCAATGGCTCACAGAAGGTAGATGGCAGAAGTGTATTTCTCTCATACATAAATCCAAACAAAACAAGTCCACAGCTAATTTGATCCTTCTGCATCTCAAAGTCCCCAGAGACCCAGGCTCCTTCAAGATTTCTGCTCTGACTCTTTAAGATGTGGCATAGATCCACAGGATCATACGGTCCTGGCCCAAATGATCCAAGATGCTGCCAGGATTGCAGCCATTTTATCCATAGTCAAGTCAGCAGGAGGTAGGAAGTGACAGAAAAGGAAAACGAAGGAACAAATAAGCATATGAACAAACAAACAAGGGTGTGGGTGTGCTATCTTTTTCAGATGTTTATAACCAAATGGCCAAATCTAGCAGCAAGGGAGGCTGAGAAATGTAGTCTTTATTCAAGGCAACCATTAAATTCTTAGGAGAGCAATATATGAATTAACAGTGCTATATAATTATCCTTGGATGCTCATGTGTTTTCTCACTGAACATTAAGTTGCTTGAGTTTCATTATGGGGTCGTTATTGCTGCACCCTCAGTACCATTTCCAGCTCTGGCACACAGTCTGCCCTCAATCCACATTTGAGGAATGAACCCAGCCACACCTCCTCTCTCCCTGGAGTTGCCAAGATAACCAGCTAATTGGATTTCCCTTCCCTGGTGGATCAGTCACCGGCCTGTTGAGCAATGTCTGGCCGATCAAGATCGGTTTTCTTTGATCTGTCTGGGTGTACTTGGGGGACTAATGAAGCCAAGCTGGGGCCAGCAGATTTGGTCAGCATCTGGGCCCGCGGTCCAATGTGGTATTTGGAAAATGATTCAAAGGAACTGTGTCTTCCATGCCCAGGCCTATCATGTCATGACACCATCTGAGCTTTCCAAACCTCATGCTCCCTAGCATCCCACTCTATTCCCTCTGCTGGAATAGTCTCAAGTCGTCATGTCCCATGGTGTTTGGTCTGGGAGGCTTTGATAACTTCAATTTATACAATACTGTTTTAAGGGCTCAACCTGTATTAGATTTTCTAATCATCACAATTGCCAATTGAGCTAGAAAATAGTCTTTTCTGCACGATATAGAGGAAAGAACGGACACATTTAACTGGGGTGATTGCCTTCATCCACAGTGATAGGCCCCAGAAGCCCATCCACCCCCAGCCACTGATGACCTACCCAGATCAAACACTTGACTCAAGATAAACTGACAAAATTCCTTGCCCAGGAATCTGGATTTGGGGCCGAAAGGGAGTGCAAACTCATGTTTGACATCTTAATCTGTAACATGAGAGATTGGTGCTGGCCACCCCTGGTCACTGTGTAGATGAAGGAAGAGAGCAATGAGGCTAAGGGCTAGAGAAGAAAAGGAAAGAGAGAAAATGTAAACTATGTTTTTTCTAGCTCCTTATTCATACCCCTTCCCCAAATCCACCTGTCCCTCCGCCTGGAGCACTGCATTTCCTTCCCAACTGCTTGCAATGCTGGCTCCTTCTTTAACTCGCCTCTTTAATTCCTTCTTTAATCTACTCTTCACATGGAGTTCTTGGCACTGTAAATGCTTAATCAGAGTGAATGATTGGATGAATAAATGAAAAGAATTCTGACGAATACTTGGCATGGCTTTGAGAAAATGCATTCATTGTTTTGAGCCTCAGTTTCCACAACTGTGGAATGGGAGAAAAGAAGGCTACCCTTGCAAGGTGGCCATGAGGATTTAAAGTTGTGTAGGGTGCCTGGCACCAGGAGGCCCTCAATAAGTAGTAGCTGCTCTGGGCAGTGGAGAGGTGGGCATCTACAATTCCAGCATCTCCAACAATAAGCATTTGGTTTTTGCCTCAGGTAATGTCCCCTCTCTATATTTTGGCTCAAACCCCCAGCGGGATGAGACTGTGGAAAAGGAGTAATCTGAAATTAGATTTGCCCTTACAATTCCCAAATCAGAATCCATTTTTCATTTAATGTCTGTCTATGCCCTGAGCAGTGCAGCTGTGCTGGGGATTAAACAAGGAGGACAGATCTGTCTCCTAAAGAAGGGAGAATTTCCTGCACTACTCTCAAGATATTTGCTTTCCCACTGTTTGTCTGGGTTGAATCCAAGATGCCCCTTCACACTGGCCTCCTCCCTTGCAATAACCAGAGATCATATTAAGCATCAATTCATGGAATTAAGGACAGAGATAGAAACACATTAATGTCAAGATCTCCAGG